>NC_044050.1:20380106-20422606 GCF_902167405.1 Gadus morhua
CATAAATACAACACTGCTACGACAGATCGTCACCATTCACGCACACCGTAGCGTTATACTATACGTATCCTGTTAGCCTTACCCTCGGACGCGGGTATTAAATAAATCCCTGCTCAGACAGAGCTTCACCATTCACACACCGTAGCGTTATACGATACGTGTTTGAAAAGCTAAACTATCTCACAGACGCCACAGTCAACCGCTGCCCGGACAGAGCTCCGCACGTCCACACAAACCACCGGCGCCCCTTGGTCGTGGCTTCTGAATGCCTCGGAAAAGGCCCCAGACCTCAAGGAAAGAACGCTATCTGCTTCCACCATAGAGGGGGGGTTTGTACACTGAACACTAGTGTACAACACTGTTTGTACACTAACACATAATCAGAATACTCATCATACATGCAGACACCTGGCTCAGACACATGTTTTAATGTCACAACGTTTTTCCCCAAAACACAGAATTTTAACCACTTTTCCTCTAAATTGGGGACTTATTTCCGTGCCAGTGATAAAATGGCCTAGATTACTATGATGACGATCATCGGACAAATGACTACACTCATAACAAGACTAAGTTTTTTTTTGGTTCACTGGTTCTTCAAGGATCTCCGGCATCCAAACACCCACCTGTTGCAGAGTGGCAGCGCACAGCTCGATGGCGATGTAGGTGAAAAGCCGGTCCCTCTCAGTGCAGAAGTAGCGGATGACGTTGGGGTGCGTGTCCGACTCCCTTAATAGCTGCACTTCGCGCTCCGCCACCTCGAAGCACTCGGGCAGGATGCGCTTCACGGCCACTTGCCGGCCGTCAAAATGGCCCCTGCGAACAGGAGCGTCAACAGTTTCGAACCGAAACCACCAGGGAGTTCAAACAGATGGATTTGATTTGGTTTTAGCTGAAGCGAGAATGGCCATTGCATTTTAGTTACACTGCATGATTTATATCACCATTCAAAAAGGTGATGTCAGGATTAATTACACGCATCGCATATTATGCCTTTATACAACTTTGGTATAAGGTTTCATTTATTGAGTTGATCTTTCTAGGGATTGAGAGTCCCTAATCTAATTTGGACTGGAGGACATTGGAATTTGGTCCGATGACGAAATCAGACTGCATGGAAATGTTGGGACTGACCCAAGTCAAATCGTTAATTAGTTAATTGTCCACGACAGTAACCGGGCAACAGTTGCTTTGGAGCCTGAACTCATTCTGGGTTCCTCCTGAACACAGCTCAGATTGATTATATTACATATTCTGTGATAATAAATCTTTTCAACAAAGTAGCCCACCATGATTCGCTCATGCAAATACGTTCTGCTAGTAAAATTCCTATTGTACTTTGCATGATTACCCGGTCAAGAACCGTACGGTCAAACTGACACGTCATGGAGTCGGTGCTTAAGTGTAGGTGCTTTTTTCTTGTCCGGTTCAACCATTGAGAAAAGGCCCAGTTGTGTTGCTAGGTTACCTGAAGACGAAGGTTCCTGCTGAACCATGTCCCAGAACCTCAGATGGCTTGAAGGTCATCTTCCCCACGTTGACCTCATCTCCTTCCACTTCTACCAGAAGAAGAGAAGCACAGAAGAATGTTATTCAACGTCTACCGATGACCAATTGTTTTACGGAGACACTGCTTATATCATAAATGTACATTTACATTTACATTTAGGGCATTTAGCAGACGCTTCTATCCAAAGCGACTTACAATAAGTACATTTGTCATAAGAAGTGAAACAATATATCACTGTCAGTACAGTAAAGATGTTCATAGAGCCAAGTGCAAGTACTAACAATCGCTAGGCTAACCCGTTCCCCATGTACAGCAATGCTAGCAGCTACTGCAGATGTTACACAATTAAGTACTATGAATAAGTGCAATGTAGATTAAGTGGGTACAATAAGTGTGTACATTAAGTGCCAGAACGTGCAACATACAATGGTGGCCGGAAGGGGCTGGGTAGCTATGCAGATGTGTGTAAATGTGTTACTACTTCCGTGTGTGTGTGTGTGTGTGTGTGTGTGTGTGTGTGTGTGTGTGTGTGTGTGTGTGTGTGTGTGTGTGTGTGTGTGTGTGTGTGTGGTATGCACCAGTTGTTTGTGGAAGTCCAGTGGTTCTGCTTCTGCTGTCTGCATCTGAATTGCTGCTTATCAGAGACTCAGGTAGAGATTCAGTAGACGCTGCCTTGAATTCTATCAACAGAAGAGGACGGTGTTCATTATCTAACCGCCCTCTTTTTCTCCCACACAGTATACATCCAATTTAGCCTGAGCACCTGAAATTGTTGATTTCTTACATATTCTTTTATTTCATACTTTCTTGTGAGGACTCTTTCGAGGAATGTGACTTATAAACAGGAGCTAACTGAAAAACATTTAAGTTGAGTAGCATGAACTTTTGAAAGGGCTTACCGCTACTGGAGTTAGAGAGGGTGGGAGGAGAGGAGTGTGTATTCGTCTGGCTGTCGTCTCTCAGTGGTTCTGAGGTTTCCGTGTCGCCTCCCGGCCTTTGAACCTTCTGAACTTTGACAGCACGCTGGTTCAAAACAATGGACAAACCCTTTACACTAGCTGCTGTCTGGTGGTAACCTCAGATATACAGGATAATAAACAGATTTAAGTCAGGAATTCATTTGGAAAGCACTTTGATGCGTGATATATACTGTAACTGTTCGGATTAACGATAATAACAATCTGATATTCCATTGATTATTATTTTTACTACATTGCACTATAACTTATTCGGTAACCTATCTAATTTTGGTTGCATGCGTTCTCTAAAAAAAAAGCAAACCAGCTAGGCGACGTCAGAGTTGCGTTAATTTAAATTTTTTATTGGTATTCTTTTTGTAGCTTTAAACACAGCCCCTTAATAAATTGAATTACTACCTGTACATTAAAAAGTATTTCTGCTCAATTTAAAACGTTGAATCTCCTCGTGACTGAATGTTTGTATACATTGCGCAAGCTGTATGCGCGCAGGCTTGATGCGCTCCACTTTTTTTCTGTGGAGAACCAGCGCCTTGAATATTTACTACAGCGTTTCTACAGCTCGATGCGGTTTCGCAATGAATCCGTCTTTACAGAGATATTCCTCAACCGCATAAAACAAAACCGGATGGTTTTCGCCCGTTTCAGCTCCGTGTGGACGGGGCCTCAATGAATAAATGTTAGGCAATGGAGTTGAATCCACCAGATATTTATACGATTTATACCACTTTCCAACCACACACACATTCTTTCACGAAAAGTTTAAATTCTACCATCTGATGTGGGATGGGTAAAAGAGAAAGGTGCAGACTGACCGAGGGGTAGGTGAGAGCGAAGGCCAGCCAGCCCCCCACCAGCAGGGTGAGGACTGCCAGCGTCAGGGGGTCCTGGGACAGGGAGGAGGGCAGAATTCTGGAGGGCCGTTTGCCCCGGACCCCCTTCGTCCCGTGCGTGCGTACCCCATTCTCTTCATCGTCATGGTCCCCTTCACCCTGGCCCTGAGATGCAGTCTCAAACTAAACCACGGTAACAGAGAGGGTGAACAGAAGCAAAAGGTATTATTATTATGGTTGTTCACACCAACGGCGTAGTAATCACTAGTAATTTATGATTTTATTTTGTGTCTCTGAGTCGTCTTCTTTTGTTATTAAGGGTGGGACAGTCGGCCGTCGGACTGTCTGTCAGTCTAACGCTCATTATTTATAACAAATGTTCATGTCTGCACGGAGTTCTCCCTGACCAGTCTGGTTATGTGTGTGCGTTAATGTGTGTGTTAATCTGTGTGTTAATCTGTGTCTATGTGTGTTAATGTGTCTGTGTGTGTGTGTGTGTGTTTAATGTGTGGGTGGGTGTCTATTAATGTAATCTGTGTGTGATAATGTGTCTGTGTACGTATGTCTATTAATGTGTGTGTGTGTGTGTGTGTGTGTGTGTGTGTGTGTGTGTGTGTGTGTGTGTGTGTGTGTGTGTGTGTGTTGGTCTCACATAGTGCTGGTTGTAGTGGGAGGCGGCGGGGGTCCGGGGGGGGATGAAGGGCTCTCTGGAGCGCTGGAGGCTGACGGGGAACTCCCTCAGCATGGTGGTGTGAGCCAACGGAGGGAGCTCGTGATGCCCTGACACACACACACACACACACACACACACACACACACACACACACACACACACACACACAGACACACACTTTTGTAAATATTGGGCTTCAAAACACACTTTGCGTGATTATATCGGTGTGCGTATAGTGTGCGTGTGCGCGCGTGTGGGGATGTGTGTGCACATGCACGGTGCGTGCGCGCGCGCGTGTTTGTGTAATTGAGCGTGCGTCTACCTATCAGCAGCCAGTGGTTGTTCCGGCTGTTGGTGCTGCCGTGGGGATAGCGCACGTCGGTGGACGGCATGCTCTCACACTCCCCTTTCTGTCGCAGCGTCACGCCGGCCGTGATGGGACCCTCGATGCGGGCTAGGGTCAGGCCCCGAGGCTGCAGGGGGGGGGGGGGGGGGGGGGAGAGAGCTTTCACTTCCCAGAGTCACCCCCCCCAACCACTGGCTACCCACGTCTCACCCCCTTGCTACAGGTGGAGCGTGGGCGAAGCCATGATGACGAAAAGGGCCCTGGCATGGGTGTTCTTCTAAAGGGCCCCTGTTTGGCCAACCTGTGTGAGGCGTCTGTGGCTGCCTTCCCATTGGTGACATCAAAGTGTTTACGAGCGTCCACCCAGATTTACGATAGACGGATCGATTTCATTTATTCGATTGTTTTCACTTTCGTGAGTTTTGGGGGAGGGGAGATACGATGTGGTCACTTGTGATGTCACCGGTGGATCCAATTTTAAACGGCTTGCGATGACGGGAGTCCGAGAAGTGAGGGTCATTTAGGGGAAGAAAAAAAGGGCGTGGAAGTACGCATACTCACCACCAGGGGGACTCCGTGATGGACCAATGAGGTGGATGCATACAGGCGGGAGTCCAGTTTGCCCACATAGAGGGTAGGCCTGGACCAATGAACATCAACCAAGTGTGAATGAGCTATCCAATCACGCTAAAAAACGCAGGACCAGTGGAATTCTGTGCGCGTGCGGCCTCGTGTGCACACACATGCGACTTACACAAGCTGTGCCTGGGCAGTGGCCTGCTCCTTCACAAACTGGTAGCTCCACTTCAGCGTGGAGGGGGAGTCCGCCTGGTCGCTGGCCGAGGCGAAGGTGAGGTAGCGCAGCGTCTCCAGGGCCAGGGACAGGTGGGGGGCGTGTCTCAGCGACTCCCCCGAGTACAGATAGACCCCCACCACGGGGGAACCGTAGTTCTGACTCCACAGGACGTCACCTGGCACAAAGACACACACAAAGGTACCGGGTTCGATCCCAATGTCCAGCCTGACTGCAGGCAGTCTGGAGCAAGCCTAGCGATGTAACCTCTTCCCAGAGGTACAGATGTCACTACTCATACTAATTATGGGTCTGTTCCTTTGATGTGCCGGGGCACATGGTTAAGGCCCCCAATGCAGCCTAGGTTAGTTTAGTACATGTGTACTTGTGCATAAAAAGAGTTGACCCATCATTTGTGTAATGAGGACACCTGTGTTTGTCCTGCAATGACGCCTCTTTTTAAATGGTCCATGCAGGGTCCATTTTGGTATAAAAGCATCTGCTTAAAGGCTAAGCACTGATTACACCAACAAGACACAAACAAACGCACCAGGAAGGATGTGCATGTAAAAAGGAAAGTAGCTGTAGAGAAGGACTTCAGAGAGAAGAGACGGTCCTATTTCCTATTCCTGCCTAGGCCTTTGAGCCCCTTCTCTCGTGAGATTTAGAGCAACATCTACAGCGCTCCGTGCCGTTTGTAAAACCACTGACCTTATATTGATACACATATATTGTGCACAAGACAACAGAACAAAGCGGGAATGTACACGAGCAATAGTTAGAAGTATTTGCTGACACTCTCTCAGATATCATCTCAGAGCGCGCACACACACACACACACACACACACACACACACACACACACACACACACACACACACACACACACACACACACACACACACACACACACACACACACACACTACCTGTTTCTCTGTCCACTGTAACCACCAGACCGTCACCACTGGATACAAGATGAGCCATCCCTGCAAAGAGAGACAAGAGAGATAAGGATGCGTCTGTTTGTGTGGAACAGTGTTGGAGAGAGAGGCGCGTGTAAACAATCAATTGAAGAGTTTTTTGATTTGCCTGTCTATGTTTTCCAACGGGAGGCAGTGTGTGTGTGTGGGTGACATACTGTAGTCCTGTTTCTCGTCATAGGGGGGCGCCGAGTAGTCGTTGTACGTGGCGTTCCACCGTAGCTCCTGGGTCTTGGTGTCAAACATGGTGATCATGTATTCTGTAGGATTACAGACATCACAACGGAGAGTGAGGGAGTGAGTGAGTCTGTTTATGTGCGTATGAGTGAGTGTGTATGTCATACCCTCTGCCAACCCCATGCACTTCGTGATTTTCAACTTTTTGTTTATCTTTGTTTGTAAAATGTGTATCCCCTGTTTTGATTACCAATTATTTTCCCCCAGTTGTTGTTTTTTAAAGTTCCCCAGGTTGTAGTCGACTAGACTAAACTAAAGCATTACGTTCCTCGTCCTTTCCCAACCTTTTTTCCTTATCCTCGATTGATAACGTCATGAGAGACATGGTCAAAGAACCACGATGCTGGGAGAATCCTACGGCACTAGACCAGAGGCCTCTACGAATAGTCAAATCTCCTAACCTTTATGCCTCCTTTCCTTAACCTTTGTGGAAAAAGTCATCGGGTCGAGGAGAGATGAAAAGGTGCTTCCTTTCGAACATAGGAAAAGACAGCACTGTTTGAAATGAATTCGACTCCACTCTTCCTAGCCGACGTCATTGCGCAACGGCGGGTATTGCCGACCTCTAGCGTCTCAAACTGAAACTACAATTTTCCGAAGATTGACTAAAACAAGCGCTCTTTGATCCATGCGTTCTTGTCGCATTGATTTCAATCAGGTTATCGCCAACAGTGAGAATCACGAAGATTGGACTAGGTCAACGGGAATATTTTAGGCCACTTGAATTCCAATTCACAGTAGAGCAGAAGCTCTACTGTGAGCTCCCCACCCCCCTTCATCTCCCCCCGCCCCCGGCCCAGCCCTCCCTGCCCCCCATGGACTGCACTCTAAGACTTGATGCACCTTAATATGGAGATATGGAGATATATTGCTTTTATTATTTTTATTATTATTTTATGAATGATATTTATGAATCTATTTATTAATTGTTATTTATTATTATTTAGCTGTGTAAGTCTGGTTGCCTCTACTGTCTCGTTGTCTTTATGGCAATGACAAATAAAGTACTTTGAACTTTGAACTCTGACTCCCATATAACCTTTCTTGGTTCTTAGGTTCAGGTGGGACCCATTAGGTGGTTGGGACTTAGCCTTGAATATGGTATCCAAAAAAGACTCCTAATCCCCCCCCAAAAAATACAACTCGTATAAATATTGTATTCCAGCCAGCAATTCCCCCAAAAATGAATTAAGTCCATGATTTTTTTCTCAAATGACAGTGGCGATGTAGAGCCATAGAGAAGAGCTAATGTGCTAAAGCTAACGAGATATGGCACCTATTTCCCCTAGTAACCCATTTCTCATCAGGCGCACTGTGGGAGTGTGTGTGGATGATGGCTGGTTAGCAGAGCCGGACAGTAACGGAGTACATTTACTTGAGTACAGTACTTAAGTACAATTTTGAGGGATCTGTACTTTACTTGAGTATCATTTTTTGGGAGTACTCATGACTTTACTCTTGAGAGGCAAATATTGTACTCTTTACTCCGTTACATTTCTATCCATAACCGTGAGTACCCGTTACTCCTTCTGAAAAATAAAAGGAGAAAAGAAAAATCACGGAAACCCTCAATTTGTTGTTTCCCTCTCAAACGTGATTCCCTCTCAAACTGATTAGGACAGCCTTCAGCCTATCAGCAATCACCTTCGCTTTCCGCCAAAGCCAACTCCATGGTCAGAATTAGATGAGAGACGATTGTTGATTTGATTGATAAAAAAACGGAGAAACTCACACACATAGAATTGTTAGCTGAATTTTCTTTTCTGATATTGCATATTTATGTAAGCTGAGCAATTGTTTTTATGTTCTTGAGTATACTGTTATACTGTATACTATTGTGCTATTGCCATGGTAAAAAGATGAAAATTACTTGATTTTACTTTCAATTCCTTTTACATTCCCCAAGGTGTTAACATTTTTCATAACTCTATGTAGGACGTTTCTATACATAAATGTAAGCACTGTGGCAGTAGTAATGCAATATTTAGAAAACATACTCTTGTACTCTTGATACTCAAGTACTTTTAAAAACAAGTACTTCAGTACTTTTACTTAAGTAGACATCTGACTGTAGTACTTTTACTTGTACTTGAGTAAAATTTAGCAAGGGGTATCTGTACTTTTACTCAAGTAAGGAAGCTGTGTACTCTGTCCGCCTCTGCTGGTTAGGCAGCCTCACCTGGCCGGGTCTGATTGGACCCTGGGGCTGGGTGAGGCTGCACACCTGTTGCACATTATGGCCCAATCCCATTTCTACCCCTTACCCCTTCCCCTTACCCCTCCCCCTTGTTTTGAAGGGGTAAGGGTAAGGGGTGAGGGGAAGGCGTAAGGGGAAGGCGTAAGGGGAAGGCGTAAGGCCCTTACCCCTTCCCCTTCCCCCTTCAAAACAAGGGGCAGGGGTAAGGGGTAGAAATGGGATTGGGCCTAAGAAATCAGTGTGTACAGGTTCAACCAGCCATCCCAAATCGCACACTCAGGAGATCTCCTGCATGGCAGCGGAGCACCCTTCTCATGTTCATTGTCAACAACTGGAACAATAACCTGGATTAAACACTTCCTTTAACGTCCAACGGCCTTTATGTTTGGAGGGGCCCGAAATAAATCACGAAGGTGGAGTGTGGAAGCCACACCACCTAGGTGGCATGTAGTAATTGGCTTTGCTATGTTGACTTTGCAAACACTTGAACACATATTCATACCTATAACGGACAATACTTATTTCCAGCACCCACAACAATGTAAGAAGTGGTTGATGTAGTGTGGTGTGTGTGCGCGTGTGTGTGCGTGTGCGTGTGCGTGTGTGTGTGTGTGCGCGCGTGTGTGCTACCTGTGCGTCCTATGTAAAGAAGAGGTGTGTTCGGACAGATGGATTCGGAGGAGGAGGTGGTTAGGCTTGTCTGCTTTTCCCCCGTTTCAGGATCCACCACAAACCACACATCCTGCTTCTTCCCTGTTAGCAGCGCACACACAAGGGCACACACGCAGGGAGAATAACATTTAAAACAGCGCAGCTTCTTCTGTTGACTTGTACCGATGTATAACTTCAACTTAACTGGTTAAACAAGACAAAATCCTGGGGCTGATCATTGTCTCTCAAACCAAAACTCACACGCACTATATTCAACCCAGTGATACACTGTAGGCTGAACATTATTTTCCCAGAGTTTTGCATACGTTTGATTTCATAAAAGCGTGCCATTGTAAGGGCCACATCTATTCTGCTTGATGTTGAGTGTGGCTGATTCACCAATAGGCAATATAAATGAACCTAATGAAATGAATACGGACGAAGGTTAAAGAGTGTTTTTTGTTCACATGATTGCGGTCTTCTTCTACTCGTTCTATGGGGTCTCACCCGTATAGAGAATGCCATCCGAGCTCTTGCAGGGGGCTGACTGGACCAGCTCTGGGATGGTGAAAGGCAGCTTCTACAGACACATGTACACAGTGGTTTGGTAAAGCACACACACGCGCACACACACACACACACACACACACACACACATTGAAAGGTCCCTCCGTCAGGGCTCCTCAGGGTTGGCCTGTCCCCTGGGGACCGCAGCGAGCAGGCAGAGAGGGCAGGAGGAACAGACAAAGAGAGGAAGAGGAGGACAGTGGGAGGGAGCAGAGGGAGAGAGGGAGGGCTGGGCGGTCGTGCGGGCTGGTGGGGGGCGGTCATGTTTACTCCACTGAGCACACTTCCTGCCTGGATCCCCGAAAAAGAGAGGCCGTTTAATGGCATTATTTTCTCTCTTTCCCTCTCTCTCCCTCTCTCCGTTGAACTCACTGTCTCACCGTCTGTTTGCCTGTCTGTCTGTGTATGTCGTTCTCTCGCTCATGCGCACAGAGGTGCGCACACGTGTTGTACCCTTAAAAAGGGGAATAGTAGCGGGAGAAAGATTAAAAAACACACACACGCAACTCTCCTTCACTCGTCTTATTTGAATTCAGGTTTTACACAACGCATACAAACAACAGACAAATGCATACACACGCACACTCAGCTCCAGGACCACAAATATCATGACATGTATTAAACACAATATATTAATTGAATAATATAATTGAATAATATATAGGGTTATATATAAATGAAGCAGTAACACGCTTTAACACCAGTCAACATTCTCATATCCTACGGTGTGGCCAAAAGGTATTCGGCTGGTAGCTTACACGAGTAAGAGTACGAGTTAACAAGAAACTAGACAACAAATAAGTATAACAAAAAAGTATTTTCTCTACATTTAAGACAAGCATAACATAAGGAAAAACGCAATCAACATGTGTAAATATATAGTTATATATAAATGAAGCAGTAACACGCTTTAACACCCGTCAACATTCTCATATCCTACGTTGTGGCCAAGAGGTATTCGGCTGCTAGCTTACACGAGTAAGAGTACGAGTTAACAAGAAACTAAACAACAAATAAGTATAACAAAAACGTATTTTCTCTACATTTAAAACAAGCATAACATAAGGAAAAACGCAATCAACATGTGTAAATATATATTGCTTTGCAATCGGTAATCACTTTAAAAAGGGGAATAGTAGCGGGAGAAAGATTAAAAAACACACACGCAACTCTCCTTCACTCGTCTTATTTGAATGAGGAAGAGGAGCGCGATCCCCCTACTGGATCCCCAAGGCATTGTTACCATGGTAACAACAATATAACAACAATATATAATACAAACCGTATGTGTGAATAAACTGTTATATATACAACTTGCTATGAATAAATTGCTATATACAACTTGTCACACACGCACATAACAGACACACGCACACGCACACACAAAACTGGGTTGTTTGTCCATCCAGAATGAGGGTCAGGGAGTGGCGCCCCCCAGTGGTCTCTAGGAAACATTCCCCAAAAGGGATGTGTGCTTACATAGCAACATACTGTGGCCACTATTCATGTTCTATGCTTTTTCCAAAGAAAAAGTATAGAATCATTTGATGAAAATCAATAATAATCATCTGTGTTTTTAATAAACTAGTAGCGTAGTATAATATATTCTGATAGTGAAGCCCGATTTAAATGTTTGCAAATTACTGAGCAGCTCATCGGTGTATGTGTGTGTGTGTGTGTGTGTGTGTGTGTGTGTGTGTGTGTGTGTGTGTGTGTGTGTGTGTGTGTGTGTGTGTGTTTGGGCGTGTGCGTTTGCGTGCATGTGTGCGTGCGTGTGTGTGTGTGTGTGCACTTGTGTCTCATGACTCCATTGATGATTGATGATCCCAGAGGCTGTTTTGATTAAACTTTTGAATAATGATTCAAACCCATAAGCCTGTTTTTTTCGTTTGAAGGGTTTTGGGTTTTGGAGGTTGTCAAATCTGATAGCATTAATTCGATATGAAACTGTAACAAATAGTAAGTATTTGTAATAGATCAATTCTTTGTCACCAGTTTTCTTACCTTTGTTAAATGTGTACAGTTTAAATCCCTCTCATTGCCCCTAACAATGTCCTCAGCTGACTTTCATTTTCACGTTCGCTGAGATAAACAAGCTCACGCCTACCAGTATATTTGTGGCGTGAAAAAGAATGCCATAATATAATAGGCTTAAGCAGAATAATACAACTGACCGCTCATTGTCAATCATTGGAAGGTAGAGGTTGGATTTCTTGCACACCTTTTCAAAGGCATTCAAACTTTGATAACAAAACTTTAGTAGACCTGAGGCCTGTTTCAGGTAGCTGGTTTAACATACTCTGAGTTTAATCCTGCGCTCTGAGTTGGTTGACTCAGAGTTCAGGGTTGAAAAGCAACTCTGGGTTTTCGGTTTCAGAACAGTGGGGTGTTCCACAAAGCCGGTTTTATCACATAACCGGGTAAGTTAACCCAGGGTTTGCTGTAACCCTAGGTTTTCCGTTCCAAAAGGATCACGGTATGTTAGTTGCTATAGCAACATATGCTCTGAATCAAACCTGGTCGGACCAGGTTTTGCGCAGGTTAAGTTTGAAACATAACCCGGTTTTGGGTATTTCAACCGGCGTTCACCGCAGATTTCATGTGTTCACAATGGCATGCCCTTTTGATGAGAGAACTGCTGATATCAGAGCGCAAATTATACATGCAATCCACCGGGAGCGATTGATAAGACCACGGCTCGACATCTTGGCATATTGGATGACTTTTTGCTGGAGTGGAGAGATATAGATTCTCGCGCAAATCTTTAATATATTTAAATAGCCTCACATAGCCAACACTACCAATCGAGGACCTGGCCTCAGTTCAGTCCAGACTATTTGCGTAGCCCTCCGTTTTTTTCAAATGGTAGTTTTATCTAGGCTATAATGCTGGAGATGCTGAGCACATCACAGTCGTTTCAGATGACCCATCCAAGATTTGTATCGGCCTCCTATCATACAAAGAGCAATATTGTCTGAGTACTATGCCGAGACGCATTTAAAACATAAAGTATAAAATAGTCCTAACGGACTTGCATCCACTGGAGAATGTTCGATCGTAGCCGGCGGCTTCATTACAAGCACTGATCCATCTTGATCTGTGAAGTTGATGAATTGTCACTTTTAGGTTTTCTACCCAGTTACCAAAAAAAGAAACATTTGGAATAGTATGCGCTGCGGCAAGCACACGGTTTGCATGTGTTACTTCGAAGGCAAAAAAAATCTAAAATACAAGAAAACACAAAAACCTACATTCAACCAGTGTGGGGTATGGCCCATGACTCTCTGAGGTGGTAGGTACCTCCAGGTAGGCTACCCCCTCCATGCCAGGGCGCCCTGAATTTATGTTTATTAACAGCTCCTCCACCGGGGTCAAGACAATTTGAGGGTCAGATCCAGTCTGCCGACTGTCGGCCTTTTCACCATTGGCTTAAAAAAAGGGCTAATTTAAATTTATACCAATACGATGGTGGGAAAAGCTTACCAGTTTGTATGTTTTTTATGCTTCCTCTGACCGCTTGGAAGCAATCGGAGTACATATTGTTTTAGAAGAAAGGGGTTATGTGGTAGGATCTTTAAGAATGCTTAACTGGGATATTTATATATTCATGGCTCAAATATTAAGGATCATGCTTTTGACGTGTAACTAACGCATTTACGCGGTCAGCGATCCGCTGCCAGGCTTTGGTTCTCCGGGTTCCAGAGGTTTTAGCGTTCCCTTTTCTTGTGATAATGTCCTTCTCCTCGTCATAGCTCTCAAGGAGAACCTGGAGTTCCATTTCATTGAAATAAGCGGCCCGTTTCGCCATATCGATCAGGGTTTCCATGATCCATACATCACGTCTTTTTAAGTTTGGCGTGGACGCGCACAACCCTGTGTTAACCAACCCCGAGTTGATTGAACTAATGCATAACCGCTGCTGTGGAACCGAAAACTCTGGGTTGGTCGGCACAGGGTCAATCAACCTAGAGTTCAGCGTTAACTCAGTGTTTGTTAAACCTCCGTTCGTGGAACACCCCTCAGGCGATCAGCGTTGGCTTAATCAACTCGGGGTGTGTTCACGCTGGGTTGGGGGCGTGCCTGTTGACTATAAAGAGCCATCATCAATGGATCTCTGATAACATGATCAAACATGGACCAAAAGCGGAGATCCACTTACTTTTCCCCACGGAATTGGAAATTCTAATGAACGCGTATGCCGAGCAGTTACCCCTTTAAACAAAAAAAAACAATACCGCCGCGGCAGCGAGAGCGCGAGAGATTGCTTGGCATGAAATAGCTGAACAAGTCAATGCCTGTGTAAAATAAATTAGTAAAATAAAATAAGAGGATAGTTTAATATCTTCCACTCATTCAATATGTAAATTGTGTGTATGTGTGTGTGTCAATTTACGCAACCCCAAGTTGCCCCAAGAGGACTTGGCAGCAAAGAAGATGAAGTACAAAAATATAGTTAAAAAATGTAAACTAATGTTTAATTGAAATCAAATCAATTGTGCTGTTTTGCCTGCTCTACCTAATTTAACAGCTATTTTCAACATGTGATGGGCCTATATTTAAGCAGTAAATGTAAGTAGTACATTTCCCAGCCACCCCAACACTGCCAATAGTTAATAGGATTTAGATATATTAGAAGGCTACACCTAGGCAAAATGCATTACATATATATATATACATGTCTTCAAAATAGCGCTTACTGAATTTTAGGGTAACATTTTCCTCCATGTTAGCAAATCGAAAAAAAGCAGAGGCCCGGAAGACTGGAGGGGGTCCACCTCTGCAGCCCTCACAGAGGCTGAGGGGATGGCCCTCAGCGAACAGAGTATACGTCCTGTGGCTGAGGGCATCCCTGGGGGGAGCTCCTCTGACCCCCCCCACCCTCCAGGATAGAAATGCCTTTATAAGAGGTTGGTTATTCAAAATAATTAAATATGTACACGCAACACAGCACGTTACAAATTAGATGGGGCAATATTCTGGCTCAAGTAATCATTTCACTGTCTAATCATCTTCTTCCAGTTACTGATGGCGTCATCGCCCTAGGCTACTTGAAGCAGATGCCCTCACCAACCTTCATGCAATTGTAACAATTCAAAAGATGCAAAAGGATGCTTTGGAGATCCAAATTTTGGAACATAAGTTAAAGGTGGGTGAGGTGGAAACTGGGATACTGTTCCCTGCTCTAAAAACATACCCAATATGAATGACTTTGTGCTTTCAGGAAATAAAGAAATCCTCATAAAAAGTAGATTGTCTTTATTAGAGCACGGGCTGTGGTGGGACGAGTTATTTTGTTGAACAGTTTACTCAAAGGGTTTTACTTCAGTGAACATTGCATACGATTATGCTGAGCATGTGCGTGTAGAGAAGAACAGCATCTGGTTAAAAGCAGTACCAGGGACTTTTCTGCCTTGCATTCTTAAAATGAGTTTCTTGACTTGCAGCAGTTATAGGTCCGTGGTTAGTCAGCTACTCTGATCATGGGAAAGCCACAACGTTAAAGTGACTGTAGTACAGAGCGGGTGGGATGCACGGGGCAGATCATTCTACTCATGCGTTAATTGCGTCAAAAAACTTAAACTTAAACTTCAAGCATGCCCCCGGTGCGTTTGACAGTTAACATGGGGGCTGAGAAGGTGGTCTAAATAAATGATGGATTGCGCTTAAAAAAGATAGCGCTCGTGAAGAAAATTATCAGGAAAATAAAGTATATCCAACCGGGGTCTTAATAATCGTTCCTCACGGAGATTCCTTCTGAGGATCGCAGCCTCTACGTACACAGGCTCTCGTAGAAAAGGACATGCCATTTCTAACACTTCCTTCTGTCGGAGAGCTGCCTTCAGCCTTATAGACAACAAACTCAGAGTAGGTCTAACCACCTCCCGAGCAGGTTAGACCCACGGCGTATGTTGCCGCAGCAACTAACTCTCGGTTGCGCTGAACCTGCTGCCTGAAACGGAAAATCCAGAGTTTCCACTAACTCAGAGCGAACAAACTCGGGGTTGCCTCAAAACCAGCTACCTGAAACAGGCCTCTGGCCTCTGTCCATATTTGTGGTATGTTGTGTACTTGAGCATAGAATAACCAAACAAATAACTTTATGTCAATCATCCGAGGGCAGGATAAGGGTTCCTTTAATAAAACAAAAGAACTCATTGTACTGCACATGTTTTTTTCAAAGACAATCAAAACAAAGTGAAACAATCAGATTCCTTACTGAACACATCACTTTCGGAAAACATCTTTCAGGAAATAAGTTGCCTGGGTGTTAAAGGTTTTTATTGCTGTGTATGGGTTGCTCGATCGTATAGAATGACATGAAACTATATTAAACTAAATCCAGTGCATTCATTTAGTATGCCTTTGTGTGTCTCCAGTTGAACATACCTACTTTGGAATGACTGGTTTGGTCATTGAACAACACCTTGTTTGAGGCTGTGTTGGGAAAAATAACCTGATGAGCACATCACATGGCAGACACATTACAATATAGTCAACTCTTGAGGGGTGTTCCACGAACGGAGGTTTAACAAACACTGAGTTAACGCTGAACTCTAGGTTGATTGACCCTGTGCCGACCAACCCAGAGTTTTCGGTTCCACAGCAGCGGTTATGCATTAGTTCAATCAACTCGGGGTTGGTTAACACAGGGTTGTGCGCGTCCACGCCAAACTTAAAAAGACGTGATGTATGGATCATGGAAACCCTGATCGATATAGCGAAACGGGCCGCTTATTTCAATGAAATGGAACTCCAGGTTCTCCTGGAGAGCTATGACAAGGAGAAGGACATTATCACAAGAAAAGGGAACGCTAAAACCTCTGGAACCCGGAGAACCAAAGCCTGGCAGCGGATCGCTGACCGCGTAAATGCGTTAGTTACACGTCAAAAGCATGATCCTTAATATTTGAGCCATGCATATATAAATATCCCAGTTAAGCATTCTTAAAGATCCTACCACATAACCCCTTCTTCTAAAACAATATGTAGCCTACTCCGATTGCTTCCAAGCGGTCAGAGGATCAAGTATAAAAATGAAGTATAAAAAACACACAAACTGGTAAGCTTTTCCCACCATCGTATTGGTATAAATTTAAATAAGCAATTTTTTTAAGCCAATCGTGAAAAGGCCGACAGTCGGCAGACTGGATCTGGCCCTCAAATTGTCTTGACCCCAGTGGAGGAGCTGTTAATAAACATAAATTCAGGGCGCCCTGGCATGGAGGGGGTACCTGGAGGTAGGCTACCTACCACCTCAGAGAGTCATGGGCCATACCCCACACTGGTTGAATGTAGGTTTTTGTGTTTTCTTGCATTTTAGATTTGTTTGCCTTCGAAGTAACACATGCAAACCGTGTGCTTGCCACAGCGCATACTATTCCAAATGTTTCTTTTTTTGGAACTGGGTAGAAAACCTAAAAGTGACAATTCATCGACTTCACAGATCAATATGGATCAGCGCTTGTAATGAAGCCGCCGGCTACGATCGAACATTCTCCAGTGGATGCAAGTCCGTTGGGACTATTTTATACTTTATGTTGTATATGCCTCTCGGCATAGTAGGCCTACTCAGACAATATTGCTCTTTGTATGATAGGAGGCCGATACAAATCTTGGTTGGGTCATCTGAAACGACTGTGATGTGCTCAGCATCTCCAGCATTATAGCCATTATAGCCTATAGATAAAACTACCATTTGAAAAAAACGGAGGGCTACGCAAATAGTCTGGAGTGAACTGAAGCCAGGTCCTCGATTGCTAGTGTTGGCTATGTAAGGCTATTTAAATACATTAAAGATTTGCGCGAGAATCTATACTATCTCTCCACTCCAGCAAAAAGTCATCCAATATGCCAAGATGTCGAGCCGTGGTCTTATCGATCGCTCCCGGTGGATTGCACGTATAATTTGCGCTCTGATATCAGCAGTTATTTCATCAAAAGGGCATGCCATTGTGAACACATGAAATCTGCGGTGAACGCCGGTGGAAATACCCAAAACCGGGTTATGTTTCAAACTTAACCTGCGCAAAACCTGGTCCGACCAGGTTTGATTCAGAGCATATGTTGCTATAGCAACTAACATACCGTGATCCTTTTGGAACGGAAAACCTAGGGTTACAGCAAACCCTGGGTTAACTTACCCGGTTATGTGATAAAACCGGCTTTGTGGAACACCCCACCGCTCTAACCCAACGAACACATAACACAAACATGATAATATAGTCAGGTCAAGGCTGGAGCCGAAGGCCCCATTTCTCCTCCAGGCAAATGGTAGACACTCAGACAATGCACCAGTCATCCTCAAGAACGGGAGAGCCACATTAAATTATCAAACAGGAGACACTTCGGGGGGGCGCTCCCCCGTTTTAATTTATCACACAAGAGACACTTCGGGGGCACTCCCCCGTTAGGAAGAACACAAGAAGATACACATGCATATAGGCACTGATACAATTATGTTCAAAACACACTTTCACAAGATAAGAGTCTTTTAGCCAACTTCATCAGAAATAATCAGATGGCTGGCTACCTAACCTGATGAACAAGTTGAACTACTAATTAGAATACGAGGATCAAACTGGGCATTTACGGTTATTTCCTTGTTCCTTTAAGCATAAAAGCAGTGGAGAACAGCAGGGCATCAAACATTGAGAGAAGCCATTACCAGGTGAGTCAACGTTTATCATATAATTTAAGCATGTTTTTTTGCAGACTGGTAGGCTATATGTAACAAATGTATCCATATATCGACCATGATATCTCATCAGAGTTCAGGAACCATTGTCAAGGTATTGGCTTTCTCCGTGAACAATGCAGCCAATATGTGCTCCTTAAAATTTCTGTTCTCCATTAAAGTCAGTCAGGTTAGCTTGACTAGTCATCTTAATGTGTTGAATTACCTGAGATAAATTAACTCATCTATTAATTATTAAATACATCTTGAAATAGAAACATTGCTGCTCAGAATGCTTTATAGGATTCCTGATCATTTTGACCCCAATCTTTTTTCCTCATCATCTCTCTTACACCCTTACACCACCAGCGTCATTGAGGAAAGATGAAGCTGAGCCTATGCCTCCTCCTGTTCCTCACCGTGCTGGCTTCAGCCCTGGGCCTCAGCATTCTGCATCCATCCCCGGTTTTAAGCAAGACAGTTCTGAGCGTGACCTTGAGCCATGCAAACGGCCTCCGTGGGGACGGCTGGTTCGGTAAGACTGACGGCTACGTCAAGGTAAGAACCAGGGCTGCTTCTGCTCTCAAATGTTACCAAACGAGTAAAAGTCGGTGGATTGTCTATCTCCATTAGTGGGTGTGGCTGAAATTGTCTGTCGGACATCGTTTGCATTGTTTCATTTAGGTGACCGCTGGAGGGACCACTCGCGAGACTCGCACCATCCGGAACAACAACGACCCGTACTGGAGGCAGACTCTAAGTTTTGCTTCGCATTTGCGGCCGATCTACCTGAGCCTGCAGGTTTGGGACAGTGACGGCGGGTTAAGAGGCAGAGATGATTATTTGGGAGGTTGCAGAGTTTATATAGTGAGATCGTTTCGGAGCCGGTCACATAGTTGCAAAATTGGTAGGAGAGGAAGGGTTTTCTTCTCTTACAGGTACCCCCAGCACTAAATCGCAACCTCGCTGTTGCAAATTCTACACTCCCAGTTCCAACTGAGATAACTACACCAGTGCCATGAACGCATACCTAGTATGTGTTAGCTTTATCATCTCTCGGTTTTGGCTGGAGTTTTCATTCATGTCATTAATTGCTATTTGATCGAAATAATGAACTACATTTGGCGGTGTTGGGGGTTATGAAAGCTATTTGATGATATGGTGATAGCAGCAACAATTGTAATTGTAGAAAAAGTTGAGAATGTGCTTTAAGGAATCACTGCAATGGTAATCTGAAAGAGTGCTAATCTAAGATTTGGGGATTTCTGTATTTCCTGAGAACCTCTGTCTGTGTTACATGATGAGAATATAATCCACTGTAATCAAAAGATCTAACCCTGTCTTTCTTATTATAGCAACTGTTATTCAGTGCTCTGATTAATAAAATGTAGAATTGATTGCAAATGCCCTTTTCTTCTATTTCCTAAATAACGATCGATCAAACCTGATGATGAAATAAAGTTTTTATCCAAAAAATAACACGTTGGTTCATTAGAGCATCAATTTATTCACTCCAAAAAATGTGTTTATAGAACTGTGTAAATGATAGGGGTGGGAAAAAGAATCGATTCTTCGATGCATCGCGATTCTCGCTAGAACGATTCTGTCTCGATGCAGATATTATTATTATTAATTTTTTTTTTTCCTGCTGCAACATTCTGTTTGCCAGAGAGGGATAATTTTTGTAATTTTAAAATCATTGAATTTATCTTCAGTGTCTATTGGCCAATCGAACTCATTCTGATTCAAGAGCAGCTTTTCCTTTAATGACATAGAAAAGAAAGATTAGAAAGAAAATAAAACTGAAACCTATTTTTTTGCATGCTTCCATAATGTGTTATAATGCAAGCTGCATTGATTATTGCATTGTTCATTGAAAGTCATATTTGTGACAAAAGCTTTCTCTCTTGTGAAATATTAGATAAGTTAATTCATCTGTTGATGTCTTTAATGATCATCACAAAAGTAGGAAGTGATTAGCAAACTCTGAGTAGCAAACCCAGACGTATGTATATATTTTTGAAAATCACGCATGGAAATGTACATAAAAAAAATTGTTGCATCGATAATTGCTTCAGAATCGAATCGTTGACCTCATAATCGGAATCGAATCGAATCGTGAGGTGCCAAGAGATTCCCACCCCTAGTAAATGACACATTCATTCATTCGTAAATTCGACACCTTCCTAGGACCGGTACAGTGCAGATGAGTTCTCATCAAAAGGGCTTTTCATAGGTCTACATAGGCTCACATCAACTAGTAACAGCTATGTACATAAAACTTTGGAGTATAAAGCTTAGCATTAATAAAAAATTGGTTGGTATCACAAAATATAACAATAGATTTCTATTCCCCTCATTCTCTGGCATCAGTGTAAGAAAAACAACATCAACCTATTGTCATTGATAAAAAAAATTGTCTTTTCATGTGGTTCGGTCAGTGTGTAACAACTACCATCAGTAACCAAAGAGCCCCCAAAATAACAATGAAAATACATTCAATACAAGTGGAGCCGCAAATACCATGCAGATGCAAATCACCCAATACACTTTGCGTCTGAAATATTTCAAATTAAAAGCGTGTTTGATGTCGGCAATACCGTGACACATTTGCCCTCTGTTTGAGAGAGGTCTTTTCCTTAGAGAAAGTACTATTGTCAGGGGTAAAAAGGGCAAATACCTCAAATGTATAAAATGGATAGCCGCTATAAAATTCAGCCCTTGGTGGAGTGCTCTTGGAATCAGAGGAATTTCAACTTCATTTCCAAAACATACCTGATGTGCAATGTGGGTTTTCCCCCCACCAGTCCTTAATCACTCTCTGAAAATCCAAGGATTGTTAAAATAAAACACATACTGCGCATGTAACCTCTGGTAGTACAAAAACATTCAAGGAAGTGTAAAACTCAAACTGTGCCCGGGGCCATTAGTGAATGCTATTTGGCAATAGGAGCCAAATAGTAAGGGTGGAATAGTCTTTCATGGGCGCAGATGTGCAAAGCATTGTGGGTGTGGAGCAGTAACCGTGGAAACCGCGAGGTGAAGTAACCGACAAATCCTTCTGGAACCTCGCCTAGGGTCTCCTGTACCTCCTTGGGCAGCTCGTGATAGTGGTGCTTCTGTTGTGAAACACAAAAGATGTCCGCAACGGTCACGAACACAGCCTGAGTAACAAAGCGTTTGTTTTGGGTGTAGTCGTCATCTCACCTTATTCCTCATGGCCCTCAGAAGGTCTCTGACCGAGTTCCCCTTATAGGTCCGGAACTTTCTCAGATCTGCGACAGGAAAAATCGTACATTTGATTTAGATTAGATCATATGATATTATATTAAATTAATACTCTTGTCACGGGAAGATAATGACAATATAAAGGAAGGGGGGATTAAAGCTGTTAATGCTTGGCTGATCAAATGAGTGAGTGAGTGAGTGAGTGAGTGAGTGAGTGAGTGAGTGAGTGGCGAGCGAGTGAGTGAGTGAGTGAGTGAGTGAGCGAGTGAGTGAGTGAGCGAGCGAGCGAGTGAGTGAGTGAGTGAGTGAGTGGCGAGCGAGTGAGTGAGTGAGTGAGTGAGTGAGTGAGCGAGTGAGTGAGCGAGCGCGTGCGTGCGTGAGTGCATACCCGTCTGCAAAGGCACAGAGATGTGCATCCTCCAGTTGGTTCGAACCACCGCTCTGCCCGCGGTCTCTAGCCTCACCACAATAGCCCCCTCCCCTGGTTCCTTCTCTATACGGTCACTCACGTCCTACACACACACACACACACACACACACACACACACACACACACACACACACACACACACACACACACACACACACACACACACACACACACACACACACACACACACACACACAGGTTTTGCATGTTTTGTAGTGCATCACAATGGGAATTATCTACACGCTTTATGTGTGAAGTGTAAAATGGTGTCTTTTGCGATTCATTAATAATTCATCTTGGATGAGTCACCAAACTCACCTGGAAGAACAGTAGCTGCTTCTCAGGAATCCAAAAGAAGGGATGTTTGAGCACACAGGAAGTCGAGGGGCGGGACTCCGGCGCTGCACTTATCATTCGCTCGATCAGATCCCGAGCTATGACATCATCTATTTAGAGAGAAAAGCTTAATGTTGCAGAAAAACAAACACACACAGTTACACACTTACACACACACACAAGCCCGCACAATATCTCACCATGCATATCCTCCATGAAGTGTGAGAGTGTGTATTCTCCTGCCAGGATGTTGACCTGACGCCTCAGTGCATCGCCAAAGGGGTGCTGCCCCCTGCTGACCACATAATAGAAGACACAGCCGGCTGAGAACACATCCACCGCTGCTGTCTTAAGAGGAGAGGAATGGAGAGGACAGGTGGACAGTTTTAGTAGATCCAGATGGAAATAGATCAAGGCTGCTAAATCGAAACGTTTGCTAAGGTTTATCAATCCACTTTCCTGTGTTCACAGGTCCACTGTCCTATAGTCCAGTGTTTTATGTCCAGTGATCTAAGGCCCAATGTTCTAAGGCCCAGTGTTCTAAGGCCCAGTGTTCTATAGTCCAGTGTTCTAAGGCCCAGTGTTCTATAGTCCAGTGTTCTAAGGCCCAGTGTTCTATAGTCCAGTGTTCTTAGGCCCTCTGTTCTAAAGCATAGCGTTCTATAGTCCGGTGTTCTATAGTCCAGTGTTCTTAGGCCCACTGTTCTAAGAGGTCTAGTGTTCTACGGTCTAGTCCCCCATGCTCCAGTGTTCTAAGCTCCAGTGTTCTAAGCTCCTTGGAGCCGTCCCAGGGCCCTACCGGGTTGTTTCCGGGAGCTTCTCGCAGCACCTCGGGGGCGATCCATCCCTCAGTCCCGGGGATCCCTGAG
Source organism: Gadus morhua (assembly GCF_902167405.1). Classification (NCBI taxonomy): domain Eukaryota; kingdom Metazoa; phylum Chordata; class Actinopteri; order Gadiformes; family Gadidae; genus Gadus; species Gadus morhua. The sequence continues at coordinate 20,403,410 of NC_044050.1, forward strand.
CGCATGGAGAAGCTGCAGCGACCGTCCAGCATCTTCTTGCACAGCCCAAAGTCTGAGATGAGGGCCCGGACCCGGCCCAGCGGCCCGGGACCCGAGATCAGGATGTTCCTCGGCTTCAGATCCCGGTGGACTGGAGGAAGGGAGAGGAAGAGGAGGATGAAGAACGGAGAATGTGCGGACGTGTGTGTGTGTGTGTGTGTGTACGTGTGTGTGTGTGTGTACGTGTGTGTGTGTGTACACGTGTGTGTGTGTGTACACGTGTGTGTACACGTGTGTGTGTGTGTGTGTGTGTGTGTGTGTGTGTGTGTGTGTGTGTGTGTGTGTGTGTGTGCGTGCGTGTGCGCGCGCGTGTGTGTGTGTGTGTCAGACCTATGTTGAGAGAGTGAAGGTGAGAGAGGCCACACATGGTCTGCTCCAGTAGAGTCACTGCACTCAGCCCAGGGAAGCCGGTTGGGTCTTCCACATACTGCAGGGAACACACACATACACACACACACACACACACACACACACACACACACACACACACACACACACACACACACACACACACACACACACACACACACACACACACACACACACACACACACACACACACACACACACACTTTAGGATCCGCTTACAAGTAAACCAAATTGAGTACAGTTAGTGCCACAAGCTAATAATAAACACTGGCATTGGTTTTGCTTTCCCAGAGTTTTATCACCAGATAATCCTATCGTCAAAGTTGGCCAATGCAAGGAAGTTGTTTATTTGATTTGAAAAAAACATAATAATTATACGTGTATTCAAATATTTTCCGATAATCTCAACCTAGCCTCAATCATAACTGTTTCCCCCAGCTTCAACCCTTTCTATTGCCTCAGGTTAACCATTTTCTCTACGCATAACTCTTTCAGATCCACCAACCCTCCACCCTGTACCATCACCTTAACCCTATTCTACGACCTTCAACCTTCTGACTGATTGCTTTGAACCAATGGACGATCCAGTGTGGACCATCTATATTTCTGGGCCACCTTCAGCTCATCTCATTTAAAGAACCATTGAACCCACCAGTGAACCCACTGTTTCAGATGGAAATCCAACACTATAATATAGATTATATCCAATCCAAAACAAAGATTATTGTTTTGGATTGAAAGAGGGGGGCGTGTTATCCCGCCAACCTTATGATACTTTTTTTGTTTGTTGCTGTGTATGAACATATAATAAGCGATGTTATGTATGAAATGTGCTACACACCGCAGCTTTATACTATAGGTGTTAGAAGCGGATGCAACCATAAATACAACACTGCTACGACAGATCGTCACCATTCACGCACACCGTAGCGTTATACTATACGTATCCTGCCTTACCCTCGGACGCGGGTATTAAATAAATCCCTGCTCAGACAGAGCTTCACCATTCACACACCGTAGCGTTATACGATACGTGTTTGAAAAGCTAAACTATCTCACAGACGCCACAGTCAACCGCTGCCCGGACAGAGCTCCGCACGTCCACACAAACCACCGGCGCCCCTTGGGCTTCTGAATGCCTCGGAAAAGGCCCCCAGACCTCAAGGAAAGAACGCTATCTGCTTCCACCATAGAGGGGGGGGTTGTACACTGAACACTAGCTCGTGCATAATCAGAATACTCATCATACATGCAGACACCTGGCTCAGACACATGTTTTCATGTCACAACGTTTTTCCCCAAAACACAGGATTTTGACCACTTTTCCTCTAAATTGGGGACTTATATCCGTTACAGTGATAAAATGGCATAGATTACTATGATGACGATCATCGGACAAATGACTACACTCATAACAAGACTAAGTGTTTTTTTGGTTCACTGGTCCCTCAAGGCTCTCCGGCATCCAAACACCCACCTGTTGCAGAGTGGCAGCGCACAGCTCGATGGCGATGTAGGTGAAAAGCCGGTCCCTCTCAGTGCAGAAGTAGCGGATGACGTTGGGGTGCGTGTCCGACTCCCTTAATAGCTGCACTTCGCGCTCCGCCACCTCGAAGCACTCGGGCAGGATGCGCTTCACGGCCACTTGCCGGCCGTCAAAATGGCCCCTGCGAACAGGAGCGTCAACAGTTTCGAACCGAAACCACCAGGGAGTTCAAACAGATGGATTTGATTTGGTTTTAGCTGAAGCGAGAATGGCCATTGCATTGTAGTTACACTGCATGATTTATATCACCATTCAAAAAGGTGATGTCAGGATTAATTACACGCATCGCATATTATGCCTTTATACAACTTTGGTATAAGGTTTCATTTATTGAGTTGATCTTTCTAGGGATTGAGAGTCCCTAATCTAATTTGGACTGGAGGACATTGGAATTTGGTCCGATGACGAAATCAGACTGCATGGAAATGTTGGGACTGACCCAAATCAAATCGTTAATTAGTTAATTGTCCACGACAGTAACCGGGCAACAGTTGCTTTGGAGCCTGAACTCATTCTGGGTTATATTCTATTATCACAGAATATTACATATTCTGTGATAATAAATCTTTTCAACAAAGTAGCCCACCATGATTCGCTCATGCAAATACGTTCTGCTAGTAAAATTCCTATTGTACTTTGCATGATTACCCGGTCAAGAACCGTACGGTCAAACTGACACTTCATGGAGTCGGTGCTTAAGTGTAGGTGCTTTTTTCTTGTCCGGTTCAACCATTGAGAAAAGGCCCAGTTGTGTTGCTAGGTTACCTGAAGACGAAGGTTCCTGCTGAACCATGTCCCAGAACCTCAGATGGCTTGAAGGTCATCTTCCCCACGTTGACCTCATCTCCTTCCACTTCTACCAGAAGAAGAGAAGCACAGAAGAATGTTATTCAACGTCTACCGATGACCAATTGTCTTACCGAGACACTGTTTATATCATAAATGTACATTTACATTTACATTTAGGGCATTTAGCAGACGCTTCTATCCAAAGCGACTTACAATAAGTACATTTGTCATAAGAAGTGAAACAATATATCACTGTCAGTACAGTAAAGATGTTCATAGAGCCAAGTGCAAGTACTAACAATCGCTAGGCTAACCCATTCCCCATGTACAGCAATGCTAGCAGCTACTGCAGATGTTACACAATTAAGTACTATGAATAAGTGCAATGTAGATTAAGTGGGTACAATAAGTGTGTACATTAAGTGCCAGAACGTGCAACATACAATGGTGGCCGGAAGGGGCTGGGTAGCTATGCAGATGTGTGTAAATGTGTTACTACTTCCGTGTGTGTGTGTGTGTGTGTGTGTGTGTGTGTGTGTGTGTGTGTGTGTGTGTGTGTGTGTGTGTGTGTGTGTGTGTGTGTGTGTGTGTGTGTGTGTGTGTGTGTGTGTGTGTGTGTGGTATGCACCAGTTGTTTGTGGAAGTCCAGTGGTTCTGCTTCTGCTGTCTGCATCTGAATTGCTGCTTATCAGAGACTCAGGTAGAGATTCAGTAGACGCTGCCTTGAATTCTATCAACAGAAGAGGACGGTGTTCATTATCTAACCGCCCTCTTTTTCTCCCACACAGTATACATCCAATTTAGCCTGAGCACCTGAAATTGTTGATTTCTTACATATTCTTTTATTTTATACTTTCTTGCGAGGACTCTTTCGAGGAATGTGACTTATAAACAGGAGCTTACTGAAAAACATTTAAGTTGAGTAGCATGAACTTTTGAAAGGGCTTACCGCTACTGGAGTTAGAGAGGGTGGGAGGAGAGGAGTGTGTATTCGTCTGGCTGTCGTCTCTCAGTGGTTCTGAGGTTTCCGTGTCGCCTCCCGGCCTTTGAACCTTTTGAACTTTGGCAGCACGCTGGTTCAAAACAATGGACAAACCCTTTACACTAGCTGCCGTCTGGTGGTAACCTCAGATATACAGGATAATAAACAGATTTAAGTGAGGAATTCATGCAGAAAGCACTTTGATGCGTGATATATACTGTAACTGTTCGGATTAACAATAATAACAATCTGAGATTCCATTGATTATTATTTTTACTACATTGCACTATAACTTATTCGGTAACCTATCTAATTTTGGTTGCATGCGTTAGCAAACCAGCTAGGCGACGTCAGAGTTGCGTTAATTTAATTTTTTTATTTGTATTCTTTTTGTAGCTTTAAACACAGCCCCTAATAAATTGAATTACTACCTGTACATTAAAAAGTATTTCTGCTCACTTTTTTCTGTGGAGAACCAGCGCCTTGAATATTTACTACAGCGTTTCTACAGCTCGATGCGGTTTCGCAATGAATCCGTCTTTACAGAGATATTCCTCAACCGCATAAAACAAAACCGGATGGTTTTCGCCCGTTTCAGCTCCGTGTGGACGGGGCCTCAATGAATAAATGTTAGGCAACGGAGTTGAATCCACCAGATATTTATACGATTTATACCACTTTCCAACCACACACACATTCTTTCACGAAAAGTTGAAATTCTACCATCCGATGTGGGATGGGTAAAAGAGAAAGGTGCAGACTGACCGAGGGGTAGGTGAGAGCGAAGGCCAGCCAGCCCCCCACCAGCAGGGTGAGGACTGCCAGCGTCAGGGGGTCCTGGGACAGGGAGGAGGGCAGAATTCTGGAGGGCCGTTTGCCCCGGACCCCCTTCGTCCCGTGCGTGCGTACCCCATTCTCTTCATCGTCATGGTCCCCTTCACCCTGGCCCTGAGATGCAGTCTCGAACTAAACCACGGTAACAGAGAGGGTGAACAGAAGCAAAAGGTATTATTATTATGGTTGTTCACACCAACGGCGTAGTAATCACTAGTAATTTATGATTTTATTTTGTGTCTCTGAGTCGTCTTCTTTTGTTATTAAGGGTGGGACAGTCGGCCGTCGGACTGTCTGTCAGTCTAACGCTCATTATTTATAACAAATGTTCATGTCTGCACGGAGTTCTCCCTGACCAGTCTGGTTGTGTGCGTGCGTTAATGTGTGTGTTAATCTGTGTGTTAATCTGTGTCTATGTGTGTTAATGTGTCTGTGTCTGTGTGTGTGTGTGTGTGTTTAATGTGTGGGTGGGTGTCTATTAATGTAATCTGTGTGTAATAATGTGTCTGTGTACGTATGTCTATTAATGTCTGTGTGTGTGTGTGTGTGTGTGTGTGTGTGTGTGTGTGTGTGTGTGTGTGTGTGTGTGTGTGTGTGTGTGTGTGTGTGTGTGTGTGTGTGTGTGTGTGTGTGTGTGTGTGTGTTGGTCTCACATAGTGCTGGTTGTAGTGGGAGGCGGCGGGGGTCCGGGGGGGGATGAAGGGCTCTCTGGAGCGCTGGAGGCTGACGGGGAACTCCCTCAGCATGGTGGTGTGAGCCAACGGAGGGAGCTCGTGATGCCCTGACACACACACACACACACACACACACACACACACACACACACACACACACACACACACACACACACACACACACACACACACACACACACACACACACAGAGACAGACAGACAGACAGACAGACAGACAGACACAGACACAGACACACACTTTTGTAAATATTGGGCTTCAAAACACACTTTGCGTGATCATATCGGTGTGCGTATAGTGCCCGTGTGGGGATGTGTGTGCACATGCACGGTGCGTGCGCGCGCGCGTGTTTGTGTAATTGAGCGTGCGTCTACCTATCAGCAGCCAGTGGTTGTTCCGGCTGTTGGTGCTGCCGTGGGGATAGCGCACGTCGGTGGACGGCATGCTCTCACACTCCCCTTTCTGTCGCAGCGTCACGCCGGCCGTGATGGGACCCTCGATGCGGGCTAGGGTCAGGCCCCGAGGCTGCAGGGGGGGGGGGGGGGGAGAGAGCTTTCACTTCCCAGAGTCACCCCCCCCAACCACTGGCTACCCACGTCTCACCCCCTTGCTACAGGTGGAGCGTGGGCGAAGCCATGATGACGAAAAGGGCCCTGGCATGGGTGTTCTTCTAAAGGGCCCCTGTTTGGCCAACCTGTGTGAGGCGTCTGTGGCTGCCTTCCCATTGGTGACATCACAAAGTGTTTACGAGCGTCCACCCAGATTTACGATAGACGGATCGATTTCATTTATTCGATTGTTTTCACTTTCGTGAGTTTTGGGGGAGGGGAGATACGATGTGGTCACTTGTGATGTCACCGGTGGATCCAATTTTAAACGGCTTGCGATGACGGGAGTCCGAGAAGTGAGGGTCATTTAGGGGAAGAAAAAAAGGGCGTGGAAGTACGCATACTCACCACTAGGGGGACTCCGTGATGGACCAATGAGGTGGATGCATACAGGCGGGAGTCCAGTTTGCCCACATAGAGGGTAGGCCTGGACCAATGAACATCAACCAAGTGTGAATGAGCTATCCAATCACGCTAAAAAACGCAGGACCAGTGGAATTCTGTGCGCGTGCGGCCTCGTGTGCACACACATGCGACTTACACAAGCTGTGCCTGGGCAGTGGCCTGCTCCTTCACAAACTGGTAGCTCCACTTCAGCGTGGAGGGGGAGTCCGCCTGGTCGCTGGCCGAGGCGAAGGTGAGGTAGCGCAGCGTCTCCAGGGCCAGGGACAGGTGGGGGGCGTGTCTCAGCGACTCCCCCGAGTACAGATAGACCCCCACCACGGGGGAACCGTAGTTCTGACTCCACAGGACGTCACCTGGCACAAAGACACACACAAAGGTACCGGGTTCGATCCCAATGTCCAGCCTGACTGCAGGCAGTCTGGAGCAAGCCTAATGATGTAACCTCTTCCCAGAGGTACAGATGTCGCTACTCATACTAATTATGGGTCTGTTCCTTGGATGTGCCGGGGCACATGGTTAAGGCCCCCAATGCAGCCTAGGTTAGTTTAGTACATGTGTACTTGTGCATAAAAAGAGTTGACCCATCATTTGTGTAATGAGGACACCTGTGTTTGTCCTGCAATGACGCCTCTTTTTAAATGGTCCATGCAGGGTCCATTTTGGTATAAAAGCATCTGCTTAAAGGCTAAGCACTGATTACACCAACAAGACACAAACAAACGCACCAGGAAGGATGTGCATGTAAAAAGGAAAGTAGCTGTAGAGAAGGACTTTAGAGAGAAGAGAAGGTCCTATTTCCTATTCCTTTCCTAACCACTGTTCCTTGATCTTGCTGCAGGACGTCATGGAAAGATGGGGAGGAGAACTCATAAGGGATTTAGGAGAAGACCAGCTTGTTTCGACAAGCTCTTAGATACTTCAGTCATTGCACTCATTTCCGAGCCTTCCCAGGAAAAAAGCCTAAGCCTTTGAGCCCCTTCTCTCGTGAGATTTAGAGCAACATCTACAGCGCTCCGTGCCGTTTGTAAAACCACTGACCTTATATTGATACACATATATTGTGCACAAGACAACAGAACAAAGCGGGAATGTACACGAGCAATAGTTAGAAGTATTTGCTGACACTCTCTCAGATATCATCTCAGAGCACACACACACACACACACACACACACACACACACACACACACACACACACACACACACACACACACACACACACACACACACACACACACACACACACACACACACACACTACCTGTTTCTCTGTCCACTGTAACCACCAGACCATCACCACTGGATACAAGATGAGCCATCCCTGCAAAGAGAGACAAGAGAGATAAGGATGCGTCTGTTTGTGTGGAACAGTGTTGGAGAGAGAGGCGCGTGTAAACAATCAATTGAAGAGTTTTTTGATTTGCCTGTCTATGTTTTCCAACGGGAGGCAGTGTGTGTGTGTGGGTGACATACTGTAGTCCTGTTTCTCGTCATAGGGGGGCGCCGAGTAGTCGTTGTACGTGGCGTTCCACCGTAGCTCCTGGGTCTTGGTGTCAAACATGGTGATCATGTATTCTGTAGGATTACAGACATCACAACGGAGAGTGAGGGAGTGAGTGAGTCTGTTTATGTGCGTATGAGTGAGTGTGTATGTCATACCCTCTCCCAACCCCATGCACTTCGTGATTTTCAACTTTTTGTTTATCTTTGTTTGTAAAATGTGTATCCCCTGTTTTGATTACCAATTATTTTCCCCTGTGTTGTTGTTTTTTAAAGTTCCCCAGGTTGTAGTCGACTAGACTAAACTAAAGCATTACGTTCCTCGTCCTTTCCCGACCTTTTTTCCTTATCCTCGATTGATAACGTCATGAGAGACATGGTAAAAGAACCACGATGCTGGGAGAATCCTACGGCACTAGACCAGAGGCCTCTACGAATAGTCAAATCTCCTAACCTTTATGCCTCCTTTCCTTAACCTTTGTGGAAAAAGTCATCGGGTCAAGGAGAGATGAAAAGGTGCTTCCTTTCGAACATAGGAAAAGACAGCACTGTTTGAAATGAATTCGACTCCACTCTTCCTAGCCGACGTCATTGCGCAACGGCGGGTATTGCCGACCTCTAGCGTCTCTAGTGTGAAACTACAATTTTCCGAAGATTGACTAAAACAAGCGCTCTTTGATCCATGCGTTCTTGTCGCATTGATTTCAATCAGGTTATCGCCAACAGTGAGAATCACGAAGATTGGACTAGGTCAACGGGAATATTTTAGGCCACTTGAATTCCAATTCACAGTAGAGCAGAAGCTCTACTGTGAGCTCCCCACCCCCCTTCATCTCCCCCCGCCCCCGGCCCAGCCCTCCCTGCCCCCCATGGACTGCACTCTAAGACTTGATGCACCTTAATATGGAGATATGGAGATATATTGCTTTTATTATTTTTATTATTATTTTATGAATGATATTTATGAATCTATTTATTAATTGTTATTTATTATTATTTAGCTGTGTAAGTCTGGTTGCCTCTACTGTCTCGTTGTCTTTATGGCAATGACAAATAAAGTACTTTGAACTTTGAACTCTGACTCCCATATAACCTTTCTCGGTTCTTAGGTTCAGGTGGGACCCATTAGGTGGTTGGGACTTAGCCTTGAATATGGTATCCAAAAAAGACTCCTAATCCCCCCCCAAAAAATACAACTCGTATAAATATTGTATTCCAGCCAGCAATTCCCCCAAAAATGAATTAAGTCCATGATTTTTTTCTCAAATGACAGTGGCCATAGAGAAGAGCTAATGTGCTAAAGCTAACGAGATATGGCACCTATTTCCCCTAGTTACCCATTTCTCATCAGGCGCACTGTGGGAGTGTGTGTGGATGATGGCTGGTTAGGCAGCCTCACCTGGCCGGGTCTGATTGGACCCTGGGGCTGGGTGAGGCTGCACACCTGTTGCACATTATGGCCCAATCCCATTTCTACCCCTTACCCCTTCCCCTTACCCCTCCCCCTTGTTTTGAAGGGGTAAGGGTAAGGGGTGAGGGGAAGGCGTAAGGGGAAGGCGTAAGGGGAAGGCGTAAGGCCCTTACCCCTTCCCCTTCCCCCTTCAAAACAAGGGGCAGGGGTAAGGGGTAGAAATGGGATTGGGCCGAAGAAATCAGTGTGTACAGGTTCAACCAGCCATCCCCAATCGCACACTCAGGAGATCTCCTGCATGGCAGCGGAGCACCCTTCTCATGTTCATTGTCTACAACTGGAACAATAACCTGGATTAAACACGTCCTTTAACGTCCAACGGCCTTTATGTTTGGAGGGGCCCGAAATAAATCACGAAGGTGGAGTGTGGAAGCCACACCACCTAGGTGGCATGTAGTAATGGACTTTGCTATGTTGACTTTGCAAACACTTGAACACATATTCATACCTATAACGGACAATACTTATTTCCGGCACACACAACAATGTAAGAAGTGGTTGATGTAGTGTGGTGTGTGTGCATGTGTGTGCGCATGTGTGTGTGTGTGTGTGTGTGTGTGTGTGTGTGTGTGTGTGTGTGTGTGTGTGTGCTACCTGTGCGTCCTATGTAAAGAAGAGGTGTGTTCGGACAGATGGATTCGGAGGAGGAGGTGGTTAGGCTTGTCTGCTTTTCCCCCGTTTCAGGATCCACCACAAACCACACATCCTGCTTCTTCCCTGTTAGCAGCGCACACACAAGGGCACACACGCAGGGAGAATAATATTTAAAACAGCGCAGCTTCTTCTGTTGACTTGTGCCGATGTATAACTTCAACTTAACTGGTTAAACAAGACAAAATCCTGGGGCTGATCATTGTCTCTCAAACCAAAACTCACACGCACTATATTCAACCCAGTGATACACTGTAGGCTGAACATTATTTTCCCAGAGTTTTGCATACGTTTGATTTCATAAAAGCGTGCCATTGTAAGGGCCACATCTATTCTGCTTGATGTTGAGTGTGGCTGATTCACCAATAGGCAATATAAATGAACCTAATGAAATGAATACGGACGAAGGTTAAAGAGTGTTTTTTGTTCACATGATTGCGGTCTTCTTCTACTCGTTCTATGGGGTCTCACCCGTATAGAGAATGCCATCCGAGCTCTTGCAGGGGGCTGACTGGACCAGCTCTGGGATGGTGAAAGGCAGCTTCTACAGACACATGTACACAGTGGTTTGGTAAAGCACACGCACGCACACACACACACACACACACACACACACACACACACACACACACACACACACACACACACACACACACACACACACACACACACACACACACACACACACACACACACACACACACGTGTTCCTCACCATCAGGCCCTCCTTGTGCTTGCCTTCCAGAACGTACAGACTGCCGTCGCTGGGATCGGGGAGGAACCCTGGCCTACACAGAGCACCACGGGTCAGTCTACACCCCTACATGACACGCATCGTCTGAGTGAGTGAGTGTGTGCGTGGGTTACTCACTCCTGAAGGTAGATTGGGACTTGAATGATGGGGTCTGAAATAGAAGAGGGAGGTTGAATAGATGTTAAAAATTCGGGGGGGCGGGGAATGATAGTGTGTGTGTGTGTGTGTGTGTGTGTGTGTGTGTGTGTGTGTGTGTGTGTGTGTGTGTGTGTGTGTGTGTGTGTGTGTGTGTGTGTGTGTGTGTGTGTGTGTGTGTAGTGGTCACCTTCTCTGAGGGTCCATTTGATGTCCCCAGACTGCTTGGAGACGGCGTGCAGGCTGCCGTCCAGGGTGGAGACGAACAGCAAAGACTCTGGAAGGGTGACTGAGCTCCCACCTCCCACCTGGGGGATGGACAGACAGACAGACAGACAGACACACACACACACAGACAGAGAGGGGTGGGAAGAACATGAGAGGTAAGGGAAATAAGAGGATGAAAAATAGCAATAAACAAACTGCTGGGTATCTCAGATGTCAACATTATGGGGAAATATATTGGAAGCCCTCATCACCTCGTGTGTGTGTGTGTGTGTGTGTGTGTGTGTGTGTGTGTGTGTGTGTGTGTGTGTGTGTGTGTGTGTGTGCACTCGTGCATGGTAATCCTCTTGGCTCTACGGTGGCACTTGGAGGCCTTAACAACAGAAGCGTGTTCCTAATTAAACAGGATATCCTTCTTCCCCGGGGCCTACTCCGCCCCCCTGCCACTGCTGCTCCGTGTCACTTCACCACTCCCATATTGACACAGCACAGGGGTGGCAACCGACACCGCTACAGCCAAACCCTGTGCGTAGTGTGCGAGCCTATAGCTTACTGTCTGTAAGCAAACAGCGGAGCAACGTTATAGAGGCGCGCGCGTGCACTGCCAACGCAAACACACACACACACACACACACACACGCACATACGCACACACGTAAACAGAGGCAGAAACCCCACTGACGCGCTCCATTGACTTCCAATCACTACAATAGATCGTCCTCAATAACCGTTATAGTTTAAATGGACCACCACTACCATCATGTGGCACACATTACTGGCACCCCCAAAATAGAAACGCGCAGAAGGGCTCTCTAAATAGACATGGTGGATATAAACAACAAGCAACAGAGTCAGTGTTTACCTGAAACAAGGTCCCGTCCCAGGACAGCAGGAGAAGGGTGATCAGCAGGCGTCCCACAGCCCTTGTCGCCCCCAAAACAGACTCTTTCATGGCACTTGACAACAGACTTACGCGCCTTTAGAACTATTAACAGAGGTCAAACTCTTTCAATTTCCAACGCGCACCCATCTGTGATGAAGACCGCGACAGCTGACTCCTATAAATCGCTAATGCTCTTTTTTAAGAGCTCCGCAGGAGTCTGTAATAGATACATGAAAAGATAGAGTTCTGCTTACAACGACAACAGCATCGTCCACATTCTTATACCTATTCCATATTTCCGTGTTGGGACGGAACCAGTGATGTCAGAAAGCAAATTGTCCGAAAGAGAAGAGGTGCCCCCACACACAGTGAGTGACAAAAGCATTCAGCCAACAGCGAACGAGATAAGAAAAGAAGGGGAGGAGTTGAGAAGAGGCTGGAACACGTGGAGCTCAGTAAATACATGAAACAAGAGGGGCTTTTTGTGCAATAGAAGTTGGTGGAACACAGTTCATAACCCATACATACAAAACTTAGTTGAGATTCTGTTCATTGTCCATTGTTTATGCTTATGAATTGTTCCCATCGCTATCACACGACTAATCGAATTAATATATTAGAGAAAGCTTAATATCAAGATCATTCTGAAGTATAACTTGAACTGTTCTTAAGTGTTCAATATCATATTTAAAGACTGCATTAAAACACATTTAGAGTCAGCATCTAATTTAAATATATTATTCATGTGTAATAGCCTACATATTACACATATAATCCTACGAATATATCTTATCATTAGCACAACATTTTTAATAGTTCCACCACTATCTTTTTCCAGTTTAGATAGTTTAAAGGTCCGGAAACTGACTACTGAAATAAACCTGCCGGAGGAAGATCTATTTGGTGAAACATTATGATTGCAAGCAAGAAAAGCTATCTATCTAATCACATTCCATAACACACAATAAGCAAAACAGATATTTAAGAATGATATTGCAGATACTATTGTTATCCAACTCGTTTTTTGGGCCAACTTATTTTAAAATGTATTGTATAATGTTTAAAGAATTCAAGCAATTCAAACCCCTTTCCCTGTGTAATGTACAATTCTTTTGTTCAGTTAGTGTGATCTATTCCTCCACATACAATTTGAATTAATTGTATCAAGCTGCGGACATATTCTACAACGCATGTTTAGATAAAGATGTATAGGTAGACAGGGGCGCTGCCAGGAATTTTGGGCCCTATGAAAGATTCTAATTTTGGGCCCCCCCCCAACATCTATCGACTGTTTTGGTAAACATGGCCCAGCATCACAATAGCACTTCAGTTAGACTTTTCGTTGCCCCTTCATGGAGTATGGGTTTGTGTGACTTTAAATAAGGGTATGAACTTACTTATTAAACGTATTTCATTCAGTTAGTGACATCATGTAATTCAAGTAATAAACTAAGTATTTATAGCCTACTGTCTTTTAGGCAGCAGTCTTATACATATTGTCCAATAGCTGCTTAAACACAATTTTACAACAATGTCCTTCTCTCATGCTAAAATTGGACTTGACCCAGTTTGGTTTCAACACATCAACTTTTCAGCAAATCCAAACACACTGTTTTCCACACAACACAAATACCTATGGAAATCCAATGGAATTTTGTGTTGAAAATAAAGCTGTGTGTACAGATTCACAAATACAGAAATTTGATTGTTATGCTAAAATTGTCTGTAAGCAGCTTGAAACTGTACTACAATTGTCAGTTTGATTATTGATTACCCATTCATGTAGTTAGTGACCTTGCTTTGTAATTGAGAGTACATTACAATGTTAAACCAGTACATGGCAGCATAAGCCTGTGGATGCTTCACAGCCAGAGCCCCAAGAAACCATAAGAGTACTCACAATTTCATACCTTGTATAACTGCAATAGTCTTTTCAGAAGACATGATGCACTGCAAAAAAATCCACCGTTTCTGCTTACTTTAAACACATATTTATTATGCAAGTACAATTTCAAATTCCATAAATAGTACATAAAAAAGATACATTAAAAAGATAGACTCTTATAGGAACTGAATTAACATTACAATTGCTTGACATCAACACAAATATTTACACTTCAGCTTCAAACAATATGAAAAAAAATCTCAATTTACACTGTTCATGAATAAAAAGTTTAATTGCTGAAGTCTAAAGTGCAAAAAATAGCTCCAAGTAACAATCAAAATGTAAACAAAGAACATAATTTACAGTGCAATTGCATACAATATCAATGGATCCACATTGTAGACATCAATAAAAATATACAAGTAACAAGAGTTACAGTAAAAGAAAGAAAAACATTCTGTTTTCTCGAACCTAACGACTGACCGTTAAATACTGAAATATGATCTAGCCTAGAAGGCACCCTCATTCAAAACTTTCATCCTAAAGCAACTAACATCCTACCAAACTAATGTTGCTTACCTCCTTCTCCGAAAAGGAATCCAGTCGTGGTGGCCGTGGGCGGATCTAGTCCTCCTCCTGAAGTTGAAAATGCACATATTTAAGACACGTTAGGTTCTTTTGAAAAAAATATTTTGTATTAAAAGACTAGTTTATCACGGTCGTTCGTCCACATTTGCCGTTTGTTCGCTGTGACAATAAAGGTGGAGTTTTTAAATAGGAAACTATGCTAACTAGCATGCTCTCTTGGAGGCTAATCCAAGAATTCTGCTTGTTAGCCTACCATTTGATAGAGTTTGAAAACGCAAGGTCATTGAGTGAGCATACCTTCTTTATTGGCGAACAATTGAGTGACCAGTTGCCTGCCTCTTTTGGCCCTCTCCTCTTTCTCCCGTCTTTCCTTCAGTTTTTGCCAACCTGACTTCATTTCTGTAGCTGTCACCACCAGCTCACCATCATGTGGTTAAGACCTGACCTCAGCCAGCCCAGCCGCTCTGTACACCTGCTGCCAGTGCCAGCATCTCACATTTCGGATGCTGTTCGATTCAACGCATCGTGCGTTGCGGCTGAACCATTTCGCAAGAGCTCAGGGGGAAGGCCAAATGACAATATGTTAATTAACTAACGAAAACGTTATGGAAATCGACAGTTGTGAGTTTAATACGTTTATTTCCAATTACCATTTCTTTGTAATGAGACATTTAAAAAAAAAAAAAGGCAAGAATATTAATATTATATTATTAATTGCCATCCGCGGGCCGTGGGCCGTGCTGCGTTGGGCTGGGCCCTTAGAATCAGTACCACTTTTCCCCGCCAGGCAGCGCCCCTGTAGGTAGACATTGATAGACTGGGTAGACCCGCCCGTTCTGCCGGCGATTTGAGTTCGCCCTGCACAAGGCCAAACGAGCCAATCACCAAGTTGGCTTTTCCCCTTGGCGTGCTTTTGGCTGGTTTAACACAATGACGACAGGGAAGCGACGGCAAGCAGCCAACCGCGTACACAGTAATTTGAACTAGGCCCATTGAACACGCCACTTGTGCTGAAGAAAATGACAGCAGCTTCCCCAGACCAACGTGCAAGCTACGACTGATCTTGGTTTGGCAATAGCCAGACTAAGACATTGATATGCTTTCAGTGTTTCACAATAAACCCCAGCAATCACAGATAAGTCTCTTAATAACTACCTGACCCGCGCTTTGGATGTCTTATCAGTTATTGATTTGAAATTGAGATGACTGCAGTCTGAGCAAATTACCTGGGGAGCTTAATCCTGACTTCGCCATTGCGGGACTCAAACCTGCAACCCCTTTCCTTCTCCTAGCATTAGCTGCAGCTTAGCCCCCTCGACTTTATATCAAAAGGCAGCGAAGCTAGAATTAAGCAACTTATATAAAACCATGTTACATACACACCAAGCACGATACAGGCATGCAAACTGGCTCGGGGTGAAAAAGGTGAGAATGATGCGTGAGCTGAGAAAAACACAGAACCACTATAGGGTTCCAGGTTTATACTCCGGGGAGTTTTCTTTTACATTTTTTTTGTATTAGAGTTAGTCACAAGCTAAAAAAAAATTACAGGACTGCGCACAATTACGAACAAAGCATTAATTTATAATGTGCAAGGGCAGCCCCAATAGGTACATAACTTATTACAAAATTAAGAAAGAATATTGAGAAGAATAAAAAGAGGTGGGAGGACAGGGCAATAGGAGTATGCCATTATTTATTTTTCTTCTTGGCCTGGACCAGTGTCTCAAGGGCCCGCTTTCGCTGTTTTGCAGAATGCAAAACAGCGACTTCTCTCACCTATATCGACTAGTATGTATCAACACAACTGGTGACCCCGCTGAAAAATTATCTTTCGGCCCGAACGCGTTCGGTTCGCAAAGTTGCGGCACGGTTCGCGTTTCCACTGCCAAAAGTGGGCGTGACATGGGGATAAAAACAAACCGCGAGGTATTATTCTGGACAATGGACGTGTCGCGTAAAACGTTAGCTTGGGCGAACAAGGAGGTGGAGCATGGACCTATTAAAGAAGACAATACTTTATTAAAGCATGCATTTGTGATGTAGAACAAAATAAAAAGAAAACAAAGTGCTTGCATGATATTGAAGCCTACAGCGATCGTTACTTAACTTGTGTGGTGGTGCCTTATCATTTGTTTACCCTTCACTCCCATTGGCTGAATCGATGAGAACGTTTTAGATAATATAAGGTCGCGGGGAGACGAAGCTCTGTTCGTTTATATATTTTATTTACGTGACCATATTTTTGTTATGTTTGTTTTGGGAATCAGTTCTCGTCGTTCACCTTCGGGATGTTTACGTAGCTGCCGCGGCGATCGACATCCGGCCTACCATGAGGGTACTGTCGGCGGTGGAAACGCTCGGTGGAAACGAGGCATTTAAAGGCTCCGCTGGGCTCACGCTTGGCCGTTTCAGATGGTAGGCGACTTTCCGCTCGCGCTGTCGGTTCGCCACGCGGCTTCAAGAGCGCGCGCATGCGTTCGACGAGCACGGAAGCGAGTTCCACGGGAGTGCGCCCACTTGTCGTGCCGCCTGACAGAATGCTGCGCCTTCTCTGTCCGCTCGCCTCTCCATTGAGAATGTATTAGCAGGCGCTACAAGGACCCCCCCCCCCCCCCCCCCAAAAAAAATGTTTTCTCAACGGATCTCCACGAATCACACAAGTGGTCAATTTTGTCTTCAAAACGGCGAATTTCGCCGAAAGGGGACTAGTTTGCATGCCTGACGATAAGGAGAAAGAAAAGAGAGGAAAAACATGATCGGAACATCCCATATTTTACCCAAAAAAAACTTTATTTCTCTGCCACACACCTTCATATAACACTCCAGCCTTGACAGTGTCATGAGTTTTACAAAATGTCACAAACGCCTTGGCTCAAAGGCGTTGACATAGGGAGACAGACACCGTCGGGTAACGTTCGTTACAATATACTATATTTATTGACAGGCACGATTCCATAATACAACACAGGCGCAGAGAAGACGATGCGAACCGCCGCATCCAGCCGTCAACCCGCGTCTGGAGAGAGAGCGAATGGGCCACAGGACACTTCCTATATCCCCGGCAGTCCGAACACAGCTGCCCGCAATTCCCTCATTATGCCAGGAACACTCAAGCTCCTCCTGCAGGCCAAAGAGAGCAGTACAATACACAAACAACATACAATACCCTACAGGCAGAGGGAGGAATAGGCCTAGCGCTCAAGGAACAGAGCAGGGCGTCACATCACTCCCCCCCAAAAGACAGGAGCCTACCTCATTGGCTTCTGGGAAAAACATTACAAAAGTTATTTTATCCATTCGGGACACCTGAAGCCGAACACGACATGAGACAGACAGACAGACACCCTCACTGCATTACATTTTCCCGGCCACGGTCATACGGTGTCTTCCTTCTCTTAAGAGAACGACCCAGATTTTCGCTCGCAGTCTTCCATGCAAGGATCAGCTTGCGACGAAAACCTTGGACATGGTCGGCCAAGCTCTCTGGTGGTTCTGTACCGCCCAACTCACTGCCCAAGACAGACAGAGGTGTCCGCACCCTGTGACCAAAGACGAGGTCACTAGGACCAAATCCCGTAGACTTACTTTCCTGCGCGACCGCCTGTGCCGCCAGCAAGAGCCATGCCCAATCTCGCTTCAACTCAATGCCAGACTTAGACTTTGGCAGGGGCCCAAAGCAGTCAATGATCAGGTGCTCAAAAGGAGTACCAACAGATTGGGTATGCACCACCACTTGACCGGACGCAGTACCTGCAAGAGGCAACCCGTCTTGGATAAAACAGTCATGCTCCACACCCTGATCATCCACAATCATCGCAAAACTCCCTTCCAAGGTGGCGTCATATACAATACCCTACAGACAGAGGGAGGAATAGGCCTAGCGCTCAAGGAACAGAGCAGGGCGTCACAAAAATGTCGTCCAGTTTGCTATACAAATGAACCAAAGTAGAAATAAATTATCTTGCAAGTGCGCGTGCCCTGAACCCTGGTGCGGACTGGTGCGTTAGGGCTGGCTGAAGGCAGAGTGAGGGGGGGGGGGGGGGGGGGGGGGGGGGGAATGGACCTAGTTTAATAAATAATTCTGGCGGAGGCACTTACATCGTGTAAGGTACGGGGGAAGCTATGGTTATAGACAGCGCTGCGGTGGCATCCCCTTTATCCCGGCTGAAAAGAGGCGACGCTGTGCGCGTATGGAGGCGTATAAGCGTCGGTGCCCCACGGGCATCTCGCCGCCTTGGCTCTCAAAGGTCCCGCTCGGGCTTGGGGTATCCGAAGAGCTCAAAGTCAGGCTGGTACAGCTTGTAAAGCGCTTCCCTTTCCGCGATGGGGATGTGGGAGAACCAATCCCGTTTCCAGCTGCTGGCGGTGCGGTTGCGCGCGCCGGTGGGGAAGTGAATCCACTGATCCACTCCCAGCATCCTCAGCAGCTGTTTCGAGTCCGCCTCCAGGGTTTCCAGGTGACCGACAAAGTCATATTGGACCTGGCATGGGTGGCACAGACGGTAGATCTGCAAAGAAACACATGGCTACTGTTTGAACGGCATACATGGTATGTATGTGACTATGCATGAGTGTGACTATGGGTGTGTCTGATTAACGTGCGTGTGTGTGTGTCTGATTAACGTGTGTGTGTGTGTGAGTTAGTGTGTGTGTGTGTGTGTGTGTGTGTGTGTGTGTGTGTGTGTGTGTGTGTGTGTGTGTGTGTGTGTGTGTGTGTGTGTGTGTGAATGAGGCAGTGTGATACTGAGTGTGTGTGCGGGGGTCTGTGACTAGCGTGAGTGTGTCTGTGTGTGGGTGTGTACCTGCCGCCAGTGCTCATTAAAGACAGCCTCCTTC
>NC_044050.1:20425106-20440106 GCF_902167405.1 Gadus morhua
GTAATGCGTGATGGATCATACCACGAGTCTTAGGCCCAATCCCATTTCTACCCCTTACCCCTTCAAAACAAGGGGGAGGGGTAAATTGAAGGGGTAAGGGGTAGAAATGGGATTGGGCCTTAGAGTAGGCGGTCTGATAATCCTGTGTAGGATCATCCAGTGACTTGGCCTGGACATTGTCTACTTGCCCCATTTGGCGGAGAATATATATTTCTGCATATTTGTATGCACCGAAGCTTCTTTTTAATACTTGATCCTGATTGTTCCATTACGTTCCAGAGGTGTGCATCATTTTTAATAACGGCAAATCTCTTTCTAACATGCCTTTAAACAGTTCCAAATCAATTCGCTACAAATCCAACAATAACAACGGACAAATAGAACTATCGACCACATGTTTCCTTCGAAAAACGTCACAGATGGAAATAAGTAATATCATATAGTTGTTGGTAACCATGGTATGAGCGGAACAAACTTCTCTTGGCGTTCCCGTTTAGGAAAATAACGTAGTTCAGGGCTGGACTTTACCACTGCAGCACATTATTTGACAAAACGGGACAGCCCTTCCTGTTTTATTCCTCACACACACACACACACACACACACACAGTTGGAGTACCTTAGGAACATAGCAGTAGATGATCTGGTGGGTGTCGTCCACTATCAGGTGGTCCAGCTCTCTGTTGGGTATTTGCTCGAATGCCCGAGTCCGCCCGGGGAAGTCGCCAGAGGTTTTCCCGGAGCACACATCCATAATCCTCTGCTTCCTCTCCTCCTGTCCCCTTCCCTTATCCTCCTGTCCCGGTTCATCCCCCGTCCTCTCATCCCCCCCGTGTCGGTCCTCGTGTGGAGGTTTCTCTGAGCCGGGCTCTGCGGGAGAATGAAAGGGTGAGCCGTCCTTTGAGTCAGCCAGGGGCGACAGGGGGCCGCCGGGGCGGGGACCTGGGCTGGAGCGGGTGGAGGGGGGCTGCTGCTGCTGCTGCTGCTGCTGCTGCTGCACCGAGCCGGGGGCGGCGAGGGACCCGGCGGGACCGGGGTGGACCTGAACGTGTTGGGTGTCCCGCAGGGGGTAGAGGCTGAAGCCGCCGACGTCGTCCCAGTACACGATAATCATCAGGATCATGAACAGAGAGCCCACGATGAAGGCCGCTCGCAGCCCGCGCCATGTACCCATGGTCGAACGAGACGCCGATCCTCGATTGGTTCGAGAAACAGGAAGGTTCTATCTCAGCTCCATGGCAACCATCTTTCACAGAAGGGGGCTGCTTCCTGTCAGGCCACCACAGCTGAGAGGAACAGGAAATGTGAATCACAATGTGTTGTTGTTGTATTTGATTTGTGATCAAATCAACAACAAAGCATTTCTGATCAGTAGTATTTGGCTTAAAAATATAAACCAAGTTTCTATAATAAATAAATAAATAATATGCCAAGTAAAAGGTGTTATTTACATTTTGGTATTTGAACACACGCTAAAAGTTAGACCCTCAGTAATGGACAAAGTCATAAAGTGAACACAAAACATCAATGTATGGCACTATGCCTTTCTAAACTAGTGTAAATATAATGCAAGTTTGGGACCTGACTGAAGTCCTGGGAAAATTTGCTGCAAGCAAGCTGCTCAGTTGTCACGTACATGTGAAAGAAAACTATTTGAGGGGGTTGGACTTTTGGAAGCTAAGTTTCTTCTTTTTTCCCCCCCCTTGAATAAATGCCTAAATAATATTAACCAAAACGATGCATAGATTTAGTTAGCATTTGAATACATATAAAATCAAATTCAGAAGTATGCATAACATTCCGGGGATTAAATTATTGGTTACTTCGGGGCTTTTCTTTCCAGCTGAATTGTTGTGGTTTCACCCCAGTACTCCACGTACACTGCACTAGACTATTTTGATCACACAGACGGAAAGAAATATGCTCCATCCACCAGACCTATTGGCCACGCTCGCTCCCGTCTATAACCACATGCCATTATTTGCTCCCTCAACATTCCGAAAATAAACCACATTTACACATTTAGTGCAGGGACCTAGGACGCAATTAACGGTTCCCTATTGTCACTCTTCATACAAAGGCTCTTCTTTCGACAGCCATTCAACCAACAGCCAACGAGCGGTAGATTATCCTTACATTTTCAGCGTCTTGAAACCCCTTTTCAGCGTGTCCCGCGAACGACTGAACCCCTATATGGCTCCATTACTGCGATTCAACAATCAAACAATCAACATATCACCAAAGTCGCGGTCGTCAATTATTCTTGTTATTCGAATAAGGTTGATCTTTGGACTTACAGCTACATTGCATATCTGCTTTAAGGTGCCTCTACGACGTCCTTTGGCCGCTTTCAGTGCCTCCTCCCCGTCCTCTCTCCCGGTGATGAGACCGCCGGGTGGCCCACGAGAGGAGAGTACAGCGGTCTTTCAATACATATGTAAAGAATCGCGAGACTTGCACGTATGGCTGCCCGTTGGTCCACCCACCTCTGTGAAAGGGAAGGCAGACCTTTCACTTGTTGGCACTTGCAAGTTATGATTTACTGGAGATACTGGATTTGGTTTAAGCTGTATGCGCTTGCAGATACTACACATCAGAACTTGTCCTCTAAACTGGTCACCGAGACTATAATATATTTTATATTGGTTACGAATGAATGCTCAAACAAAATGCCCTGTCATAATTAATTACTGTTTGCAAAATGACGACGTTGAACATTCTTTGACAGCACACGTCGGATGCCATTTATGGAAGGTCATTTGAGACCAAATTAAACAAATTAACAAATTAATGATAGATAAATATTTGATTATATATTTATCGATAATATGTATATAATATGTATATGTATATATATATATATATATATATATATATATATATATATATATATATATATATATATATATATGCGTGTGTGTGTGTGTGTGTGTGTGTGTGTGTGTGTGTGTGTGTGTGTGTGTGTGTGTGTGTGTGTGTGTGTGTGTGTGTGTGTGTGTGAGAGTGTGTGTGCGTGTGTAAGTATGGAATGCCATTTGAGCCCAAATTAAATAAATTAAAAGATAGATATGAATTAAATAAAGGAGGCAATAAAGTATGAATAAATATACATTTCTTAATTTGTCTATATACTTAAATAAATAAATACGTTATATTTGATAAAGGACGTTTTTCACAAGGACTTTTTATTTATTTCAGGGGACTAATCCATCTTGTAAACATGTGCGGGGCGTGGTTATCTCAGACAAAACCAACAGCACTGATCTACTGAATACAAGAGTAGGCCTACACGAAATGTCTGGTGGATGGAAGGAAATTACTAACACAGGAAAGCATCGATTGGCTCCGAGATTTGTTATTCTTAGCAGAACAAACGGATGAACATGGTTTATCATCGGATGCTATTCTGCCCTGTATTGGAAGCATTTTTTTTTAGAAATAATCGGGCGATATTTAAGATATTACTGAGCATCTCTGGGGTCACATGGATGACGAAGTCTTAAATTGTTTTAGACTGCTTGAGCACCGTGTTCGTATGGAAGATGTCCAAGGAGTTAACGATACTTCAAGGCAAGCACAGGTGCGGGACGCCCATCTCTGGACGTCTAGCAGGCGATATGCCCCCTACCCCCTTGTGTGGTTCGGACTATCAACTCGAGAAATCGCGGACGCTATTGTCTGAAGCATACGCCCGACCAATTTGAATAAACCAGGTGGAAATGTGGCATTCAATTAATAAACGGGGCATTAAGAAATAAAAGACCTCTTGTAAATCTTTTCAATTGACTAATTCATATATTTATGGCCTCACCTATATTTCACAGCCATATTTATCTATTTATACATTTTTGACTCGAATGACATTCAATACATTACCCCATACCTTTAAACAATATTGACAAAGGGATATTATACCAAAATATATGGAAGTAGAAGTCCAAAAAGAGAACGAATTAACAGGGGAGATTCCCTTTGGAATAAAGAGGTTATCTTGAAATTAAATCCAGAATGCATGCCTCACTGTAGCCTTACCACACCGTAGAGCCCTCCATTTGGCCCACCCAAAGGTTCTGCCCTCCACTTCCAACTCGCGATAAAAGTACTTTATTTTTTACCTTTACGTCGTTCTTGTAATGATTATATTCATGGTGTTGATTTCCATATTATGTCATTCCACCCCCACATGGTGTGTTCACCTCCCAACGGTGACTAGTTAATTTTAGTAACATAATCCATACAGTAACAAGGACTATTCATATACAATTATATCATAAGTATATCATACCGAATGACGGATGCCTATTCAGCGTTGCTGGTACCTAATATATGGGTCTACTCCTTTTATATACACAAGGCAGCGCAGGTAGTTCTTATCCTCACAGTAGTTTAGTCTAAACCCCGTGCCCTGGTACATAATGACAGCAGACGCGTATTATGCGTAATGCGCGACACTTGTGTTTGTCCTATGATAACATTTCAGCGAAAGGGTGCAATATATGGTGAGGAGACCCATTGGATGATTTACGTAGACAGTAAAGTACAGAGAAGACCGAGCGCATTAGTGCAGTTGCGGACACAGCCGGCAAAGTAAACAGAAGCCAAGAGCATCGGTAGTGTGTTTGACTGTTTATTTAAAGTTCTCCCCACAGCACCCCCCCCCGCTATGTGGAGGACCAGTCTGAATGGAGGAGGATACAGGCCCCCGTAGCGCCACCGTAGCACAACAACTAAAAAGGCTATTAGTTTGGTCACATCGCTCCCGCACCGCTCTTCTACGGCACCCCCCGCTGGCCAGCGGTGACCCATACCGGGTTCACCGCAAGGTCAGAGGTCACAATAGGAGAGAGGGCAGATAAAAAGATTGAGAAACTCCAATTATTAAAACTATCTTTGTCCAGAAAAAGAAAAAAAGTGATAAAGAGTGATGCAGAGTATATTTCCACACTCTCCCCTGGTGCAGCTGGAGTAACGATGCGTGCTCTTTTTGTTTTTGTGATGTCACTAATGTGGAACGTGGGGATCTGTGAGGAGCCCCAAGATTCCGAGCGTGGTCCTCTGGCCCCTCCGTTCACCCCCACCGGTCTCGTCACCTCACACAAACACGGATGTACTGGACACATGACACAAAGCGGAAAGGAAGAAGAATTGGTTAAATGCCATATCCAGAGAAACTCCAACATGAATGTTTCCAATAAACGGCTAATGACTCGTTCAAAAACAGAAGTGTAAACAAATGATGCATAACGTATAGAAAAATATCAGGAACGCAAATTGACGATAAACCATCAAGGCTCTTTACGTTGGATCATATTTATAGTGGATTACCGCCAAACTAATCCTTATCGTTACCCCACTTACTTAATTACCTTGGAATGTATATTATCGGACATATAGGAAGATAGCCATAGTGATAGGCCTTGTGCATTCCTACAAATCAACCTCTGTGTTGTTTACCAAATAGACTGACACCAAATAAGCCAATGAAATGTTCTGGACAAATTGCAACAGGCTATAGCGACAAACTACTATAAATGTACGCATTACAAATCAAGCTGCTGAGGCGAGAATCAGACTGACAATGTAAATGAGCCAACGCTCTCCACTGTGACCGTCGTACCTGCGGAGTGGACTACAGATCTCCGAGGGGAATGATTTCTTCGTTGATAAAAAACTCGATGGTCTCTTCCTCCCAGTCCTCCACGTTGCTGTCCAGCTCATCCGTGTCCACCCCTGGAAAGACATTGTCCAAAGCGTCAGCGGATCAGGTGAAAGACACTTTTAAAAACAAAAAATAAAGGGCAATCTGTGCCGGCGTCCTACCTCCTCGCAGCTCCAGACGGAGGTCCTTCTGCTCCAGCAGGGTCTGGACGGCGGCCTCCCTGTAGAGACGGTACTCGTCCATCATGGCCCGACGCTTGTCCACCAGCTCCTACACACACAAAACCAACCCCCATGGTGTTAGCCACCAGCAACACAAGCAGATGCAGGGCCTGCAGTTGCACAACTTCAAGATACAAATACTTGTATCTTGAAAAAGACACCGGTTAATGGTGTCATCCATATGCTACTGTTGCATTTTAGTGACTTAAAAAAAGGGGACGTTTTCCTTTTGTTCAAGAATGTTAAAACAAGACAATTGCAACAAAGCCTCAAAGGTCTCAGATAAGAGTGTTAAGTAGATGGTGTCAAACCTTAGAGGCCTTGGACTGACTCAGACGATCCTTCTGCTCAAAGATCTTGGAGTACTTCTTCAGATCCTTCTTGATCACCTGTGAAGGACGAGAGACATCACGATGTTAGGGAGACGATGATGCATTGAAACCGCATAAGATGACAGCAGACACGTGCTGTGTGGAAGTTGAGACTGTAAAGTTTCAATCAGTCATCAATGAGGCGAGTTCTCAGACGAGACGCGAAGACAACAGCGCCTCTTAAGACACGCACCTTAATCTCCTCGACTCCGAGCAGCGTGGCTGGTCGAGGTCTCCACAGGAGCTGACAGAAGCGGTCCTTGTTGTTCTTCTGCAGCAGGCGGCCCTGGAACGTCCACAGCCAGTAGGCGTTGTCCACCTAGACACACACACACACACACAGGTACACGCAGATGATGAGACTGACACGTACAGACAGGAACTCAGTGAATCCATCGATGGTCATCAGTCTGTGAGGGCTTCTGTGAGGGCTTACCTTGTGGCTCCACCAGGAGACGGAGGTGACGACGTAGCGGCCGGTGGGGTCCCACTCCACGTCCGAGGCCATGTAGTGCTCGGCGATGTTCATCATGGTGCAGTCTGACGTGTCCACGAAGGCGAGCGCTCCGTTCATACTGCAGGGGAAACAAACAAGGCGAGAAGTTACGCTGGTGCACCAGCGCACACATGCAGAGAGACATAAAGACGGACAGAGATCGGAGTTGGAGGGTGAGCTTCAGAGCAGGGTTTAAAGCGGGACCATTATTTATATATTTATATATATATATATATATATATATATATAGAACTTACCTCCGGAGTCCAGCCAGCACCAAAAACTGTCCTTGAGGGCTCCAGAAGATGCTGTTGGCCTGCTGTTTGTCAAACGACTCTGGGGAGAGAGAAACACGCCGGTGGATCGTCAGTAAAGGTCGACTGGGGATTGTATGTACGTGGTCAGATCGATCGTGCAGGCGGGAGCTAAAAGGCACTCACTTATGAGATCGATCTTCCCGTTGTTCTTGACGTGATAGAAGGAGGAGTTGATTCGGGGAGACTCCCCGTGGAGAACAGCAAACTTGCTGCCGTTGGGCTCCCACGCGAACGCGATGATGCCCTCTGCAAGGGAGAGACGACAGAGCAAAGGGTGAGCTTCCTGGGAGAGAGGAGGCCATGCCCGGCGCAACACACAAGTGTTTCTAAAGTGTTTCTTTCGACACGAGACGCACCCTTCATCTCCACCACGTCGACGGGCACCTGCTTCTCACGCATGCGGAAGATTTCAAAGTTGGTGACCACGCCCTGAAAGGAAAAAGACAACCATGCGTCACGATTAAAAGGTACACATGATACAACAGAGACATTTTGACATGTACATCAAGAGATGTAGATCTAGAAGATGGCCGGGTGGGCCCTGCCTCGTTTTTCCTTACCGGTGTTCCCTTGGGGGTTCGGTCCACCTTGACACAGAGGTAGTCGCCGTTCCTCTGCCAGTGCAGCTTGCAGTCCACCACGTTGAACAGGTTACGCACACGGATCTCCTCACGCGTGGGCATTTGCGACAGGGTCACCCTGGCTGGGATGTCCTTGTCCTCGGGCACCCAGTAGGCGATGACGTTATCTCCTGGAGACCATGAGAAGTCCCTGCACGAGGGGAGAGGGAACTGTAGTTTAACAACAAAGAAACTGTCTCTCTCTCTCTCTCTCTGTCCATGCCCGTTTACCATTTTATACATGCTTAAGCATAGTGGTTATAAATTTCCCCCCTCAATTTTACATTCAAAAGCTTTTTCGCCAGCCAAAAAATTATTTTGGGAAGGACAAAAATGTATAAAGCTTTTTGTATTATACGTTTTGCCTCAAAACCAAAAAATATTTTGGAATTTAGGGGGCTTACTGACATGGCACTGCTGGATTTGTGCAACTGTTCCTAATTACTACATGGAAAAAGCCATTGCACGGGAATGTGTTTTGAGAAAAGTCCACTGCAATCTTTCAAAGTACCCCTAGGTGGTGCGCATTACCTCATTGCAAAAACACTTTTACGAGAATATTTTCGACAGCAAAGACTTACTTGATTCCAAAGATCTTCAGACTCTTCTTGTCGAGCAGACCCATAGACTACAAGAGGAAGGCGGTGATTAGTGTCACTGGTTCTCCAATAGGACAACATGGTGCCAAATGCATTAGTAGGCGATTGTAAACTTACAGGAGCTTCATAGATGCTCAGTGTGTCTTGGGTCATCCTGGCAAAGAACTTGCCATCGTGGCTCCATCTGATCATAAATGTATACCGTTACCACATAGGACTGTCAAGCATGCAACACACATTGTGTGGAATATTAACCATTAACACTTAAGCAAACAAACACAAATTTAAGTTAAAACTATTCTCAGTTTGATGTACATGTTTGTAGTTCGAAAATGGCAATTTCTTAATAGACAACACTGGCAATCCAAAAGGTAACATTGTACAGAATGGCGTTTTGTGTGTTCGGTCCTTGGTAACTAGTGTGCAGTTAATGGCGTCTGTTTATTTAACTTTTGTGTAGCACTAAAGAATTGTGTAGCTGCTGCAATTTGTTAGCATGCCTTGATTGTTCTTCCCCCCACTTGCAGGTCACTTTGGATAAAAGCGACTGCATAATGTAAAGGTATTTCATGAGCCGCTATGGGTTGTACTCACTTGAAGATGGGCCAGTGAGCAGAGCTCTCACAGTGGAAGCCCCTCTTCTTCTGGCCGGTCAGAATGTCCCAGATGATAATAGCCTGGGGGTCCTCCTTGGTGTCCATCAGGGGACTGAATGTTACCACGTACCTGCAGGCAAATACCCCCGACTCTTAGCACTACTAATAAACAAAAGCTACAAATACCCTTTGCTAAAGGAAACACAGAGGGCATGTGCTTACCTCTCGCATGGAGAGAAGTCAATGAGGGACACTCCCTGGTGACTGAACCTCTGGATCTGCTTGAACTTCTCACCGCCCCACAGCGCAATGCCGCGCTGATGGAAAGTGGCCAGGTAGGTGCCTTTGGGAGACCAGCGCACGTACGTTTCCGTCCAGCGCTGCAGGAGGACACAGAACACATTAGGGCTGTACTGACTCTGAATCGTCCAAGGTAGTTCCAATTCTATCGTTCATAATGATGTCTGATGATTCCTGAATAAAAATAAAATATATATAAATTGTTGTACCATTATCCCATTTTAGATGCTGTGACAGTAAACAGTTCACAGAAGCAATCGAGGTGACCTGCATACTCAGTCCAACCAGAGACTCTGGTCCAACCATAACATTTGACAAGAACTGAGGTACATTTGAAGACATAGGATATGCAACAGAAATGTAATGTACATAATAAAGTCGGCATCGGGGGGGGCAGAAGTAAAAATATTGTTCATGCCATTATTTCCATCCCAAGAGCAGACAAATAAACTGCACTGACCGCTCTCTCTTCAACTGTGATGGACTCCTTGGCGTCATTTGCATAGATCGCGGTCCTTTCTCCCGATTCGTAAATCACACTGAAGTGGTCACGGCAGTCTGGGTCTTCGGTCCAGTGGCGCATGTTACCCTGCGCACAAGGACAGTTGACCATTCAGTATACAATTGGTCGTAACATTTGGCTCATCACATTGGACACAAACAGACGGGACATTGTTTCCAAGGGGATGCAACATACAAAGTCCTTGAAGTCCTGCTTTTCTGGAGTCTCCCATTCATCACTGATGTTCATATATCTGAGGGCAGAAACCATTTTCATATAGTTGCAGTAATAATAATATTCATCTTGTCAACCATTCTCAAATAATGTCTTACAGCACTTATCTCCAATATTCCAGACTTACTTGTCAAAATCAGTGAAGACGTTGACCCTGAAGGTGTGCTGCTTGTCCAGTTTGTATCCATCAGCGTTCTTCACCGCCTCTTGGGCCTGGGTGGGGGCCAGGTACTCCAGGAAGATGTACCTACACAGAACAATTCCAAAAGTTATCCCTATGAAACACTGGGCACTGGGGACGGGGGTATAGCAAAAGCTCCACAGAAGAAGTAACAGATGCATGGTTGTACCCTTTTGTCATCCCATTGTCCATTGGCCAGAACTCATTGGTGATCTTGCCGAACTTGGAGAAGATTTTATTGACAACGTTCTTCAATTTTTCCAGCCGCTCTGGGCCTACTTGGGGTACATTGTCCACCACCACCACGGAGTCGATGCCATCAGCCTCGAGTGGCTTCTCCCTCATGAGGTCACTCAACAGCTCTGGGGATAGTAGAAGAGTGGCTAGTCATTAGTATGTCGGTGGTCTATGGCAGACGTACTCCCGACGGTATATACATTAATAAACTAAGACGGTAGTGTTCATACGGTTGTAACGTTACAATTGTCTGACAATAACGGAACAAAAAACCTTCCTTTGCTTCCACCGAGTACGGTGCTAATTTCTCTATTAACTATGCAAAATAAGAGACCCCGATAGCAGCTATTACGTTATTGTTAACTGCACTGGATAACCTCAAGGACCTAATGTCAAGTGGTTTGCTGCCGCTTTTCTGTAGCGCCATTTATGCGACGTGTGAAAATGGGTTCATTGTGAAAGGTTTGGAAGTCGGTACGCCTTTATGAAAGTAAACCGTATTAGACGCATTCGTTTAGAGCTCTAGATTAGCAATACGTGACATTACAACGTGCTTAGCTAAACTAGCCATTCACACGCTTATAGGGTCAGGAATGGCTTTTGAAAAACTGTCAATCGGGAAGCTAACTGAAGCCCCTCTGTAGCTAGCCCATATGCTAGTTTAGCTCCGTTAGCTCGGTTAGCTCCGTAGCAGGCCAGAAGCCGGCGTATTTCCATCGAGGCTTACCGTCCTCTTCGATGTCATCCACGTAGTCCTCCGAGTCACTGAACGAAGGTTCCTCTTCGTCATACTCCGGGTCGTCCGCCATGTCCATAGTTTCGTGCATTTAACAGGCTAGTTGTGGCAATTTATAAGTAAAGGAGAATTATCTAGAAATTTAGAAGGCTTGGCGGCTCCGGAGCGGTGAGGCACCATGTGCGATTACGCGAAAATGGACGAAGCGACGGAAGTGCAAGACCGGAATTTGCGTGTACCGCTGTGGCACAGCGTGGAATAGCGAATGTAAAAAATGTGGATCGGCTAAACATGGCGGATTTACGCAGTATTCGGCCCATCACTACAACCTCAAGTCAGGGAAAAGCATGGAGTGGCGCCTTATTTATTGACCTGTACGCCAACGTAGGAAGCTGCTCGCCGGTAAATCCGAGACATGCACCCGCGATATGGATATCATGTAAAATTGTCACAAAACTGTAGGATTTTTTATCACAACCATTGACGAAGTCAAATGCATTCCGCAAATGCTAGACAACATGGATCGACCAGTGTTGTTCACACTAAAATAGATTTAAAGATGGGATTTCATTATTGTTAATTTATTCAATGTAATGAGCTTTGAAAGGGGATTATAACTTGTTTGACCAAATCAGTACCATGGACGGGGAGTGTGTGAAGCTACTGCCCCAACTTTGTAAAGTGCTGGCGGTTTCAGGCAAGTCTCTACCCGATGACACCAGCTTGGAGAAATTACTTGACTGGTTCAGCGGTCTCACGAACTTAGGCAAGTATTCAAAAGTATTCAAATAAGGATTCAAATAACAACGTAATGCCTTCCTAAACCACTATGTATGTCATTTTATGGTGAAAACCTTGATGTAAACACACTGAGTTACAGTGATGTAAATAATAACAAACATGTTTTATGTTATCCTTGTATGACATGATACATCTGTCTTTTCTTCAATCATAGGCACGGGTTTAGTAGAGGCATGCCCATGTCTACCTGCATTCATATCCACTGTGATTCATAACGCGTCTCCCGACCCCACTATACTCTCCTTTACCTTCAAACTCACTGGCTTATTGGCTGCCACCGAGAGCAGTTTCAAACTGCTTCAGGTAAATCCAAATTATCAATATAAGATTTAGTTACGTTTGGAGACACAAGGGATTCAGAGACGTCGTTTTTGTTCTACCGCAGGAGAACTCTCTACTGCTGGGGTCGGTTTTTGACCCTCCTCATCGCTGGCAAGAAGCCGGTTTCTGGGATGATCCTTGCGTGAGGATAGGCTGGGTACAGGGCATAAGGGCAATGCTGCAGCACCCCCCTGCTCTACACTTCCTGGTGGAATCAGGTAAGCATCCCTTTATGTTTTCGGAAGTTATTAAGAAGTTCGAGCCACGTTTTGGGTAATTTTTAATCAGATGTTTGTCTACCCATATTAATGGAGCTAAGTGACCTAAGACATATTACTGTATAGCATGACAGTGAACACCACTTTACATTTTTATATCGAACCATAATCATCCCGACTTTCCTCAGACTTCACCAAGGTCCTCTTGCGGCTCCAGACAGACACAAGTCTATTCGTTGCAGCGGCGGCCAATGATGTGCTAGCCCACATCCTGGTCACCCAATCGCAGTTGTCTGGGAAGTGTGTGGACATGGAGAGAGAAGAGAAGAGCAGCATCGGGAAGACTGTCACGATGGATGCAGATGTTCAGCGTCTAGCACTCACCCTGGGGTCCAGCAGTGATTATGCGACTGTCGTCATGGCGATCTTGGAGCATGTGAAGGCGTCGTTGGTCTCCAAGGAGAATAAGGAGCGCCACCAGACCCTCCAGGGTCTCAGGCTACTGATCGTGGTCTTTGGCCAGGCGAGAGCTCCCCTTCTGGGCATTCTGCTCAAGGCTGTGTCGGAGCCCTTGGAGGCTCTGGTTGCAGAAGGGCACAGCCAGCTCCATTTGCTTCTGCTAGATGTTCTTCTCACTGCATACAGGTGTGTGCACGTGTTCAAGGGGTTGTGGTTCAGCTGCCACTGTGTGCATTTTCTTCACAAAGGACATTGTCATCGGTTTGATTGACCTATGAACCTCTGCTTTGTTTGTCTTTCTGTTTTGGATGTCTTCAGCTGCTCCTCCCACGACAACCCGACCACAGGCCAACATAACCCAACCCGAGACCAAGTCCTAAATGACCCAGACTCGGGCCAGCCAGCCGACTCCCTGATTTCCCACATGCTGGATACTTACAAGCCACCTGAACTAATTCATGCTGGGGCGGCGCTTCTGCGCAGAGACCACCGGTAAGGCTGTGTTTAAAGAAAGGAACCAAACTAAGCTAGAAATGATCCAGAAACGTTATCATATACAGTATGTATTACTAACTGTGTTGACTGTTTAGTGACTTAAGCCACAAAGCCAAGGCTGCAGGACTGCTTCTCCTACCCCTTGAAATGATCACCGGCCTTACTCTACCAGGCACACAATCTGCAGGTAACACAGAAGGCTGTATTACGATTTGGCATATTGCCTTTGTTATCATATCATATCTCATGAAATGTCTTTTCACTTCGGTGTGGTTATGTGGTGCGTAGATCACCTCTGTCATATCATTTTAAATGTACACAATGACCATGTTATAATGCACATTAAACGTCAATATTTGCTTATTTAACATCTTTCATTACTGAATCGATTTTCCATTCAAGGATCAGCAGAGCAGCGATGCTCATTGGCTGAGCTGATGAACAGTAAAACCCCCTGCATCTCCCTGCTTTGTGTCTGTCTGACGCATGCCACTCTGCTAACGTGCACGGTGAGACAATGGAGATCTGGTGGAGCACGCTGTACATGTACATACCACCGGGAAAGCATCAGCACCTAACTGTATGCGATTCTCTCTCTCTCTCTCTCTCTCTCTCTCTCTCTCTCTCTCTCTCTCTCTCTCTCTCTCTCTCTCTCTCTCTCTCTCTCTCTCTCTCTCTCTCTCTCTCTCTCTCTCTCTCTCTCTCTCTCAACCTCCCTCATTCTCTCTCTCAACCTCCCTCATTCTCCGTTATCGTTTTCAGCCTCCTGACGTGCTACCCTGTCCAATAGGAAGTCTGGTAACTGTAATCCTGTCGCTACTAAGAATTTGTAGTGGCCAGGCCCCCATTTCACCTATTGGCTCCTCAAAAGCATACCGGAACTTGATTGGCTGTGGCAAGGTGCAAAGGTGTAGTCTCGAGGCCCTGACGGCTCTTGCTGTAAGCCCAGGTAACGTGTGGATGTGCTTGTAGAACATGTGTGTCTGATCCAACACACTGTCGTTATTCCTAACAGTTGATTCCTGACCATTTTTTTTTTCTTTCAGGTGCTGCTGAGAGGATGAGCGAGGTCTTCTCAGTTCTGATAGAATATTTAGATAATCCTGATTCTGAACCCACTGTAAGTTTTATGTGTGTGTGTGTGTGTGATTCATACCTAACAATACACATGATGTTTTTTACGTTTTTATAGAGATTGTAAAACCGTAAGCAGCCCCTTTGTTATTGTTATTAAATATAACGTGTGTTTCTATGTGTATAAGGTTCTACACAAGTCCTACCAGACCCTGCTCAAGTGGATCAGTGTTCTTCCAGTCCCGTCATCCTCAATAAGAGACACATTAGGACAAGGTACTACTCACTAATAGTTCCCCCTACATCACATTCACGCGTGTGGATTTTTTCTACTTTTTGTTGTCTTTTTAAAGTATCTTCATCTAACCATATCTTTTTCTGTGTTCCTGCTGATCTGCTGTCAGTTGTGAGGAAGCGTGTGTGTGATGTGCGCTGGGAGGTCAGAGATTCCACCGTGGAGTTTCTGGGAGATCTGGCGGCTTTGTCTCCCTCTAATGACTCAGCCCAGTGTGCGTCTGAGAACCCACTTGTCTGCAGTTTCACTCCCCACCTTGTGGAGGCGCT
>NC_044050.1:20445106-20452606 GCF_902167405.1 Gadus morhua
TTGCAGCTACGGTGACATGGTGGAACACTTCAGAGTTCTGGAAGGCGGGGGCCAGTACTGCATATGGGAGGAGTCCTTCTGTTCCCTCAACCGATTGGTGGACTACTACAGGAGTCACAGCATCGCCGTAGAGAGGGCGGTGTACCTTCGAGACCTCCAGTCCAATACACCCCAGCCACTGCCCGAGTCCTCCCGTAACCCCTACCCCAACCCTTATAAGAACAGCCCCCACAGGCTGCACTCACGGGCCTCACCCCCCGAGAGGGAAGCCTCCTCGCGACCGTCGGAACCAGCTCTGGGGGTACTTCAACACAACACTGACTCTAGATATTGTGGCTTGCTAATGTAGCTAATGTCGGAGCTACGAAGCATAGCTATTGGGAAAGTGACAGTTAATAATGGGGCTTGCTAGCATAGCATTTTGGGCTAGTTAATATATATCTACCAATCGTAGATAGCTAGTCAAGCAATTGTAGCAACATATTGGAGCTAGCGAGCCAGGATATTGGGGATAGATAGCTTAACTATTAGAGCGAGCTAGGGTAACTAATTGAACTAGCTAGCATAGCTATTGGAGATGGGTAATGTAGCTGCTGATGCTAGCTAGCATAGTTTTTGGAGCTAGCTAGCTCTGCTATTGAGCTATTTATTGAGTTATTGAACTCACTATTGAGTTAGTAACTTGTGGTGGCCAAGCTTATGCAGACCAATGCTACATGCCATTGCCTATCTCCTTCAATACACTGTCCATGTCCATAAAGGCATTAAAAGCCTGTACACTATATATATACATAATATACACACACAGTGGTAGGCATACGTTTAGGCACCCATGCTAAAGTTGACTAAAAAGAGGAATAAAAAAATCATCTTTTGGAAATTGATCTTAATGCCTTAATTAAACAAATGAGGAAAAATCCAAATTACTGTCTAAGGACACCAACTTGATCTTTGAATGAATAATGTATCGTTAACAAATTAATGTTCTCCGTTAAAATACAGGGTGCATCAGCATAAGAATAGACACTCCTATGTTAAATTCCCATAGAGGCAGGCAGATTTTTTTTTAAAAGCCAGTTATTTCATGGATCAAGGATACTATGCATCCTGATGAAGTCACCTAGGCCATTGGACTTAAAATAGCCCCACATCACCACATACCCTTCACCATCCCTAGAGATTGGCATGGTGGTTTTCAGTTAGCCTAATAGCTGTCAGTTAGCCTAATGATCTCTCAATGCAAATCAAACCAGCTAATTGGCTAACTGAAATAGAACCATGCTGATTTCTAGGTATGTTGAAGGGCATGTGATGATGTGGGGCTACGTTTAATTCCAAAGGCTAAGGGAACTTAATCAGGATGCATAGTATCCTGGATCCACGAGACTGGCTTTTAGAAAAAAAAATCTGCCTGCCTCTATAGGAATTTAACATAGGGGTGTCTATACTTATGTATTTTAATGGATACAATTTTTGTTATTTACGGTACATTATTCATTCACAAATGAAATTGGTGTCCTTAAAGGTTTGATTTTTCCTCATTTGTTTAATTAAGATATTATATATAAGATCAATTTCCAAAAGATGATTTTTTTATTCCATGGGTGCCGAAACTTTTGCCTACCACTGTGTGTATATATATATATATATAAAATATTAAGGGAAGTACACCAGACAACAGCTTTCTCCCTCCATAGATTCTCACTGTAGGCTTTGAGATATCCTGGAAAGGGGAGGAGCAAAGGGAAAGGAATGTGATGACTTGATCATGTTACAAATGGCTCTTGGCAGGAAGTCACACATCTGTCGAGATTGCAACGAGGATGGATGCGTTTCATTATGAGAATGTTATGAACAGAGTTTGATAAACCAACAGCTTAGAGATTGAATCATTGTGAAATGGGTATGTAAGTCGATTCAGGCAAGAGGATCTAGTGTTTGTATGCTCAATTCCCCACTTCTTTCCTTATATGTGTATGTGTGTGTGTGTGTGTGTGTGTGTGTGTGTGTGTGTGTGTGTGTGTGTGTGTGTGTGTGTGTGTGTGTTTGTGTGTTTACTCATAGATGCCGCAGATGGCTCAAGCCCTGTATGACTACAAGCCCCCCCACGCTGCCCACCTCCACTTCCTGCGGGGTGACATCATCGACCTGCTGGACTGCTCTGGGCTGGCCCACTGGACAGGAAGATGTCATGGAAGAGTTGGTTTATTCCCCCCAGGATACGTCCAACCTCTACACCACTAAGTCATATGTGTATAAATATATAAATGCTATAGTTGCATATGCTTAACCATGTGTCCCATGATACATATATAAATATCCATATATTTTATACGAAGACACTTTGTTGAGGAGTGGTTACTTTGTTATTTGTTGGAGGCATACCTCTTGTTGACATAAGACACACCTGCTAATTATGCATAGACTGATGATTCATTCTTAAATCTGTATTGGGACAGCAAGCCCA
Organism: Gadus morhua; assembly: GCF_902167405.1. Taxonomy (NCBI): domain Eukaryota; kingdom Metazoa; phylum Chordata; class Actinopteri; order Gadiformes; family Gadidae; genus Gadus; species Gadus morhua. The sequence continues at coordinate 20,447,574 of NC_044050.1, forward strand.
AAGACATCGTTTCTTTAGAGAAATATGGAGCAAGAAATATTTCCTGTTTACAGGGTCATGGGTGGTGTGGGAGTTCAGGGTGAAATCCTGATCCAATTATAGATCCCGTGTCTTGTACTGCATGTGCTCAGTAAGGCTATCCACCCTCCTTAAGCCCTAAAAAATTGGCTAATCTGCTTTTAATGTGCAAATTGAATGAGAAATTGTTTATAGACCTCTGGTGCTGCGATAATTCAATTTATTGAGGTATTTCAAGAATATATACACAAAAAAAAAAAAAATTAAAACCACGTTAGCCATACAAACATATACTTTATGAATAATATAAAAAAATTGGATTACAATTATTAATCTTCTTAACGAGACCTGAAATCATTGCTATCAAAAACATCAACCTACTTATTATCATCAGAAAGGTTTAGAAGAAAGATTAGCTTTTTTACGTAAACATTTAAACATAAAGCAGTTCTAAACTCTATGTTGCACACAAACTAAAATGCATCTTCGCTAGCTAGTTCCCCTCGGGGTAACGTTGCAGTAGAATGATTTTAAACATTTTGGGAAAAGTGAGTATATGCCATTCAATACACCAACAAGACTTTTATTTTCATAAATAGGACACTGTGTGGAGGGAATTGTGACTAATAGGTCGCCATGTCCTCTTAGTTGCTTGCAGCTATCTGCAGGTACAAAAATAGCATGCCATAATTCTTAACAAAATCTCAAATGTGTATCTTGTAGTTGCATGGGCCCAAAGTTTTGTATATTAAGTAACTTTATATCGTTTTTAAGGGTTAAAGTGTTTTTGGAAAAAATGTACCTGGAGTTCTTATAATTGATAAATTGTTATAGGCTACCTAATGTACAAACAGCTTCCTTTGTGGATTTCCTTTGCTATAAATGAACAGAGAATCCAATAAAAAATGTCAAAATGATACGCCTTCTTTCATTCAAAAGCAGATTCAAATATATTCATACACCATCTCTTAAGTTCAATCAACTCTAAGGAGAAAGCACGGATGAGATGGTGGTATGGATGTGAATGAGTGAGTTGAGAAGGTTTTAGATCAACTGAGGCATAAATTCTGGTGAATTAGGCAAAGTATGCAAACAGGAAGATGTTGATGCTGACCAGAAGGAGAGCATTGGCACAGCAAAACCTGGACCAAAACACAGTCTCCCGCACGCTCGGGACTCTGGGAGGTGGAGTCGGTTGTGAACTTTGTGATGAAATGCACAGACTGGGGCCCTGGCCACAGGTCACTCTGCACACAGACTTTGAGGCTGCAACACACACACACACACAAACACACACACACACACACACACACACACACACACACACACACACACACACACACACACACACACACACACACACACACACACAGACACAGACACAGACACACACACACAGACACACACACACACACACACACACACACACACACACACACACACACACACACACATGCACACAAAGGCACAAACACATGCACACACAAAAAAAACGCAGACACAAACACGCAAGCAGGCACACACAAACACATGTGCAGGAACACAGACACACATTTGCACACAGGAATGCACACACACGCAAACACACACATACACACAAACATGTTACGTTTAAGCATATCTGTGCTTATTGGATATATATTAACGACATGAACCAGTATGTACCATACGCCTGGCCTCTTACCAGGGGGGCTACGGTTGCTGACAGAGGACACTTTTCTCAGAGGGATCTCTCTCTGCACCTCCTCCGTCAGAGTCCACCACGTCAGGTTAGTGAGCTGAGGGAGAGAATACGCTCAAACCTGTCCCATCTACCACAACCATGTATCAAACGGAACATTCAAAGTGGTGTGTACTATAAATGTACAAAGCACATCAGCCTACATAATACTAAAAATAAATCTTAAGAAAATGGTTTGTTGTTTCATCATATTATTTATAGATTTATCGCTTCTTCACGTTGTAAAGATGTGATAGATAGCGAGCAAGGCAGTGAGTTTGATCCCCAGCCATAGGGTTCAGTGTTCGATTCCCGCATATCCTCCACTGTTTGACCCAACCTTCTCTTTAGTGAGCAACATCTGAATTCTCTGCGAGTGGCTTTGGGGTGAATGCACCTCTCAATAAATGACTAGTGTGGATGATGATTAAAATCGTGTAATAGTGCAACAGAACCAGACAGAGGTATGTGTTCGGACCTGCTCGGGCGTGGGCGGGGGGGTGAGCAGCGTGACCACCACCACCACGATGGTGGAGAGGCCACAGAGCAGGATGGCGAAGTGGAGGTAGTGGACGCTGCGCAGCACCGACGGGGCCCAGTCCACCACGCCACACCTGGGGGGTGGGAAGGCAAACTCCAGCACCATCCTGCACACGCCCACCACCAGGCCCACCATCAGACCCCAGAACGCACCCTGTTGCACACACACAGAGACACACGTGAACACAGGGACCCGCGCAGACTCACAAACACAGAAACATACACAGACACACGCACATACACAGAGACACACGCAGTCACAAACACGCACATACACAGGGATACACGCAGACACACAAACACGCACACAGAGACACAGGTAAACACAGAGACACGCACACAGAGACACATAGACTCACAAACGCAACCACACAGACGTGTTGTGCACATACACAGAGACACATAATTAAAGACAGAGGCACACGCAGGCTCACAAACACACACACACACACACACACAGACACACACAGATTCACAAACACACACACACAGACATATATAAACACAGAGAAACACGCAGTCACAACCACACACACAAACACACATGCAGGCGCACAGAAACACTTGAATATAGCGACACAGAAACACAAAAAACACACCTACGGTAACACAGAAGCACACACAAACACAGACACACAGACACACCTATAGTAACAAAGAAACTCTTGTAAACACAGAGACGCGCAGACGCAGAAACACACCTGCAGTAACTAACTATGAAACTCATTATTCAAGGATGAAAACACACTCTGTTCACTCGCTAAAGACAAACAGAGTTTGAAAATTCATGTTAAAAAAATCTGCAGAATGAAATTCATGTTGATTGGGCCAGCTTCCATCAATTCTTCAGGGGAGTAAAGAAGAGGAAAAGATAAATCTTTGCCTTTATATTTATGAGGTCACTTCAACTTCATAGGGTTCCTTATTTCTGGAGGTACTCAGTAATGTACCTGTGCCCAGGATTAAAACAAAAAAATCTCCCAATGACTATAGGCCTATAGCACTCACTCTCCTTATGAACATTTGAGCAGATTATAGAAGAGGAGATTTGGGTAGAAGTCAAACCAAATTGGATCCATTCCAATCTGTTTAAAGGGCAGGTAGGGGTGTGCAGATTAACACTGGCACTGTACTTAATGTTTTTTTTGTGATTGCTTTTATTGAATCCTCCACAGCTGTTATCTGTGTTGAACCTCACGTTTTTTTTCGATGACTTTACAGAATTATTGTCTAGCATCAGACTTTGACTGACTAACTATAACTGGGGACATCCGTGACATCCATCTTAACACTGACTCTGGCAAAACCTCAATACTAATGCTACTAGACCTCAGTGCTGCATTCGACACTGTAGACCTAACAATACTTTTGGACAGGTTAGAAAACTGGATAGGGCTTTCAGGCACAGTCTTAAATTGGTTTAGGTCCTACCTACAAAATAGGAACTACTTTGTTGCCATTGGCGACTTTGTATTGGAATCAACCAACGTGACATGTGGAGTCCCACAAGGTTCGATCTTGGGACCCTCTTTATTCAACATCTACATGCTCCCACTAGGGCAAATCATGCAAAATAACAATATTGACCATCATTGCTATGCCGATGACATGCAAATCTATGTATCACTATCACCAAATGACTATCGTCCCATAGATCTGCTGTACCAGTGCATTGAGCAATTCAAAGACTGGATGTGCCGAAATTTCCTTCAACTAAATGAGGACAAAACCGAGATAATTGTATTTGGTACTAAAACGGAAAGGCTTAAAGTAACAAAACACCTTCACTCTCTGTCCCTGAAAATCTCAATCAAAGCCAGAAATCCAGGGGTTATTATGGATTCAGATTTACAGTTCGACAGTCAAATCAAACAGTTACAAAATCTGCATATTATCACCTTAAAAATGTAGCATGACTTAGAGGGCTCATGTCAACCGAAGTCTTACAAAAACTTGTACATGCCTTTATCACTAGTAAGCTTGAATACTGCAATGGTCTCCTTACAGGTTTCCCAAAAAAAAACTCTAAGGAAACCTCAGCCTTGTTCAGAATGCTGCTGCTAGAGTTCTAACAAAAGACCAACAAATTTGAACATATTACACCAAATCTTAACTCGCTACATTGGCTTCATGTAGGTCAGAGAATTGATTTTAAAATCATGTTGCTAACCTATAAATCCCTACATGGTTTCGGGCCAAAATATTTAACTGATATGATTCCACTACATAAGCCTTCTAGACAACTAAAATCTTCTGAGACCAATCTGTTAATTATCCCCAGAGTAAACACGAAATATGGGAAAGCAGGATTTAGTTACTATGCAACAAATAGCTGGAATAAACTCCCTGAGGATTTAAGACTTGCCCTTACTCTGACCACTTTTAAAACAAGACTGAAGACTTTTATGGTTGCCATAGCTTTCTGCTAAATCTTAAATATATTGCATTGGCCTTTTTAACATTACGTTTATTTTCTATTTTTACCAGAGAGATACATGATCTGAGACCAGAGAGAATGTTGATCTGATCTTAAACACATTGCACTTTCTAAAATGCTTTTTTAACTTTGCCTTTATTTTCTATCTATTTTACAAATTTTTTGCATCTGTTTTCTTTTCTATAAATTATTTTTTTATTAATTTTATCGTATGACAATGTTTATATGTGAAGCACTTTGAGTCTGCCTTGCGTATGAAAAGTGCTACATAAATAAAGTTGCCTTGCTTTGCCTTTTAGTAGATTGACTTTACCTCGG
>NC_044050.1:20457606-20497606 GCF_902167405.1 Gadus morhua
TTGGGGAAGGCAATGTTGGAGCACCCCACCTCGGCTCCACACACACGCACACACTCCTCAGGGTCCACACAGCCCACGGTGTCTGCAGCACGGAGACAAAGACACAAGGAAGTTATTCCATATAATTTGTTAGGATACCAATTTTAATCCATGATTTAATGGTAAGTCATTATATAATAATTACAACTTTTGTATTAGATAGTTTACACACTACTATACAACAACTACACACACGCACGCGCACACAGACACACACACACACACACACACACACACACACACACACACACACACACACACACACACACACATGCACACACATGATCGTCACAGTCATAATCGTTGAGCAACAGTAATTCCATAATAATAGGATAATAGCTGCAATCCATGACATTTTGTTAAAGAAAGTAATTCCATATAATTAGTTGGGATACACATTTAAATCCATGCTTTTCTTTACAGTAAGTCATTATATATTTATTATAACTTTTATGTAAGTTAGTAACAAAGGACATTCATTCTCATTCAGGTCTGATGAGCGGAATGGGAGGAGTGTTCACTTTCTCACAATACCGGACACTCCGCCTTTAAACTCGCAAGCGGGCTTCCGTTGCCGAATTCCAGGATCACGCATTGCCTGCCAGACATTACTGCCAGCGCTGTCTGGACGTTTTTTGGTCGGATCCGGGCAAAAAAACAACTCAGACTTTCGAAAAACAACAGAATGGATTTCGGTGATAAGGTCGATGGAGTACTAACTAGGAAGACCGCTTTTTACTGAATGGACCGGACTGGTCGGTCGGCAGAAAGACCGGTCTGAGCTTTCCGTTTTAATTAGAAACTCAACCCAAAAAAGTAGGACGTCAGCACTAAAGTTTTACTGGGTCACGGGAATGGGCTTATTGGACGCCCGTTACTTCCCTAAAAAGTAAGTTCCTCTATCCTCTGACTCACAAAGACAGACCGAGAAGCACCCGGCGTTTGTGTTAGTCACGATCCACGTCCCGGAGCAATACCTGAGGCGCCCCGCGGCTGGCTGTCAGGTGATAGGTGTGGCGCTGGGTGGGACCGCTTTGTTCTGCCCTTACCTGCGGACGCGTGCTCGTGTGTGTGCACGTTGTTTTCTTGCTGAGAACTTCTTGCAGGAGTCTCCGCTGTAACAGACACCGACTGTCCCACAAAGGCAGCGTTAACGCGGGGTGAGAAGAAGGATCGGGGGGAATCGCCCGGCCAGGAACAAAAACTCGCCATGTGGAATAATTTGACGTGAATCTACATCAATAACCTGGATTAATGGCAGCCGATAAAGGTTTTATCCCGGTGTTTATTGTACATTTATTGACATTGGGTCACGGATAGATATTATCAACTGTGAATTGAACCGCTCGGGCGCTCGGTTGTCATGGCGTTGTCACAGGTCCAGTGTCTGGACAACCAGAACGTCAACTCACGCGTCAGCGAGAGCAAGCCGGAGTTCTTCTACAGCGAGGACCAGAGACTGGCGCTGGAAGCCCTCATCTCCTCGGGCCGGGATGGTTTTATGGACTCCGTCCACGAGAAGGGCATCCGGGAGTTCCTCTCAGAGCCGGAGCTCGAATGGCTCGCGCGCACAGCCGAGGCCTACCGTCCCGGGTTCGAACATCCCCTGCAAAAGGCCGAGGTGGCCGCCGGACCTGGGAACCTCACTCCGGGGTCCGTGGACGACGCGCTATCTCTGCAGTACTGGCCGGACCTGTCCGAGGCCTCGGTGGCCGAGCTGGATCTGGGCTGGCCCGATTCGATCAACTACCGTGGGATCACGCGCGTGGCCGTGCACACGCAACCCCCGATCGAGGGACACACGCACATCAAGGAGGTGGTGCGCAAAACGATTGCAGCGGCCTCGAAGGTAGGCACGCTGCACGCGCAACAAGTCAGATATGATAACAATATTGTTATGCAATTAAAAGTGTGAAGTTAAGCGTCCTGACCTCATCTTACATTAATATCCCTAGTTATTGTTGGCTATTACTCACATCATCATCAACTATTAAAAGTATTGGTCAATTGTGGCAATTTTATTTTTGAACTGTGCAGAAATCTTCTACCAGTCTTCTAATGTAATTGTAATATTCCCATTCATGTGCCGTCCAAGGTTTATTCCAGACCTTTCGAGTTGACAAGTAGCTATTTACTTTGGGGGGGGGGGGGGGGTAGGTACATTGAAAGGGTATCCCTGCTATTCCTGTTTAACGTCCTCAATAGGTCTAAATGCAGACCAACAGTACGCAAGGTTCAAACAAAACCTGCTTTCGTTTGTTCCCTGATAAAAGCACTCTGCGAGCCAACACCAGCCAGAGAGTCCATGAAAAGCGTCCTTTTATACGAGAAAGAAACATGACCACGTCTTATCACCTCAGATCGGTGTTATGTGCCCTCCCTTCATTCTAACCAAGAGGAACCAACAATGGAACAGGCACATTGTAGCACCTACAATGCATCTCCTGTAGCTAGGCTCCACTCACTGACCAACCAGAAGCTTCCGGCTCCTTTGCTGCTCGACATGCAGGCCAGAGGGCCAGGGGTGTTTAATGAGTGTCCCTCCGTCACCCTGGGCACACAGCCTTCCCTTAACACCCTTCTTCCCCCCCTCTCCCCCCCCCCCCCCCTCCACTCTCTTGTCTCAGCGGCCCACAAAGCACACTGCTGTTCACAGCAGTGTGTCGTATTTTTGACAGAACAGTTATTCATGGTGCACCATGCATAATTGTCTTGAAGACCAGTCATTTGTCAGACTTAGATTCCAGTGGTTATAATACAGTTGAATTCAACTTCAGCTATGAAGCTGAACTATGTCAGAACTTGTACAGTTGAATTGAAGTGATTGATTGGTACAGTACTGCATCGATAGCTAAATCGCTGATACAGGTTATTGTCACGGTCTGGTAGGGCTGCTTGATTATTGAAAAATTCTTAATCACCATTATTTTGGTCAATCTTGAAATCAAGATTATTGAAACGATTATTTTTGGAGGTTGAAAAAATGATGTGTTTATCCAGCATGTCTCTCTCAAAAACATTTTTGTAACAAGAGAACAATGGAGGAGAGACCTTTGAGTGAAAGTTTAAAGGAGATTCCTAGGGAATGGAGAAGTGTAGGGACAGATGTGTTGCAATGAACAACTTGTCTAACGTCTGGCCTGAGGTAATTTAATTCATTAAACAACATCTTAGAACCACATCAACTTCCAATCAAGTTGCGTGCTACGCTTTCTTTCTGCTTAACTCTACCTCTCAAATGGATCACTGATTCAGATTTAATTGTATTGTTGGAAGTCCATCCACCAACTCATGACATGCGCCCGAAAGACCAGCAGTAGCAACAGCAGTTGCAATTTTCCTGATATGCTATGTGCTTGTGTGTGTGTTTGCGTTTCTATGTGTGTGTCCAGGTGATTGCTGTGGTGATGGATGCGTTCACAGACGTGGATATCTTCCGGGACATGTTGGACGCCAGCTTCAAGCGTAAAATCCCTGTTTACATCATCCTCGACCACGCAGCCGTCCCCAGTTTCCTGGCCATGTGCAGCCGAGCTGATATGCATCGCGGGCACCTAAAGGTACACACGCACACACACACACACACACACACACACACACACACACACACACACACACACACACACACACACACACACGCGCCTGTACATACACACACACACACACACACACACACACACACACACATGCATGTACACACACACACACACACACACACACACACACACACACACACACACACACACACACACACACACACACACACACACACACACACACACACACACACACACGCGCCTGTACACACACACACACGCGCCTGTACACACACACACACACACACACACACACACACACACACACACACACACACACACACACACACACACACACACAAACACGCACAGGCCTGTACACCCACACTAAATACAGCTGTTATGTTCCAGTGTGATTATAGATAAATGAGAGTAAGGACTGCCCAGTTTTGAAAAACACAGCCATAATATTGTTCCCTCCACCTTCTCTCTGGAAAAAAGCTGATTTTCTACTTGCAGATCAAAGAGGCTGGTTAAGTGGGTAAAAATAACTGCAGTTCTATCCCAAAGCAATGCAATTTGTAATTTCCAGCGAAAAGTAAGCCAGAGGGCTGACTCCTGTGGATCCCTCCATTTTTCAGTTTACATCTTCATTAAATGTATATTTAGCCGGCGCTTTCACCAAAAGCGACTTACAATAAGTACACTTGTCAGAAGAATCTGTCAGTACAGGAAGGATGTTCATAGAACGAGTGTCAAGCACCTACAATTGCTAAGTTAACTCATTCCCCGTATTCAACCACCAGTGCCGGTACGTACAAACATACAATACGTGCGTACAATAAGTGCCAGGACGTACAGGCATACAATACGTGCGTAACAGAGGTGTTTTTAGGAGAGTAAGGGAGGCGGTGGGGGGGTAAGGAGGGAGGCAGTGCAGAGTCCTCCTCATGTACGTGAAGTGAACCTTCCAGTAACAACCCCTATCATCTGGTTCACAGTGAAGTTAAGTGGATTAAGGCCCACATAAGGTCGTTGATTGTTTACAACGTAGAAAATTAGACATTACCGCATCAACATGCTCCCACACGTTCACAGACACACACACACACATGAAATGGGACAGAGATTTCCGTTTAATCTCTTTCAAATTGAGGGAAATAACTTTTCCCCCACGCAATAATGCAGCTTATACACCACACCTTGATCACAGGGCATAAGACAAATACCACAGGGTGTGTCGGGCCCACATAAGCACACACAGGTCGTCAACGTGTTAAAGCCTGCGTGATCGCTCAACAGGGGGGGTGTTGTAGCAGCTGGGTTGTTGACAAAGAAGCGTATTCATTCTCCTAATTTAGGATTCACACTTTTTATTGACATTAACAGAAACTCCTTTCTTTCTGCATCCATGTCCGGTGTGTCTGTGTCTTTGTATGTGTGTTTGCGTCTTTGTGTGTCTGTGTGTGTGTGTTTGCGCGCGGGTGTTTGTTTGTGTGTGTGTGCGTCTGTGTGTTTGTGTGTGTGTGTTCGTATGTGTGTTTGTGTCTGTGTGTGTATGTGTGTGTGTATGTGTGTGTGTGTGTGTGTGTGTGTGTGTGTGTGTGTGTTCGTATTTGTGTCTCTGTGTTCACGTGTGTGTCTTTGCAGAACCTGCGCGTGCGTTGCTGTGGCGGCGTGGAGTTCCACACCCGCGTGGCCCAGAAGGTGTGCGGCTCTCTGAACCAGCGTTTCCTCCTGGTGGACGGGGACAGAGCCATCTCGGGCTCCTACAGGTGGGTACATCCAGTCCGGCTGCCTGGGTACCGTCCAGCACGGCCCTCTTGTTTGTTTTGTACGATTTAAGTGCAGGAGGAATTCCTATCGGTTGATATCCAGTTCCAGTTATTGGTTTATTAAAAGACGCCTTGTTGTGAAACCCTGCTGTCATTTACTATAAATCCTTCCCTCCCACCTACTTTCCTTTTATATTCACTTTCCTTTCTGAAAGCCAACCGCAAAAGATCCTTAAAACAAGTTCTATATGTTAATGATATAGTAGAACCGAGCTGCGGCACACTTTTATAAATAATTGACTGGCCTTATTTGTTGCCTCTTCTACGACGATGCAAGATTGATGCAGTCGACTGTGACTTCATCAAGCCTAATGTAATGTATATTCTTATCGCTCTTTAAAGTTGAATGTGTAAAACGATACAGAACGAGCGCTTCTGGGCACGACACCTTTCCTTCATCGCACAACCAGGCCAACAAGTCCTTCAAAGGTTGGAAGGAGAATTGACCTATAACTTAGAATTGAGCACGGGGGGAATGCATGTCGTTACAAGAGAACAATGGAGGAGAGACCTTTGAGTGAAAGTTTAAAGGAGATTCCTCGGTAATGGAGAAGTGTAGGGACAGATGCGGCTGCAATGAACAACTTGTCTAACGTCTGGGCCTGAGGTAATTTAATTCGTTAAACAACATCTTAGAACCACATCAACTTCCCATCAAGTTGCGTGCTACGCTTTCTTTCTGCTTAACTCTACCTCTCAATTGGATCACTGATTCAGATTCTTCAGTTAGTTACTTGTTACTTGTTAATTGTTATGTTGATTTCCCTGTTCAGCACTTTGTACTCCTGCTCAACAGTAAATACGCAGACATAACCAGTGCCGTATGTTGACATCCCTCTCTTGTTGTTGTTGTTGTTGTTGTTGTTGTTGTTGTCGTTTCCCCAAGCTACACATGGCTGTCCTCCCGACTGGACCGTAACCTCATCACCGTGATCACTGGCCAGGTGGTGGAGTCCTTTGACCAGCAGTTCCGCGACCTCTACCTGACCTCCAGGGGGGTCTCCCTCAGCAAGGTCCACTTCGGAGAGGAACCCGCCCCCGACCCGGTCCTCTACTCGGCCCCGGTGCCCGTCTCCGCCGCGGTGGCCCGCAAGCTCATCAACCCCAAGTACGCCCTGGTGACCGGCGGCAAGCACGCCAGCCCCGGCTCCTCCGACCAGAACTCCAGCAACAAGACGGCCTCCAAGAACCCCTTGGGGCTGATCATGCTGAAGGGGCGCATCAGGGAGGAGGTGGAGGCCCCCCCGCTGCACCCCGGACTGGCCCACCTGGAGAAGGCCTACATGATCAACTACCTGCCCACCTGGCCCGAGCCGGACCCGCCCCGCGACGTGATCGGCTTCATCAACATCCGGGACGACAAGCGGGCCCACCAGGTGCATCTGCAGCGGTCCGAGATGTTCGAGACCAGCCAGGCCATACGCTTCAGCTCGCCCTTCACCCCCAACCCCGAGCCCGAGCTGGCGGCCCCGGCCGTGCCCCGCACGGACCTGGGGCCCTTTCAGACTCATGACGTCCCCGCTGCCCCGACGGAGCCCGGCGTGCGGCCCGTGGCGGAGCCGACGCACGGCCCGCCCGACCCGGAGCCCGTCGATCAGATAGATGCCGTCGCGCCGCCCCCCGCGGACACCGTCCCGCCCCGGGGAAAGCCCCCGTCCAGGGACCCTTCGCCCCCGAGGGCATCGGAAGCCGAGGACCATTCAGACAGTTTGTCGTCGACAGAGGCCTCCGAACCGGCCGCGGAGGAGCCCACGGACGCCGCTGCGGTGACGCCCCCTGTCCCCAAACCGCGGACGCTGCAGCTGGTCATAGAGCAGCCCCACCCCTCGGCGCTGTCCAGCCAGCCCCAGATCAGCCTGGTGAGGAAGATCCACATACCGGAGATCAACGCGCAGCAGGCGGCGGACGAGTCGTCGGCGGGGGCCCGCGGCCGCCTCGTGTCCCACCGCGGGGAGAAGGACAGCGCCGACGGCAGCCAGGACAGCACCGAGGTGATGTGCGACGACCCGCCCGCCCACGAGAACCCCTCCAGCGTCTCCACCGCGTCGGAGGGGGAGGAGTTCTACGAGTGCAACCCGTCGGAGCCCGGCGACGGCCTGACCAACGGCGGCACCAGCGGGTCCGGCCACGGCGGTCGCCACGGCGACGGGCTCAACGTCATGGCCCGCTTCTCCCAGAGCATGCTGGACCTGCGTCCTCCCAGCAAGCAGGAGGACGGGCGCTCCCTGATTCAGCAGTCGCAGCTGCTCCGCAGGGGGTCGCAGCAGTCCCCCGGGAGACACATAGGGCAGGTGAGACGAGGCCGTCTGATCCGGGCGACGATGTCATTGATACGGGGAGGAGCGGGCGGTTGTGTCTCGTCTTGCTCTATTTGAGTTAGTTGTCTGGTAACGAGGTGAACATGAGTCATCCGCATGCGAGTGGTAAACATTATGATCGGATCGCAGGAAGGTGTAACTGTCTGTCTTTTCTAAACTGGTAATTGCGGTTCGGCTGCTTCTTGGAAATGGTGTAGGGGGTTTTCTTTCTGCCACAAACGGAGATGTGTACATACGTACATGCACGCACGCAGGCAGGCGGGCAGAAAGGCACATACGCATGCACGCACACACGCACAGACACACGCACATACACAAGCACACACACAAGCACACACACACACCTTCATCGTTTAAATCTTCATCCTAATCCTTCTCTTTCTTGTCTCGCACATACGCACATTAGTATTACGTATGTATGCGTGTATGCACACACGCATATCTACATGCATACATACATGTACACACAAATGCATACATACACACACACACATACCTGGATATAGGGCTCTGCTTATCATGCCAGGGAGGATGATGAAGATGAAGGGTAGCAACTTCAGATAGCCCGCAAGGATCGACGCACCCTTCACATGGCTCATGTTCTTTGCAGACAAGGATCGTTGCACAATCACCTACACACACACAAACAAACAAACACACCCCGTCATCCTTTAATCCCGCATCCTAATCCTTCTCTTCCTCATCTCCACACAGTTGTTCCAGTCCTCAAGGTCACCAGGTCGGGGGCCAAAGGTCATCGTGGCCAAACCAGGAAGCCACCACAGGCCGGGAAACTCCTCGACCCGTGTGATTGGAGGGCATCGTTACTGGCAGGGTCTAGGGCAGCAAATGCATGTGGACAGTGACCGCGCGCGAGCAAGCCGGTCGCCACGACGACACAGCCCCGGCTACAGGAAGGAAGGCAACGCCGGCTCAACGGCGCAGCCGACGCCTTCCAACCCCACGGGGATTCTGGGGGTTTCCTTCTCAAAGCTGGGACACCTGAAACACCTGAAGACGCGGGCCGGAGGGCTCCAGAAAAAGGCCTCTTATAGCTAGAGCGAGGTCCAGAAGGAAGCCTCTCATAGTTAGAGCAAGGGCCAGCTCCACGGGACAAAATTATATCGTCGCCGGGATCAACCTCGGATTGAATGTGAATGAATTTGACTTTAAGGACGCGCGGACTCAATCAATATTATTACATAGGAGGATCTTATCTGTCTCTGGGCGTGTGGTTGTAAGCATGCGATGCAAACGTGTCAATAGTTACTGAACCATGGCCGTGGTTGTTAACACAGAACCAGGAAACCTGTTTATTATTTGCTTGATGTTGATTGGTTACTGGAGCTATAGAGGCTGGGTTATTCAAACTGCCTCTGAACTCATGTTGTGTGTTGACTTGACGCGCGTCTAATCACATCGAGCTGGCAGAATGAAAAAAAAAAAACATGTTGACAGGGGGGAGGGGGACAAAGAGTGAACATACTGTACTGTAAATAAAAACATGCCATTGTTAAGTGTAGCTCTTCTTTGAAATCAAAAGATTAAAAAAAAAACACGCGCTGCATTTGTATGGACAACACAAATGCAAGTTCCCACATTGTTGTCCATTCTGAACCCTGTGTGTGTGTGTGTGTGTGTGTGTGTGTGTGTGTGTGTGTGTCTGCGTGTGTACCTGGTCCGTACACCAGTACCAGGTGGCTAGTATAGTGAGCCCCAGGGTCATGCCGGGCCAGGGCAGGTCCCCGGTGGTGGCGTCCCTGAACAGGTGCATGGCGTCCTCCCGGGGTAGGTGGCAGGTGCTGTTGGGGATGATCTTGCTGGGGATGGCCAGGCTGTACACCTTCTCCAGGTTACTGTAGCCCCCGATCTCGTTAAACGCTTTGGACGACACGCACACACACACACACGCACACATACACACAGTGTTCATTAGGAACATGTTTTCTTTGTGGCTCATTTGATTAGGGTGAACACTGAAAAATAAGGGTACATTAATGACAATTAATTAGCATTTGTTAACGCGTTTAAGTAATGCATTAATAAGCATTATTATATATCATTAGCATAGGGTAAGAGGTATGGCTAGGGTTAGTTAGTAAGGGTAAACCCCTAACCCTATTAAATAATGTATAAATTAATTCCTTGGTTCTCACAGTAACACCATTACTAAACAGCAACACCATTAATCAAATATTACTAGACTAGATTACCTTGCTGTTGATAAACTGTCAGTTAATACTAAACTGAAAAGAACTTTGATTAAAGTTGATTGAATTGAACTAACGCCCCCTTATTGTAAAGGGTTACACGTGATCTACTAGCTAAGGAGGATCCCAGGCTGGCCTACCAGTGATAGTGAGGATGATGGCTCCTACAAGCATGATCACTGTCTGCAGGGTGTCGGTGTAGATGACAGCCGCCAGTCCCCCTGAAGACACCACATGGGAGGAAGTGTGGAAAGGTACGCTGGAATATTACCTCCATCAAAATGATGTACATCAGAATTATTTACATGCACCTTGGATTCAGATTTGACATTTTGTGTAGGTGTGTGCGTTTGCAGCCATTTGTACTTGTGCCTCCACTTGTCCTTGTATCTATGTGGGATTAGACGTCTTTGTGTGTTTGTACGCATGTGTGTGTGCTAGTGTGCTTGCATGTGTGTGTGTGTATGTGTGTGCGTGTGTGATAACCCATGTGTGTTTGCAATGCATGCATGCTTATGTGCATTATTCCATGCATGTGTGTGTTTGTGTGTATGTACGAGTGTGTGTGTGTGTACCTGCGATAGTGTAGAGAGCCGTGACAACAAGCATGAGGATGGTAGAGAGGTAGAGGTTCCATCCCAGACACACCTGGACGAACAGAGCTCCAGAGTACAGGTCGGTCTGGAGACACACACACTCTCCGTCAGCCTCACAGGGACACAACAAACTAGGACCAAACGATAACCTTTATTCAAAGATAACTGGGGCTGTTGTTCCTCTGCACTAGAAAACATGACCAACAGATAAATCAATTACTAAAGTGGGACATTCCCGAGCTCCAGATTTGACAAAAAAGTTATTGCATTGCACCTGGAAAAAGGCCATGTGTGTGTGTGCGTGTATGTGCCTGTGTGTGTGTGTGTGTGTGTGTGTGTGTGTGTGTGTGTGTGTGTGTGTGTGTGTGTGTGTGTGTGTGTGTGTGTGTGTGTGTGTGTGTGTGTGTCTGTGTGTGTGTGTGTGTGTGCGTGTGTGTGTGTGTGTGTGTGTGTGTGAGTGAAGGGGTGTGTCGGTGTGTTAAGGATGTTAGGGTGGAGTTTTGATTGCAGCATGATAGAGGCCTACCTGAACAACAGGCCCTCACCAGATACAGGCTACAAGTGGGAGCGTGTAATCATTTTATACGTGGAGGCCTGGGGCTTGTGCACTGTCCAGTCACTAGAGGTCTGACTGAGAATCACAGCTTTTCCTTTTCAAGTGGAGGCTTGAAACACACATATTTATCTTATCGTTGGCGTTGGGTTCATATAAAGGACTGCCCTCTGGTGAAATGGCTACATGCTGAGGCCTGTTCCAACTGTGACACCTGTCAAGATTTGGCCCTGGTATTTCCATGGATGATGTATTATTAGGGGGCCTGATAGAAGTATAAATGTGTGTGTGTGTGTGTGTGTGTGTGTGTGTGTGTGTGTGTGTGTGTGTGTGTGTGTGTGTGTGTGTGTGTGTGTGTGTGTGTGTGTGTGTGTGTGTGTGTGTGTGTGTGTGTGTCTTACTAATATCCTGGTAAAAATGGACAATATTGACCCTGTGTGTAAGGGTTTGTGTGTGTGTGTGTGTGTGGGGGGGGGGGGTGTACCTGTGTGTGTGTGCGTGTGTGTGTGTGTGCGTGTGTGTGTTTGTTGGTGTCCTACTGATATCTTGGTGAAGATGGACAGCATTAAAGACAACACTGCCAGGTAGGTTCGGATCCTCTCTCCTCCAAAACGACGTCCCAGGTACTCTGGCATCGTTACAATCTGAACACACACATCAGCAATGTTTTGGGCCTTTCACAGGTTTACGTTTATGTCTGTGTTCATGACTTACCCCCCTAGTCAGTAAATTAGGACAAAAAGAATGATGAGAAATTCCACAATTGAGCTAAAGTAATGGCTACAGTTAAAGTGTTAGCTAAGTTATTTTGCTACATGTTAAGTGTATAAATATAGCAAACACTATATCAAGCACCCAGAGCGTGAGTATTTTATTGCAGCGTCAGCATTTAAAATAACCACATAACTGTGTGTGTGTGTGTGTGTGTGTGTGTGTGTGTGTGTGTGTGTGTGTGTGTGTGTGTGTGTGTGTGTGTGTGTGTGTGTGTGTTTTGTAGCACCCTGTTGTGGAATTTTCATGGTGTCTAACGAGAACTGTTTCTTGGCACGACAATGGACTTGATGATTATAACAGACTTGACGGGCACACACACGTACTCCACCCACACCCCTGGTATTTTGTACGTGTGTATGTACTGTATGTGTGTTTGCGTGTGTCCATCGGTACATATTCACATACATGTGCATTTAAAAATATATATTTCCAAAGAAAATGTGTGTGCGCTTGTTTGTGTATTGTGTGCTTACTAACCCCTGAGGCAACGTAGACGGGGACAAACACCCAGGCCAGAGCCAGTAATACATAGGTGGCCTGAAAGGATGAAAGGACACGAAAGGATTTCGTGAGATGAGGTACAACATGGATCTCAGGCTCGGACATATTTTGGTCAAACTGCTGCCACATCTGTTTCTAATGAATTCCTCAAGCATAGCTCTTCTACCACTGTAAACGGCAAGTGGCCTGAGCCAGAGCCTCTTCACAGAGAGCTGTGCTGCCCCCTGTTGGTAATCGTCGGCATTGCAACTTTGGTGAACGTCAAAGCTATAATAGGAATATGAGGAATTGTTTGTGTGCATACATGTATTAATTAATAAAAGCTTAGTCCAGATATCTAATGTATCTATATAGTTTGTGTTCATATACTCATGAGTCCATACTTACATTCCATTCAAAGCCTGCTACAGCAATGCCTCCAGCAGCTCCAGTACCAGCCAGGCCAATAAACAGACCCGAGCCTTCTGAACTAGCGAACAAGGATGCTCCGATCTACTCCCACGCATGCGCGCGCACGCGCGCGCATACACACACACACACACACACACACACACACACACACACACACACACACACACACACACACACACACACACACACACACACACACACACACACACACACACACACACACACACACACAGTCATATTCTGACAGAAAATCAACTATCTTAAGGTGTTAAACCACACAATATCCATCCATACACTATCAATACATTCTCATTCACGGCAAAGACCACTTAAGGACTTGCCACTTACTCCATACGCAATATCTACATCACCTCATTCTGGCCTAACACTGCCTTGACACAGATAGACTTGAGTAGACATCAAGACAGACAATAACCACTCACCGGCCACCATGCCATGTCCCGTCCTGCCAGGAAATATCCACTCAGGGTGTTCCTGCTCACCCTGCATGAAGACTAAGCATGGAACAGGATCACTTTCACCCTCTCAGAGACACACACACACACACACACACACACACACACACACACACACACACACACACACACACACACACACACACACACGCACACACGCACACACGCACACACACACACACACACACACACACACACACACACACACACACACACACACACACACTTACATGCAACTTACAGGTGAGACTGAGTCAAGTTAACAAAGAATATTACACAAGGTTAGTGCAATTTCCTTCAAGTCAAGTGCACAGTAGACAGCCGGGAAATAAAAGACGTGCATTGCCCATCACTTTCACACTGCCTCGTTGATGGAAAACATTCTCCCAGGAGTGTGTGTATACATGCACGCACATATTCATTACACTTACCCAGATGCCCACAGCGAGGTTCAGGAGGAAGTAGGTTGCAACGACGATGATGTCGGAGACACTGAACGACTGGGAATAGGCGTAGAAGTTGGTGGTGGAGTTCGACATCCTAATGTCCGCCACTGGTGCGATACGCGACCCTTTTTTTCTAAAATGAACCCAAACACTTCACACTCAGCCCACCCTTTCCTCCTACAAACATCTATCTGATTTTAAATCACCTGCTCCCTGTAGGCCCGCCTGCACCTGCACCTTGATTTAACCCTGCTGTCCCGGTGCCCTCCTCAGATCACTACTTGGCAC
The DNA here is from genome assembly GCF_902167405.1 of Gadus morhua. Taxonomy (NCBI): domain Eukaryota; kingdom Metazoa; phylum Chordata; class Actinopteri; order Gadiformes; family Gadidae; genus Gadus; species Gadus morhua. The sequence continues at coordinate 20,471,590 of NC_044050.1, forward strand.
AGATCGTCTGCTCTGGAAACAGATCCAAAAGCTTGTTTGGCACATGCCACTTAGCGTACTATGGAAAGCAAGCACTAGTCAACACGTACATCCGTCATCACCATTGGAAGTACACAGCATCCCTACACATAAGTCCAAAGTAAGTTGAATAAAGTTTGGATAAAAGCGTCTGCTAAATGCCCTAAATGTAAATGTAAATGTGAGTTACATAGGAAATCTCCCAAAAAAATTGGCCAGACTACACTGCGAGTACCTTCCGAACAGGACTGCCTCGTATACACTATGAGACTGTACAGAATGGTTAAGAGAAGGTGTGAGTTGAGTGTCCTTTGGTTGAATTGATGATTAAACACATCAGGCTAATGTGACATCCGCGACGCTGACACACACATTCTGCTAAGTGATAATGGAGTCTGTGTGTGTGTGTGTGTGTGTGTGTGTGTGTGTGTGTGTGTGTGTGTGTGTGTGTGTGTGTGTGTGTGTGTGTGTGTGTGTGTGTGTGTGTGTGTGTGTGTGTGTGTGTGATTGTGTTTGAAACTCCAAAAGCACTGCAGCAGATGCTGATGTGTCCCAGAGTCCACAGCCACGGGCCAAGAAACACGCGCTGTCCACAAATAGTTAATCATTGGTGTTGACATGTTAATAATCATTAGTGGCTGGACACACACACACAAAAACTGACATGAAGTCTTAACGTGGACAGGAAATGCACAGGAGATAAAACCCTTTTTTGAGATTAATTTAAGGGTTAAAAGTTATCTTAAGGTTAAAATTTATTTTCTTGACTTTTTATCAGATTCCGTTTCTCCAAAACTTCTCAATAAGTATACATTTTCATACTTCAGTACTATGAAACAATTTAAACACACCTACATTGTCTTGTAAGTGAAAGTTGAAATTCAAACTCAATACTAAAAATTGCAAAAGAAATGATCTTATTAATTAATTTTGGAAGACTTTAAAGTGGGTGGATGTGTGAGTAAGTGAGCAAGTTAGTAAGTAGTAGAATGCATTAGTGCTACTTGATTTGAAATTAACTCAGTGTCACACACACACACACACACACACACACACACACACACACACACACACACACACGCACACGCACACGCACACGCACACACACACACATTCATACATAAACAGAGCGGTACTATGTTTGTCTGCTGCAAGGAACAGATGGCAGAGGGAAGCCTGATGGCGCACATGTCATCGTTAATCATACCAACACACACACACACACACACACACACACACACACACACACACACACACACACACACACACACACACACACACACACACACACACACACACACACACACACACACACACACACACACACACACACACACACACACACACACATTAAGCCAGGCATATGCAGAGAAGGCTTACTATGCATTCAACATCGGATTGGCCTTGCAAATATCTGCTTGAGATTGATGTTACCAATTGTAGAATTAAATATTTGTTTATGAAGATAGTTCTAGATAGACAATAAAACCCCTCATCATCCCCAATAAAATGACCCACTACAAATCATTTTCATGAGAGGAATAGTATTAGCTCACAAATCAGTTTCTGTAGGATTATAGCATACCGATAGTTTAATTATCATCAGCATGCAAGATATATATATCTATATATCTATCTATCTATCTATCTATCTATATATATCTATCTATATATATCTATCTATATATATATATATATATATATATATATATCTATATCTATATCTATATCTATATCTATATCTATATCTATATATATATATATATATATATATATATATATATATATATATATATATATATATATATATATATATATATATATATATATATATATATATATATATATATATATAATGCATAGGTCGAGAGCCGTCCAGAGCCCGTCTACGGAGAGCCATTCTCTGATAGGTCTCTGGGTCAGGGAGATGACAGCCAATCAGGTGAGAGATATGTCTTGTAACCCGGAAGAACTAACTCACAACAAAAAAATTCCCGCGAACGCTTTTAGCAACACTCGAGTTCAGTCAGTACAGTTAAAATAATATTTTTGTCATAGGGTTTTTTTGTATGCCTATCGTTTGACACGACGAATTAAAATATCCTTTGCGATCATGGACGAGTACGACGAGATGTACGGGATTGAGGATGAGTATGACCAACAGTTTGCTGATGAGTTGGAAGTTTTAGCCGAAATGGATAATGGTGAGTTGACAGATATGTTGTTTAGGAAGTGTAACCTTATAGCGTTGTTCTATTATTTCATACTCACATTTGGCGTTAGAAGTTTCTGTAACTGTGCTTTATATCAGGTCAGTCTGTTTTGTTTTTACTCTGACAATAACAATTGTATTTGTATTGAACTGTTATAACGCCTCCAACGGACGGTGTGGCATAGTTCATCTCCCAATATGTAGCCTACTGTTATTAATGCGCACTGGTGCTTCACCTGGGTGAGGAAACTAAAACATATTCTGTATTAGTTGTACACAAAATAGGGCCATTAACAAGTGAGTAAAGCATAACAGGAGTTGACAACATATAAACACACTCAGTGTCTCTTCATTGTATTGCATTTATTGTCCGAGTTTTGTGCTTGTGCATTCAATCACCATATCTCTCTGTTTAGTGCAACCTACGAAGAATCCCCCACCACCTTCCGAGGAAAGAACTGAGCCACTGCAACTTGATCCTCCCATTAGTGAGTTGAACTCAAACATTTTGGTATTAATGTGTATGTTTTATAATGCCTGCTTGAGTGCATTATATTAATATTGCATGTATATTTATTGTAGCATGAATAAAGACCATGTACTTTGTTTACAGCCCCAAAAGCAAAGCGCCAAAAGCAGGATGCCAGTGTTGTCAAGCGGCTGTTCGACTCGCAGCAGACGGATGAGGTCACAGCACCAACGACGCGTACTGATGACATCACCCCTCCATCCTCCCCAGAGCAATATGAATCCACTCATAGGTAGGAAAAATGCATGGCTGGAAAAAGTGTGTTTTTATAAAGGAGAGCACCCTCTCCCTTTCAAAATGACCCAGCCAAATAGTGTGGAAGGATAGGGCCGTGGCCTGGAGCCAAAGGGTTATGGGTTCAAACCCTGTAGTCTGCAAACAAAACATCTCCAGACATCCTTGATAAGAAGTCTAACTTATTAAAAATGATTACAGATAAGTTACTCTAAAAGCGTGTTCATTCTGAACGACTATATGACATAATTGCGGCATAATTCGGTTATGTGAATTCAGTCACTGAGTATCAATCATGTCGAGTTCTGCATCTTCTAGGCCCACCCGTGCCGTGTTGGACGTCAGCGGGTTCGCTGCGTTCTCTCAGACGCCCCAGAGAACTGCCGCGGCCGCGGTAACGGCGTCGCAGTGTGTGCTGAAACGCCCCCCTCTGGACGGAGAGTACATCACCGTGACGGACTCCTCGGGTAACCGGGTCTACCTGAGGCAGAAGGAGAACACAGGGAGGAAGGTAATTAGCTGCTAATTAGCCGCTGGTCACAGGTTACTATGGAAATGCTCCTTGGACCCAATTGGAAGGCCTGACGGAGACGCAGGCTAGTAGGTGACCTGTATCTTTGTCCTAATATCTCACCGGTGCTCTTAAAGGAATAGCTCAGCAGTTTAGCACATTTGGCTTGATACCCACTTCTTAATATCCACGTAATAAAGGGATTCACCAAAATGTTGAGACCCTTTTATTTTGTGAAAATTTGCCGCATATGCACTTTAAATACGTTGTTGAACATATGTATGTATTATAGAGTTCACCTAGACTCTGAATAGCCACCCCGTCCCAACTCTCCTACTTATTGTATTTTGTTCATCCTGGCACTTAATGTACACACTTATTGTATGTCATACTTAGTTATAGTACTTAGTTGTGTAGCATCTTATCCTAGCTATCTTGTTGTATACGTGGAGTGGCTTAACCTAGCGATTGGTTCTTTGAACATCCTACTGTACCGACAGCGATATATTGTCTCACCTACCTATGACAAATGTACTTATTGTAAGTCGCTTTGGATAAAAGCGTATGCTAAATGTAAATGCATTGCAATATCTTCTGTTGACTTACCCATGATGCCTCTGGTTGGTTCAGCTGGCGGATCCCAGGAGAGCGCTTCACTTGGACGGTTCTTTGGGCCTGCTCTCAGAACCGTTTGCCGTGCTGAGGGTGCAGGTGGCAGAGAGGGTGAGTCCCCGGCTGCTTTATCGCTCACCACCTCCCGTATTTACAATGCAGGACAACTTTATTCACAAAAAACAGTCGAACATAAACAATACTGATGTGAGTCATGAAGTGTCCCTTCAAGGTGACATATTATACCGACAGGTTAGAGCAGGGATGCCAGGGTGAAATTGGTCAGGGGGCCAGATTTTTTTGAAGTGAGATCTCAGGGGGCCGGATTACACTATCGGACTGAAAAGGCCTGAAAAGGCCAAAGACTGACTCAACACATGGATAGGTAGGCTATTTTAAATTATGCTTGAAGGCCTACCGATCGAAAATATATTGCATTGGCCCCAAAATAGCCTCACAATGAGGCCTACAATTACATAGCCTAAAGCAGGCCTATGTAATAGTAGCCTACATTTATAAATGATAAATAACACAAGTGTAAACTGTTAATAAATGGTATTTTATTTATTGAAGGCTTGCATAGGTGAACTAGGTGATCGCCTAGGGCGGCAGAAGTGTTGGGGGCGCCCCCTGGTGGCGGCCTTAATAAATTAATCAATTTTAATGAAACAAGCGTGTTTTCTAAACACGTTTCGAAATGGAATGGAGAATGGGGGATGAAAAGTTATTGAAAAATTAACAGACCAGCAGCAGTAACATACCAACTGACGGATTCCCAAAAAAAAAAAAGTATTTAATTTTTTTTTTTTTTTATAAAAATTAAAAAAATACATATATTCTCCCCTTATCACCCGCGGGCCGGATGTGACATACAGTCGGGCCGGATACGGCCCGCGGGCCGTCACCCTGGCGTCCCTGGGTTAGAGTGTGATTAGCCACTGAAAGACGTTTTGAAGTCAGCCTCTTCTGTAATCACAAGTGTGCGTGATAGATGAGCAACGTTTGCTTCAGTCCACTGGGTAGGCTGGTAGACTGATCTTTACAGCATATCTAGGTGCACACGCCCACTAGTGATTTTCAATACGGCTTGTAACAGCTAATCAAACTCACACCTGCTGGTATAATATGTCACCTTTTTAAAATGCTAATTTAAATTACCTCCGAAATAAAACATACATTGAGCGATTTATTGTAAATCACTGAAGATTGGTTGAATTGTAATTTCTAAGTGGTGCTTTATGATGTCATTGTGATCATTTATTTTGATGACAGCAACATCATCAGGCTGTGGAGGAATCTCTACGCCTGTCGGAGATGCTCGCTCGGTAAAACCCTCCCTCCCACAACACCCACCTCTCTGACACATGAGACCAACATCTGAAGATGTTGCAGATTCCTCATGTCCATTGTTATTGTGCACAGTGGTGTGACGGAGCAGTTTGGCGAGTTTGGTGGCCCCGAGGTAGAGGAGGAGGAGGAAGATAACGAGGATGAGGATGAGGAAGGGCGACGTTCTCGACTCTGGGTGGACAGGTTCTCTCCCCACCACTACACAGAGCTGCTCAGTGATGACGTGAGTTCATCCATGGCTTATCTTATTTATATGATACGGTCTTTCTTGGAATGTATGATATGCCGAAGGACCCGAATATTGTTTTAAAACTTGAACCGAAACATGCAACCCATTGATACTGGCCGAGGTTTGAATTGATGCGTGTTTTGTGTCATTGATTTGGTGGATGTGTGTTCCTGTATAGTTTACCAACCGCTGTCTGCTGAAGTGGTTGAAGCTCTGGGACACGGTTGTGTTTGGGAGGGAGAGGAAGGTGCGGCCTCCTCAGGTTGACAGGCAGGCCCCGGCCCAGGCCCAGGCCAAGAACCCGTACCAGAACAAGTTCAAACCCAATCAAGCTGCTGAGAACACCAACTTCAAAACCTTCAAAACCAAGAGTCAGATAACTGAAGAGATTCTGGAGGCGGAGCTGGACAATCATAAACGGCCCAAGTTCAAGGTACACACTTGTAAAATGCTTAAAGGTCAAGGTATACACACGTCAATTTAACAGAGTTATAGCAGGCCTATTCAACTAGCGGCCCGTGGGCCAAATGCGGCCCCTCTTAATTTTTTTCTGGCCCGCAAGAGGTTGCATGCAAAAAATAAATAAAATAAAGGAGAAACATAGTTGCATGCCAATCAGGTTTCTGTGTGTAGCCGGTGAGACTAGCCAGTATCAGTACCACACAATCAGGAACTTGATTTGGAACGTTGCTCCATGACATATGAGTAGCTGCATGAGTGTCTCAGGATGAGCCAAACTAGGCAAACAAGGCAGTGCAATCTTTCTCACTGACTCACTGGCTCAAAATGTCTCATATGTACAGTAGTTCTGTTTTGTGATGATTCAAACAACATTGTTGAATTCTAAATACGTGTCCAAAATATGTGAGAACAAAATCTTTTATAATGATACGATTAAAAGTGAAGAAGGAAGGAATGCTTCTGACAAGTGTATTCCATGTAGTAGTACTATATATATTAGGTTAACACTGCTTTAAGTACGATTTATTTGTAGCGATTCATTCAAGTAGTTTTACTCTGTGTGGCCCATGAACCCCCAGTGGTTTTCCTTTTCGGCCCACTTGTTAAGGAGGTTGAATAGCCCTGGTTTAAGGTATGCACTCGTTTACACGTTTACAGTTCAAGGCAAGCACTTAATATACTTAGTTAAAGGTATAAACTCATCAACTTGCTTACAGTTCATTGCAAGGCAGACCCTTGTTCATATGCTTGCAGTTAAAGGCATGAGCTCGTTAACATGCCTATGGACTGGAACAACACAGATGTTGCTCATAACACTAATATCTATGCGCTACTTTGGTGTACTAGGGCACAGGAAATAGACTCAACTGTTGAAGATAAACCCAATTGACGTTTTTCACAGCTTTCATTGCAGGGTAAACATAATGTCAATGTTGTCCCCTGATACTTACATTGAGGGTCACAACACTGTGTATGATATTCCTTCCCTACGGCTTATAATCCCCTAAAAGATTGTGACTTCCTTCAGTATTTATGGAATTCTCTCTATTTCTCTCTCCTACTTGTAGGTGGCAATGTTGTCCGGCCCTCCAGGCTTAGGGAAGACCACCCTGGCTCACGTCATCGCAAAGCATGCTGGGTATAACGTGGTAGAAATCAATGCCAGGTAAGTCGATGAACATTGCTACACAATAGGTTTGTGTAGTTCCGGTTCCTCAAACAACTACACAAATGGTGTTCTTTTTGAAATGTCTGTCCTTTTTCACGCTAGTGACGACCGTAGCGCCGAGGTGTTCCAGAGACGCATCGACACGGCAACGCAGATGAAGTCGGTGCTGGGGACCAATCAGAGACCTAACTGCCTCATTATCGACGAGATCGACGGTGCGCCAACGGTACGTCACGAGAGCCTCTTAAGGCTTAGTTATGGTCCCACGGTGAAGCAACGCGAGGGGGTTTACAGGCCTCTTAACCGCAAGGGCCTGACGTGCGCCCCCCGACATTTTTAATCTTGCGTCGAGGTGACGCAGCAGCAAGGGCTGTGATTGGTCCGCTAACTTAAACCCGACGCGTCGAAGCGACTGCGTGGTCATTGCGTCGCGTCAACCCGGAACCATATGTAAGCCTTTAAACCAGTGCAAATTACACCTGAACCAAGCCTTTTTTGTCAGTTAAGATGGGTTGTCTTCCTCACCTGCTACTCTCTGGTTGTCTGTCCTCTTCAACAGGCCGCCATCAACATCCTGTTGGCCACTCTGAACAGAAAAGACGGACACGGGGGAGAGGAAGGCGGAGAAACTACAAAGAAGAAGAAGAAAAAGGACGGCGTCCTCCTTCGACCGATCATCTGCATCTGTAACGACCTGTAAGAGTTGTTGGAAATGTTGTCCATGCAGGGAATTGTAGTTTTTGGAAATTGCTTATAAGGCAATAATATGGCTAATATGGATGAATAGGGATAGCCTGGTTCTACCAGACTCTCGTACTTCACTTCATTTCATTTCATTTGTACAGAGAGTCTGGACCTAATCAATTGACAAACGTTAACTCACTTGAAGGCGGGTGTCTGTTGAAGTTTAAAATGATTGGATCTGCCCAGTGCCACTCTGGATCTGCCATCACCAATCGCTAACGTTTGGTTGTGACGTATGTCATGCGCCGGGAATCACGCGCAGGTTGTACACAAACCAAACACCTTGCGCGTCTGCACGAAAATGTCCGTCAACGACAGCTGCCGGTTTTGTCCGTCGAATTTAATTTATCAGGGAAAAATTGCACATTGTAAATCAACTACCGACCTACAACAACAACTCAAACTGGCGTACGACTTTATCGTCATTGTTTTCAGACACGCCCTCTGTTCGCTGATTGGGGGCCGCTGTGGCGGCACCAGAAAACCAAATTACATACAGCAGGTCCAGACCTAGTACTGAAGGGAAATTCAAATTGAGCGGAAGTACTTAGGCGGGCGGAGCCAGGCTAGAATAGGGAGGCTTCTATACAACATTCATCTGATGGTTGTCTGTCCTTTCAGCTATGTTCCAGCTCTCAGGCCTTTGAGGCTGCAAGCCTTCCTATTGGCTTTCCCCCAGACACAGCCCACCCGCCTGACACAGAGACTATCAGAGGTACACTCGCCTACACACAATTTGTGTTGGTCTGATAGCTGTGTGTTGGTCTGATAGATGTGTGTTGGTCTGATAGCTGTGTGTTGGTCTGATAGCTGTGTGTTGGTCTGATAGCTGTGTGTTGGTCTGATAGCTGTGTGTTGGTCTGATAGCTGTGTGTTGGTCTGATAGCTGTGTTGGTCTGATAGCTGTGTGTTGGTCTGATAGATGTGTGTTGGTCTGATAGATGTGTGTTGGTCTGATAGCTGTGTGTTGGTCTGATAGATGTGTGTTGGTCTGATAGCTGTGTGTTGGTCTGATAGCTGTGTGTTGGTCTGATAGCTGTGTGTTGGTCTGATAGCTGTTTGTTGGTCTGATAGCTGTGTGTTGGTCTGATAGCTGTGTGTTGGTCTGATAGATGTGTGTGGGTCTGATAGCTGTGTTGGTCTGATAGCTGTGTGTTGGTCTGATAGCTGTGTGTTGGTCTGATAGCTGTGTGTTGGTCTGATAGCTGTGTTGGTCTGATAGCTGTGTGTTGGTCTGATAGCTGTGTGTTGGTCTGATAGCTGTGTGTTGGTCTGATAGCTGTGTGTTGGTCTGATAGCTGTGTGTTGGTCTGATAGCTGTGTGTTGGTCTGATAGCTGTGTGTTGGTCTGATAGCTGTGTGTTGGTCTGATAGCTGTGTGTTGGTCTGATAGATGTGTGTTGTTCTGATAGTTGTGTGTTTGTCTGATAGCTGTGTGTTGGTCTGATAGATGTGTGTTGGTCTGATAGATGTGTGTTGGTCTGATAGCTGTTGGTTGTGGATCCACGTGTGTTCTGATGGCTGGGTGTTGTTTACCTGTGTGTTGTTCGGATGGCAGTGTGTTGTCTACGTGCCTGTTGTTGATGCTGTGTGTTGTGGGCAGATCTCCCGGGTGCAGGGGATGAAGGCGGACACGGGGACCTTGATGGCCCTGTGTGAGAAGACGGACAACGACATCCGCTCCTGTATCAACACCCTGCAGGTGTGTGTGTGTGTGCACTTTAACTATTTTTGTCCCTGTATTAAATTATATTTTATCTGGACCTAAGTCAATTGTTTAAATGTGTGTGTGTGTGTGTGTGTGTAGTTCCTCCACGGTCGAGGTCAGAGGATGGTGGACACCCGGACGGTGCAGAGCGTGGCTGTGGGGCAGAAGGACCAGAACAAGGGCCTGTTCCATCTCTGGCAGGAGACCTTCCAGCTGCCTCGGGTGAAGAGGTATATTAACCAGTGGGGGCGGGTTCAACACCCCGCCTCAAAGGTAGAACCACATGGTCTACCTGTAGGCCTCCTTGTGCCAGATGCCTGACCCCACGCTGTGAGATGCTTGGGTTAAAAGTCTCTGGGAATTTTGACTTGATATGAATAATACTTTATACCTGAGAGGACACGTGAGGACCTGGTAGTCGTCCTCCATTTCCACTGCAAACTTGTGTAGAGTGTGTGAAATAGGTTTACACATGCACATGCACATGCACACGCACACGCACACGCACACACACACACACACACACACACACACACACACACACACACACACACACTGTTGCAGCAAAACGCTGCCCGCTCTCGGACCAGCTTGTTGCAAGGGGAAATGGCCTCAGGCGTTGCTGCACTGCCATATATGGGCAGTGAAATGATGGGGTCAATTGGGCAAGCATGGGAACTGAGAAGGACTAATTTCCTCGCTGATGAGGTGCAGATAAAACATGTTTTAACAACCATAGCAGTGCCGTGAATCATCGTTGGGAGTACCCTTGTCAGGATACTGTAAATCTCGTCCTGTCCCAGACGGAAGGGAGGTGCAGGACATCCAAATGATTGAGCTTTTACTTCATGCCGCTAGACTTGGGCTTGCTTGAGACATAACAAGACCCATATGGACAGACCATAATACTCATAGCTAGCCAGTTTCCAGGGGGTTTAACCAAGCTGGGACAGGAATTGGCAGAGAGGTAACTGAGTCAGGCGCCCCAGGGCACATCCTGCCCCTTGATCTGCCCACCGTGTCCGGGCTGACCCCGTGTTGTTGTGCTGGTGTTCAGGAAGCGTGTCGGACCCGGGTTTGACGAGGGTCCGGGCGAAGGAGGCGGAGCTCAGAGATTCCAACACATCCTCTTCCTAGCCCAGTCCAGCGGGGAGTACGACAAGGTCTCTCAGGTAACTGGACACGCATCGCAGCCCATTAGGGGGACGCGGGACGCCCACGGTCCTTCACTTTGCCATGAGGGCTTGTGTACAGGGAATGTGGCACGAACACATACAATTGTGGCAGGCAGTGAAAGATCAATTGAAAGGTTAAAGTAAAGAAAAGATTTATTAATCCCAGCCAGGGACAGAAATGTAGTTCGTCTTTTTGCTGACGGAAAGATGAGATTGAAATGAATGAAATGTTAAAACATAACACACACGCACATTAGTGAAGAAAATACTTAGAATATTCCACGTATTCTGGAAAATTATTGCTTCATGAATGCATCATGATTATGCAAAATAACTAAGCCCAAACTGGAAAAGATGTGTTGCGCACCATACATATGTTGAAGACCTGACTCCTCCGTTCTCTTTCTGCAGGGACTGTACGACAACTATCTCTCCATGCGCGTGCGTGACCCCAACATGCACCTGGTGTGCGAGGGGCTCCAGTGGCTGTCCTTCTCCGACCAGCTCAACCAAACCATCATGCACGGCCAGAACTTCTCCCTCATGAGATACCTCCCCTTCCTGTCCGTCACCTTCCACTTCCTGTTCGCCCACGCCCACGTCCCCCGCCTCAGCTACCCCCACAGTCAGCACGATGTACGACACGCTCGCACGCAACGCAAACACAAGGCAACGCACAAAACAACAAAGCTAGTTCATGTAAGCGAAAGGTTGTGTGATGTCCGGCCTTTCCCTCCGCAGGCGTCCACGCGTCTCCAGACCAACAGGAACGCTCTGTCCACCATGATGGCCGACATCCCCCCGGCTGTCCGCAGCAGGATCAGTGAGCTGAGCCTCAGCGCCGACATCCTCACCCTCCTGCTGGACATCCTCTGCCCCAAGCTACGCCCTGTACGCCAAACACCCACACCTGGCTGGCTCATTCTGCCTTTACCTTTACTTTTATATTCAGTCCGTTAGCACATGGTTTTAAACCACGGGTGCTCAAATTCTTCCAAGTGGAGGGCCAAAATGTATACAGGCTTTTATTTTTATATTTATTCAGGGCTGCCCCAATTGGGTAGCACTGGTTTAAACACACGGGTACAAATAAAGTTGAGGAAAAAGAATCCTAAAATCAGTATAGTGATTAATGTGTCCCACTGCAAGGTTCTTGGTTTGAATCAATATTTGCAGCATACATGTTGGCATCCTCTAGGAAGATGCCCTCACCCCTGCCTGCTTCGTGCAGTTCATTGATGACCTGTGTCTTAAGACAATTTGCCCGTTCACCTTTGCTCAGTGTCTGCTAAATGATCAGAGGTAACCCTTGTTACTCCTTTTTATAAATCCCTTTAACCTCTTACACTTCCAGCTCCTCGCTGCTTTACTTGTAGCAAATGTCGATTTGCGACGTCCCCGGCTCATGCGGCGTTGCTCACGGTGCTACGTTCTCTTCCAGGTCAACCCTCAGCTGTTCAGCACCAGAGAGAAGGAGCAGATGAGGGAGCTGATCGACACCATGCTGGCCTACAACCTCTCCTACCGGCAGGACCGCACCCCGGAGGGACAGTACACCTACATCCTGGAGCCGTGAGTGGACACCAACATGCACACACACACACACACACACACACACACACACACTTTCTGTGAGCAGATGTGTGATTCCGGGGTTGATGAGGTCAAGGCTTGTTTGATTTGAGGCTCTATGCGGGCTTACAGAGTAATCCCCTCAACACCTGGCGTGTGTGTTTGTTTGAGGAGGTGATGGCTGGGGCAAGGGGGAGGTGGCAAACGGCACATCAATCACCAGTTAGAGGCTATTGTTGGACCAGCTGGACGGGGGAGACTAGTGGGGCGGAGATGAGACGCATGGGGATCGCCGTCGGGGGACTACCAGGGTAGGAAGAGAGCCAGGACGACAGGGGAACCAGCAGTGGCTCCACATCAGCACAGACCAAGAAGAGGAACCACACAGAGAGGAGGGGAGCGGGCTGGAGCAACATCCGTCCAGAAGGGGTGTAGCGATTGACGCCCGATCTTCAACGACGCAAACGGAAGATTGGCGCTTTTTTTCCGATCTTCGGTTTCCCGGTTTCTGAAATTGTCGTAGCACCCGACCAGCCCAGCCTAGCCTAGCTTGGCCTATCGCGCTGAGCCATGCTGGGCCAGGTCGGGGAGCGGCGTCAGGCCCAGGGCAGCTCCCTCCTGCAGGCCCGCTGTGACAGCGTGCTGGTCACCAGTGACTGGGGCCTGCCCCTGGCCGTGGCCCTGCTGCTACTGCTGTTGGTGTACGCCTTCATCTACCTGCCCTCGCTGGCCCGCCACAACACCACCCTCTGACGCCAGCCCTGTGGGACACTGAGCCGTTGCTGTTGTTGTTGTTGTTGTTGTTGTTATGGTTGCCATTAGCACACCTCGACTTGCCCACTCACTGCAAAATGCAGGCGGAAAAGCGGGATATTTAAAGGGAAGAGTGCTGTTTTTTATTATTTTTTTGTTTTTCATAATTTTTTCTATGCTCAACCTTTTTTTTCTTTGATCTTAATCCGACCTTAACTCACGCATGATTCAAGTCCAATGATAATAATCGTATCGGTATGTATTCTATGTATGGAAAAATATATTGTTAGTTCTTTTTGGCTATTTGCCATAAAGATGCTTAATACATCAACAACAAATATGACTTCATGTTTCGCGTTGGACATTACGTGGGTGAATGGGATGAGTTCAGATGGGATCTGCCGTAAGAGGATTATGGTATTAGGAAAGAGACGGATTCTAAATCTAAATCTGGGCATCAGAAAAAGGGGACTTTCCATCACATTCAACTGACATAGTGCACGCACGTGTTGTCCTGCTTCCAATCACCTTTTTCTCGTGTGTGTGTGCGTGCGCATGTGCAGACGTGTGGATGAGGCAGTGAAGTTCCCAGGTCTGCCTCCAAGGCGCCAGCTCACATACCAGGCCAAACAAACGATCAGCAGAGAGATGGAGCAGGAGAAAATGAGGAGAGCCGAGCATCTGATGATGCTGAGGAACCCAGCAGCGGTCAGATTGATCTGGCTTTATCCATCACCGCACATACACATACAAAGAAATTGTACACTATGTAATTGTATCCCTACAAATACAATCCGATATTTTCCATGAAGCCATATTGATGTTTCGGTGTGTGCAACACAGACGGAGGCGCCCAAAGAGAAAGCGAAGAGCACCAGCGATCCCAAGCCCAAAAAGAACCACCAGCAGAGGCTGGAAACCATCGTCCGACAGACCACGGTGGAGATCAGGGTGAGACACGCCGCGCAGTCCAGCCCCCGACTCATTCCGTTTTACACAGGGGGTGGTTGGGAGGTGTTTGGTCTGAACCCACGCCCCTCACTGCCTGTAGCTGTAGGGGCACGACTGCAACAGTAGGGGGAGTCAGAGAGGAGTCACCGCAGCGAATCACGGTTCAGGTGTACATGGATTTGGTTTGGGCTCAAACTAATTCACCAGATTTCTCTCTCTCTCTCTCTCTCTCACACACTCACTCACACAGTTATCGATATTCACAGAATACCCATTCACTATTAATAAATGTTTTGATTGACTAACTGATCACATCCACAAGGCTGGTGAGAGGCCTTTGAGCTCAGATGAGATTTAGTGAGGAGGTGAGCAGGGTCGCACAATATATTGACTCGATATCGATTATGCTATAGCGCAAACAAAAAACGTTGTGATTAAAGTATACGATATTCCGGAGATGTTGCGGAGCGATGCGTCCGTTGGCTGTGTGGCGTAGCGGTGTTCGATTAAGAACCTGCTTGAAACCGCTACATAATCCAAGTTTCAAACTCATGCAGGTCTGCATACCATGTGACGTGTGTGCATGCAAGTGAGACGCATCAACTATCAGGTGTGGACCGTCTCCGAGCAGGTCTGGCCTAGACCACCTCTGGAGGTGGTCCGGCCCGCGTTCTGATTGGACTACATCTCTGTGTGCGTATGTGTGTGTGTGTGTGTGTGTGTGTGTGTGTGTGTGTGTGTGTGTGTGTGTGTGTGTGTGTGTGTGTGTGTGTGTGTGTGTGTGTGTGTGTGTGTGTGTGTGTGTGAACAGCCGTCTGGGCACTGTGGGGGCAGACAGCTGGCCACGGCCCGCGGCTGCTCGAAGCCCGCCAGAATTCTGGTAGACACTCTGGGTGATCACGTCTTCAGTTCCCAGTGTCACCGATCAGATGTTCAGAGCGTACATTTCTGTTGAATATCTAATATCTAGTAGAAATATAACGAGGCTCAAACTGCATAAATCTCTATGGATATGTGGAGTTTTTATTTTTCATGCATCACTACAGCAGCGCTTTAATAATGCTGTACATTTGACCTCAATTGTTAATGCCGGGTGGTTTCTGACGAGCAAGTCAATTTTGTAAAATTTGGTTAAAATCTGCCTACCGTTTCAGGCGGTTTGATTTAGCAGGAAGTATTTTGTGGGAAAAGGAACTGCAGCCACAGGGTTCGTATTGTCAGGTGCAGAGGTCAGACCTGCGTTCTGATCCGGCACATCAGATCAGTACAGTGTGGTTGACATGCTAGCTCTCCACACCCATCATCCCTAACCTCCACCAGGGAGTTGATGGGGAAAGCGCCCCACGCCTTCTGAGGCTACACACCGTGCCTTTGGGCCCTGTTGCTGCCTCTCATTTCTTGATAATTGTTGTAAACATTAATTTGTTTATTACATGTCCTGTTCTGTAGATATTGTTTTTATACTGCACAACATGTCCTCATCTGTAGACATGCTATTTATTTTCTTGTTCATGATGAACCAGTCCATTATGAGTAGGAACATACTAAACCCTCGTGTTTTAAGAAGTGTTATGATTCTATTCTGATCCATATTCCTGTAACATTTGTGTTTTCACATGCGTTTAAGAATAACGAAGCTAGTATCGACATCGCAATATTCATGAGATATGGCAGTATCATATTCCGTCAATATGTAGCCCCCCTAGAGGTGGGCTGGCGTCAGCGCGGCCAGTGGTGTGACTGGAGAACAGGGGGGGGGGGGGGGGGGGGGGGGTCGTGTTCTGGGCTTCCTCCTGCCGCTCCACTTCTCACTAATGGAGGCTCACACTGCCCCCAGAGAGCAGGGTAATGAGAAGCTAGTCCACACTCCTCCCTAATGCCCAAGCTTTCTGGAACCAGGCTAATGACGTGTGTGTGTGTGTGTGTGTGTGTGTGTGTGTGTGTGTGGATTGTGCACACATGCAAACCTTGAATAACTTCCAATTGACCTTGCTGCCACGACCTAGTGTTTTGTGTGGTTTCTGATTAAAGTTGTGTGTGTGTTTCTGTGTGTGTGTGTGTGTGTGTGTGTGTGTGTGTGTTGCAGCCGGAGGTGGATTTCTTTGGTCGAGCTGTAGCCCCCAAACCCCAGAAAGTCCTGACCTCAGAGACAGGTACTGGTTCTTTCTCTCTGTTATTAATGTATATATATACATACAATGGCTACATACAATGACGTTATTAGTCACATGTTCATAACCTTATCTCCATGATTGTAACCGGAAGTGTAAATTCCTTGAAGGGCTTCTAATATTAAACTATGTTGGTTATCAAGAAAATAACAATATTCCGACATTCAAAGTGGGATCTGTGCTCCCAAGTAGAAGTGATAGCGCTTGTATTTACAGTATGACAATAAGTTCATTACATGGTTATGTACCACTATATAGCTTTTTGAGCAGTCTTATTTTTTTCTTCATTATACTTTCTACAATACCGGCCTAGCCAGTCTCTTGTTTGACTAGGCCACTTCCAGTGGGGCTAAAATGTGCATTTCCATTACAACAGGGCTACCTGCCTGAAGGTGTGTCTTAAACCGATGACGCACTTGTCTTGAGGCGATGACGCAAAAACACACACACTTATTGTAGCCTGTTTAGTTTTAATTGTATAGCCTTCCGTAAAATGTGATAGATTCATTTAAGAGACATTTTATATATTTGGTTTGTTTCAGACAGATGGTACACCGTCTGTCTGAAACAAATATTAAAGATTGATATCCACCATGAGGATTCTGTTTGACTAGCGAAAAGCCTATTCCCCCTTTTTGGCTTCCTAATCTCAATAGCTCAATAGCTCAATCTCAACCGCCGATTTATTTCAGATAAACTTGTTTGCACATTGGACAATGTTTCACACATATTTTGCCGAGTGCACCCGATGTCCTTGATATTAGGAAGTATCGGGGTTGAATATCAGTATCAGGGATCTGATGGTGTGAAATATCCAGTCTATACACAAACTAATCTCAAAGATATGTCTTATTTTAACAAGCCATTTTTGTTTGGCAAGCGAAGATTGTCAAACTAAAATCGAAGGGTTAGGGTTGGGCAATCTTTACCTTCTTACACCTTTAAACCGGCATATATATAGTCATGGGATCATACAAATAATAACAAATCAAGCTGTTTTGAACTCTAGGCATACTCTGACCACAGGGCAATGCATCTCAACTAAATATAGTAACATAGTCTGAAGACTGAGCGTATCATTTTTTACATTTTAACGTATCGAAATCGGCTCATCAATTCTGAATCCTATCAAATCTTTTGAAATTAGTTTTTGTGGATTTTATGGAAATATAGATATAGTTGTTTCCTTCAATCAAATCACAAACCCTGCTCCAGTTGACAATTTAGGGGCTGTTCAAAATGTTTCTAGTACTAATAGAGATTCGATAAGGAATTTGTTAAGACTGAGCCTGACGAATCCCGATATATTTGACATACTGGGGGTTAGCGGAAACCCACTGAGGGGAAGGCTCGGGGAGAGTGAAGCCCCAGGAGAGGTTGACGCCTGTGTCGTGCGTGACGCCTGTGTTGTGCGTGCAGGGGAGAAGAGCGTGGAGCAGTCCATGGGGACGGCGGTCGGCAACAGCCACGTGTGGTTCCGCTTCAACGAGGGCGTCTCCAACGCCGTCCGAAGAAACGTGTACATCAGAGAGCTGCTCTGACGACCGTCCCTGGACTGGCGGCGTTCGCACACCAGCCTGTGACGTTCTCCACGGCAAAGATTGTGTAAATGTATATAAAAATGTGTGTTCCGAAGTTGATGCTTTTATTCAAATGACGAAAAATCCCATTCAGTTCAAAACAGTGTTTATTTTGATTGACAGTACAAACAGCCAATAAAAACCTTGATTGATAACATCGCTCAGTGGGTCCATAACTACGCAAACGTCTAGAAAGCTACGCACCGCTCTACACTCACACATACAGCCAGGTCGTCTGCCAGTCCTCAGCATAAATTAAAAAAGCATTCGTGGGAGTCCAAATAAATATTTATAATAATCATAGCAGTGTAAGAGAATGAGGAAGTGCATCGTGAAAGTGTGTGTGTGTGTGTGGGGGGGGGGGTCGTTAGGTGTGCATCCGTGATAATATTTGCGTGCATCTGCATCGCCCCTTAGAGGATCACACACTTTCCCTTCTCCACCCAGGGGTTGGCCCTCATCAGCTCTGGGTTCAGAAATGGATCGTCACACACACAGCCCTCAATCCACTTCACAAGCCTGAAACGCACACACACACACACGTATCGGCCCGTTAGCACAGAAGCAGTAGTGTGTGTGTGCATGTGTGTGATTTCTGTACCTGTGTGGGAGAAATAAACTCACTCTGTGACAGTGATTGAGGACTTTTCTCTGTTGATTGCCAGCTGATACTGAAGACTCTCCACCTCCCTCTTCATCTGTGGTACGTCTAACTCGTCCATGGTGCCTGTTTTCAAAACATTCAAACATTCATCACAGGCAAATTTCAAATAAGTACATTTCAGTGTAGTTATCCGAGTAGTTGTATTCATTCATTCACTGACATGCATTCATATAAATTATAATTGCGTGTGAAAGCCTTGCATATGTTTTTTAACACGCACAATTCAAGGTCGTTCGTTAAAACATTATTTTTTTTATATCCAGAATAAGGAAGATGTCCTATATCGACGATCCGTTTCCCGTCTCGGCACCTTGCTCGAAGAGTGGAGCGATGTGGTGCGACGGCAAACCGGTCCGATAGTTTATTATTAGAGGCCGATTAGAAGGCTTCTCGCCCACTCATTTGTCTAATGGATCGAAGTAGGTCGCGGATGCTCACCGGAGGTGGTAACAGCTGGAGGGGCGCTGGAAACGCCACTATAATATTGGCTTACGAGAGCGTGGCTTTCGGATGCCAATATTATACTGGCGTTTCCAGCCCCTCCAGCTGTTCGCAGTGAAACCCGTAGGCCGTAAAGAATCATAACCATAACTGTTACAGATGCAATATATATGCGTCGAGTGCTCTTCATCGTTCGTCAAACAAATGATTGCATATACCGTATTTACAAGCGCCGTCTACAGAACAATTTTAACACGGGCCTGTCGCGTTTGACTGGCAGTACTGATGTCCCATAAACACTGCCTAGCCCCTTAGTGTTGAATCTATAACATCGACACGGTCATTTTTACTTGGCGGAAATACAGCTAAAGATCTGCTTCCATAGTATTTTTAGAAATAGCCTTTACGTAATTTAGAGTGCGCCTTTACCGTTAGGCCTGTAGGCAAGTAGTCCGCTGTTCTGCGCCGCTCGATTTTCCCGTCAGCCGAGTGATGGAGGACAAAATCTGGGACACTAGCGAGTGAGCAGACTAAAGAGCTTGTGTACAATCTCGTTTCCGTGGGATTTTCCGCTCTACACTGGTACACTATCGCTGGGCAGTGCAGGAGGTCCTAGTTGTCTGGCTGTAGGCACTCCCTTGCGCTCGTCTTTTGTAGCGACTGGAGGGGGGAGGCGCAGGGCGGCAACTGGAGCCGGGTTGGTTTGTTAGTCAAACGAGTGCTCGGTCCCTGGCGCACCTTTATGGAAATCTTTTGAGTGAGTTTATATGGATATCCAGTGGGCTTGGAGGCAGGAAGCATTCAAATGAGGTCATGTCCCAAAAGACCCAGAGAACTCACGAGCTTTTCCCGGCGACCGATAAGTTGCGGCTACTGTTCAACCCAAACGGGAGTTATTCTAGGTGCCGCAATGCAATTGTAATTACCAGTAAGCAGGTGTTTCAGTGTAGACGATTGAAGAAAAAAATAAATATAACAGCACAAGCTTATGTTTATTTTTTATTGGCACGACATTCATTTGTACATTAGAAGTGTTGTATTTCAGCCCCTGAAAAGTCTAGTGGTCTTGTACGCCCATAATGTGTACAGTCAGTGTACATTCATTAATAGGGGATGACAGTATGTCAGTTCCCTTTATCATGCTCAGTGAATTCTTTCAAACAGCCCATCTTGGAGCTCTTCCACACTGCCATAACCAAGTGTTGCTTGGTTCTCCCCCAGCGTTTAATCTGAAAGAAGAGGGATCATTAAAATAGATGGAAATAGCAGATCAAGAGAAGCAAACTGGTTGGGATCGAGCCTCAGGTAAATTGTAGAATCAAGGGCTGCGTAAGCAGCGCTCATACGAGGTGTCAGAAATAAAGAGTTTGTCATCAAGGGCTACATATGAGGTATGACCGTGCATGCATCAACTTACTATAGTAAGCCAACACCAGTCTTGAGGTGGTGGTGAATATGAGTTCTGCTTCTCCTTCCCAGTACAAGCGCATGTCTGCAAGGCTGCGGAAAGGGAACCAGGAGGTGAATTAAAAGGCTATTCTGTGGCATAAACGTGCACCAGTGGTGATTGATAAAGCCTCAGAAATTAAAACAGAGCATTGTGCTATTGACTAGCCATCATACAAGGCGTCAGTAATTAAGGTGGTCATCAGTGGCGACAAATGATGAGATACACGTTATCACTTTAAGTAGCTTACCAGAGTCAAACAGCACTGATCCAAACTACAGCCAGCTGAGGGAAAAGTGAAATGGGATTAGTTCACCACCAAGCTTTGAACAGAAGATACTGGGTTTATAGGAGCCTCAGAATATAAAAAGAATCACTGGAGCCAATACTGGCTCTCATACGAGGTGTCAGAAATAAAGAGTTTGTCATCAAGGGCTACATATGAGGTATGACAGTAAATTCCCCAACTTACTAGTCAGACGTCAAGTATTGAGGTGTTGGCGAATATGGGATCTGCTTCTCCTTCCAGGTACAACGTGTAGCCTGCTGAAAGGGAATCGGGATGTGAACCAAAAGGCTATTCTGTGACAACCCGAGCATCACCCCTTTAAGCACCACCATGTGCAGTGGTGATGGATAAAGCCTCAGAAATTAAAACAGAGCATTGTGCTATTGACTAGCCATCATACAAGGTGTCAGCAATTAAAGGTTTTCATCAGTGGCTACAAATTATGGTATGCATATTATCACTTTGATTAACTTACCGGAGTCAAACCGCACAGGGCCAAACTACAGCCACTAGACGTCCTGCTCCCAGTTAAACATCATGCAGCTATCCGTGAGAAGGCCGAGGGAAAAGTGAAATGGAATTAGTTCACCAAGAGCTTTGAACAGAAGACAGTGTGCTTATGGGAGCCTCAGAATAAAGACAGAATCACTGGAGCTATTACTAGCTCTCATACGAGGTGTCAGAAATAAAAGGTTTGTCATCAAGGGCTAGAAATGGCATTCACATGAAGAACCTTTAAAATAAACTTACTAGAACTAGGCTTCGGGCCATGATGGCCACCCAGCTGGTTGCTGCTACAACTCCAGTTTGACCCATGATGCAGTCCATGGCAAATCTGAGGCTGCACAAAAAATCTGATCAGGATGAGCCCATAAAGCTTTGATTTGCAAAGACGGTCTATGTTATGGATACGAGCCTCAGAAGAAATTCAGAATCACAGGAGCTATTACTAGCTCTCATACGAGGTGTCAGAAATAAAGTGTTTGTCATCAAGGGCTACATATGATGTGTGGCAGTACATGCAGCAACTTACTATAGTAATATATCAAGTCTTGAGGTGGCGATTATGGGATCTGCTTCTCCTTCCCTGTACAACCAGCGTAGTCGTCTGCGGGAGGGAACCAGTATGTGATCAAAAGGCTATTCTGTGACATCATATGCACCAGTGGTGATGGATAAAGCCTCAGGAATTAAAACAGAGCATTGTGCTATTGACTAGCCATCATACAAGGTGTCAGCAATAAAAGGTTGTCATCAGCGGCTACAAATTATGGTATTCCCGTCACTTTAATTAACTTACCGGAGTCCCATCAGCACGGATCTAAACTACAGCCAGCAGAAGTCCTGGACCCGGTTCAACTCATGCGGCGGTCCTTGAGAAGGCTGAGGGAAAAGTGAAATGGGATTAGTTCACCAAAAATCTAATCCCATTTGATGATACTGTGCTTACAGGAGCCTCAGAATATAGACAGAATCACTGGAGCTATTACTAGCTCTCATACGAGGTGTCAGAAATAAAGAGTTTGTCATCAAGGGCTACAAATGAGGCAAGACAGTACATGCAGCAACTTACTAGAGCAAGACCACAAGTCTTGAGGTGCTGGTGAATATGAGATCTGCTTCTCCTTCCCGTTACAAGTGTTGTCTGTAAAAGGATACCAGGACTTGAACCAAACTGCCATTCAAGGACATGCGCATCAGTGGCGACGATAAAGCCTCAGAAATTAAAACAGAGCATTGTGCTATTGACTAGCCATCATACGAGATGTCAGTAATATAATGTGGTCATCAGTGGCTCCATCCGACTGTCAAAAGATGTCACAACACTAGCATGAACTCACCAAATTACACCATCACCAACTGCAGTCTTGAGGTTGTGCTACCTCTTCAACTTTAGCTCAGAGTCAATGCTGCGGAAGATGTAAAACAGGATAAGGGCAAGTTCATCCAGACAACTGTTAAAAAAGTATACGCGTGATGCCGAGAGCCTCAGAAGAAAATCAGAATCACGGGAGCCATTACTAGCTCTCATACGAGGTGTCAGAAATATAGAGTTTGTCATCAAGGGCTACAAATGGTATCCACATGAAGAACCTTTAAAATAAACTTACTAGAACTAGGCTGTGGTCTTCATCCAGCTGGGTGCTGCTACACCTCCAGTTGGACCCATGGAGCAGTCCCAGGAATGCTGAGGAAGAAGGAGAAATCTGATCAGGATTTGAATTGTGAACCATAAAGCTTTGATTTACAAAGACAGGTTGAGTTATGGATTTGAGCCTCAGAATATAGACAGAATCACTGGAGCCATTACTAGCTCTCATACGAGGTGTCAGAAATAAAGAGTTTGTCATCAAGGGCTACAAATGGTATTCACATGAAGAATCTTTAAAATAAACTTACTATAACTATTCTGTAGGTTATGGTAGCCCTGGGCGGTGCTACACCTCCAGTTTGACCAATGAAGCACTGCTGGGAAATCTGAGGAAGTACAAATCTGATCAGGATACGACCCATAAAGCTTAGATTTGCAAGGATAAGCGGTGTTACGGATACGAGCCTCAGAGCATAGACAGAATCACTGGAGCCATTACTAGCTCTCATACGAGGTGTCAGAAATAAAGAGTTTGTCATCAAGGGCTACATACGAGGTACGACAGCACAGGCGTCAACTTACTAGAGTAAGACATCCAAGTCTTGAGGTGGTGAATATGTGATCTGCTTCTCCTTCCCTAAACAAGCGTAGTCGTCTGCGCGGCTGCTGAAAGGGAACCAGGAGGTGAATTAAAAGGCTATTCTGTGACATAAACGTGCACCAGTGGTGATGCTAAAGCCTCAGAAATTAAAACAGAGCATTGTGCTATTGACTAGCCATCATACGAGATGTCAGTAATAAAAGGTGGTCATCAGTGGCTACATCCGACTGTCAAAAGATGTCACAACACTAGCATGAACTCACCAAATTACACCATCACCAACTGCAGTCTTGAGGTTGTGCTACCTCTTCAACTTTAGCTCAGAGTCAATGCTGCGGAAGATGTAAAATAGGATAAGGGCAAGTTCATCCAGACAACTGTTAAAAAAGTATTAGCGTGATGCCGAGAGCCTCAGAAGAAAATCAGAATCACAGGAGCTACTACTAGCTCTCATACGAGGTGTCAGAAATATAGAGTTTGTCATCAAGGGCTACAATTTATGGTAAAACAGTACATGCATTCACTTACTAGAATAAGACATCACAACTCTCGAGGTGGTGAATATGGGATGTGCTTCTCCTTCCTAGTACAACCAGTGTAGTATTCTGCGGAAAAGAAACCAGGATGTCAACAAAAGGCTATTCTGTGACATGTGCAACAGTGGTGATGGATAAAGCCTCAGAAATTAAAACAGAGCATTGTGCTATTGACTAGCCATCAAACAAGACGTCAGTTATAAAGGTGGTCCTCATTGGCTAAATCAGACAGTCACAAAAGGTCACAATACTAGCATGAACATACCAAAATACACCAGCTGCAGTCTGGAGGTTTTGCTACCTCTTCCAGTTTAGCTCACAGAGCAGTCAATGCGAATGCTGTGGAAGATGTAAAACAGGATAAGGGCAAGTTCAACCAGAAAACTTTCCAACGGGTATATTTGTGATGCCGAGAGCCTCAGAAGAAAATCAGAATCACAGGAGCTATTACTAGCTCTCATACGAGGTGTCAGAAATATAGAGTTTGTCATCAAGGGCTACAAATGGTATCCACATGAAGAACCTTTAAAATAAACTTACTAGAACTAGGCTGTGGTGGTCATCCAGCTGGGTGCTGCTACACCTCCAGTTTGACCCATGGAGCAGTCCCAGGAATGCTGAGGAAGAAGGAGAAATCTGATCAGGATTTGAATTGTGAACCATAAGGCTTTGATTTGCAAAGACAGGTTGAGTTATGGATTTGAGCCTCAGAATATAGACAGAATCACTGGAGCCATTACTAGCTCTCATACGAGGTGTCAGAAATAAAGAGTTTGTCATCAAGGGCTACAAATGGTATTCACATGAAGAATCTTTAAAATAAACTTACTATAACTATTCTGTAGGTTATGGTAGCCCTGGGCGGTGCTACACCTCCAGTTTGACCAATGAAGCACTGCTGGGAAATCTGAGGAAGTACAAATCTGATCAGGATACGACCCATAAAGCTTAGATTTGCAAGGATAAGCGGTGTTACGGATACGAGCCTCAGAGCATAGACAGAATCACTGGAGCCATTACTAGCTCTCATACGAGGTGTCAGAAATAAAGAGTTTGTCATCAAGGGCTACATATGAGGTACGACAGCACAGGCGTCAACTTACTAGAGTAAGACATCCAAGTCTTGAGGTGGTGAATATGTGATCTGCTTCTCCTTCCCTAAACAACAAGCGTAGTCGTCTGCGCGGCTGCTGAAAGAGAACCAGGAGGTGAATTAAAAGGCTATTCTGTGACATAAACGTGCACCAGTGGTGATGCTAAAGCCTCAGAAATTAAAACAGAGCATTGTGCTATTGACTAGCCATCATACGAGTTGTCAGCAATAAAAGATAGTCATCAGTGGCTCCATATGAATATAGACGTACGACGACGTTTGCCTCAACTTACCATTGTCAGTCATCAGCGTCTAGGAGGTCTAGCCGTTTAATTGGGTTTCGTAACCACATGCTCTCTTCTGGAAGCCTGTGGAAATTGTGGAAATGCAAGATTTTAACCAAAACGCCTATATCTGACATTAAGAAGAAGTGAAGAACTGCCGATAAGGCCTCAGAAGATAAATAGAATCACAGGAGCTAATGAATAGCTCTCATACGAGGTGTCAGAAATAAAAAGTTTGTCATCAATGGCTAGGCAAAGCACCGCAAGACAATGTCTTACTGGGAAGGCCTACCTTTATTGGATGCCGTTTCCCCACGGACCCCGCCATTGCCATCGAGCACCTACACGGCGCCCTGTTAACAATCAAAGTCCAAGAATTATGGATCTACTAGTTTTACAAGCTGAACAAAAATCTTGCCGAGTCAACAGACGTTAAATCGAGTTCTACTCAGAACGTTTCCTTGAAAACATGCCACGTGTGCTACTATAGCATTGCAGTGGAAATATGGCGACCTATAGCAACATCAAAAAAGGAAATCTGCAACAGATGACAGGATCTAAACGTTATTATGGTCTGCAGCAGAGGTACAA
>NC_044050.1:20502606-20517606 GCF_902167405.1 Gadus morhua
CCCTCGATCGGTCCGCTGATGGTCCGGCGCCGGCTGATGAGGTCGTCCTCCTCGGACCCCAGGCCGCCGGCGTTGGTTTGGCGGCGGAGTACGGGGGGGCTCGCCTGGGGAACGCAGGTAAACAACCGTCAGGTAAACAACAGACAGGTAAACAACAGACAGGTAAACCACCGACAGGTAAACCACCGACAGGTAAACAACAGACAGGTAAACCACCGACAGGTAAACCACCGACAGGTAAACAACCGACAGGGAAACAACCGACAGGTAAACAACAGAAAAACCCTAATTCTGAAATACTGTCCCTTTGGGGCAAGACATGAGTACATGAGAAGAACTTCATTTATCCCAGTCTGAGGATATTCAGTTAAGGCAGCCCAAGAGTCGAAAGTAGAGGAAAAGAGTGAATAAGGGATAAATAATTACCCCAAATTGTTTTCTCATAAAGAATGCAATGAAGGTAAAGCTATAGAAGCTAAAGGAGTGAGCTGGTTTTTACGTTACATAAACAAATAGCAGCACCTGTAGGTAGCTGCTACTGCCTCCCATGGTCCTGGGCAGGGTTTTGGCCCCGCCCCCGATGGACGACTCCAACATGGCGGCCAGGCTGCGCACACTGCCGGAGGGGCCCTCGGACCTCTCCAGGCCCCCGGACCCCTGGGCCCTCAGGGCGGACCCCAGGCTCCCACAGTCGCTGGCCCGTCTCTCCCGGTAGCTGGGGGGTCCCAGGAGCCCGTCCCCGTGGTGGCCCCGGCCGTCCCCCTCCCCGTCGCCCCCGGTGATGGAGGAGCAGGACCTCTTGGGCGGGGTCGGGGGCCGGCCCTTCCGCCGCGGCCGCAGGGTGACGGAGGACTGGCTGCGGTTGACGCTGACGTCGTTGGCGGCGGGCTCGCTGAGGTCCGAGCTGCTGCGGCACACCGTGGCGTACCTGGGGGCGGAGTCGGAGTCCGCTGAGGAGGAGGAGCCTCCGCCGCCGCCAATCAGGCTGTTGGTTCTCCGTCGCTCCTCCTCCGCGCTGGGCAGGCGCAGCATCGGGACCCCCGCGCCGTCCAGGCCCGCGCCGGCGGCAGCGGCGGCGTGGGGGGCCGGGCGGGGCCGGGCGCGGGGCGAGGCGTGCTGGCCGCGCACATGGGTGGGGGTCTGGGGCGGCGTGGGGGTGGGCGTGCGGGGGGGCGTGTGTGCGTGGGGGACGGCGTGGCCGGGCCGGGTCTTGGCCAGGGGGTTGGGGTCGGCGTCCCGGGGCTCCCGGGCGCCGACGCCGTTGCCCCCCCCCGGGCTGGAGGGAGGGGTCAGGGCGGGGTCGGACCCCCGCTCCCCTCTCTGCAGCTCCTTCAGCCTCCGGACCCCCAGCATCAGCTTCTTCTGGTGCCCTGGGGGGCGGGGAGCAGATCAGGGGAACCAGCACTTAGACGCTGTTTGTATTGTTGTTGTTCTGTCTTTAAGACTGATATTCTTTTTATAGCGGTTTGGCAAAAACATGAAACATCCCCGGAGGGAAGCACTCGAACGTGGGCGGGAATAACAACACTTACTTACAAAAGATTGAAATAAGCACATTACAATTCATCATCAAATCACACATTGCACTTCAGAGAAGGAGCTCCCATTTATTGTGGGATATGCAATTTGGCTTTGTCATCATCATACACTTTCAATCTCCTCTCTACATCTCTCTTTTCTTCTGTGTCTGGTGCAGGAGAAATGTCTGGAGGTGGCTGTGTCTCACCCAGCTTGCTGATGCCGATCTCTTGCAGGTCTTCAAGGCTGATGTCAGAGACAAAATCGATGTTCTCATATCCGTTCTGCACCAGCACCTGGTAGTACTGACTGAGGCCCAGATGAGACAGCCACTCTGCCAGATTCGCCTACACACACACACACACGCGCACACACACACGCACACATCCATAGGTGAATCGGTCAGCAAGTTAATAGATAAATGGTAAATAAAAGATTCTACATCAATACTTCAGTAGACCAACGCACGCATGCACGCACACACACGCACATACACAGACACACACACACACATATACACACACAAACAAAGCTGCACATGAACAAACGTACACATTAACACACATGCACGCACAGACACATATACCAACACACACCCACACCCACAAACACAAATACAAAAACACACATGTAGTTGAAAAGGTCAGCCCGTTAATAGTAGCCAAATGTTACTGAAATAAATAGGTGAATATGCTAATATGCAATTATAGCAGGGTTAGGTGTCTTGCTCAGGGACGACTGACGCTCGGAATAACTAGCTCGAGCCGGGAATAACTAGCTCTAACTCCTGAGCCTTAAAGTGAACATGAATATGTGATTACACTAATGGTAAACAAAGAGGTCGATAAATAAAGTGAACAAGTGAATGTGTGAATAGCCAGGAGACTTACAGGCTTGTGGTCTGGTAGCCACCCTGTAGAGGGAAGCTTGCTGATCTCTGAGCCCAGCTTCTTACGATGTCCAGGTTTCATCACCCCGATGGCTGTCAAGTCCTTCAACGCAACACACACTCCTTGACGTTAAATCACCTCACCACACCCGAGTAGGTTTCCTTCAGCAGAATACTGACTCTGTAATGCACAGTCCATGGGATCTGTTCATGTTTGAGTAAAGTTTAAGTTATGTGTGTGCCCCCCAGCACAAAGGAAGTTTACACAGACGCACAAAGGAATTATGCACCGACACAGACACAAAAACACACACACACACACACACACACACACACACACACACATGCAGTGCACATGCACATGCACAGATATGCAAAATACACTGACACACACACACTGACACACACATCAAAACAAGACCAACAAGGAGACGCATTCATATTTTCAACATGGTGGAAGACAAACGGCCATGTTTGGGCGTAGCGATGTGTATGAAGATAGGACAGGAGGGGACACATGGCTGCTTGAGGCACAGGACTCACACCGGGGTTCATGGGACAAGAGACAGGAGGGTCATGATGACATCATCCAGGTCAGGGGGGCGAAGCTGATTGGACAGCTGGGCTTGCTGGGCGGAGCCTTGACAGACAAGGGACAGGGGGCGGGGCAGGAGGTATCAGTGGGCGTGACCTTACCTCAGGGGTCATGCGGCTAACGGTGTCTAGATCGTATCCGGCGGTGAGGAAGTGGGTCGTGTAGAACTGCAGCTGAAACTCACCCAGCCATGCCACTACCGCCTCCTTCTACAACACAGAACACAGAACACTACTATCTGGTTCAAGAGCACAGGACGTAGAACATTACTACCTGGTTCTAACGTACAACGGAAGTAGAACATTACTACCTGGTTCTACAGCACAGGAAGCACAACAGAACCGTCTGGTTCTAGAGCACAGGACGTAGAACGTTACTACCTGGTTCTAACGCACAGAAAATACAACAGAACCGTCTGGTTCTAGAGCACAGGACGTAGAACGTTACTACCTGGTTCGAACGCACAGGAAATACAACACTACCACCTTGTTCTACAGGACGTAAAACGTTACTACCTGGTTCTTCAGCACAGGAAATAAACCGCTACTACCTGGTTCTAGAGTGCAGTACGTAAAACGTTACTACCTGGTTCTTCAGGACAGGAAATAGAACACTACTACCTGGTTCTAGAGTGCAGTACGTAGACCATTACTACCTGGTTCTACACCACAGGGAATAGAACAAAACTTCATGCTACTAAAACATAGATCTCAGGTAGATAACAGATAAATGGTTCTACAGCACAGAACATAGAACACTACTACCTGGTTCGACAGCAGACAAAATAGAACACTAGTACCTGGTTCTACGAGCACAGAACATAGAACACTAGTACCTGGTTCTACGAGCACAGAACATAGAACACTACCTGGTTCTACTGCAGACAACAGAGTTCGACATCGGTGAACATTAAGCACCCCCTGATTGTACCAGACATGGAACGATATATCCTGGTTCTACCACAGAAAGGATGGAACACTAGTTCCTGTTTCAACCACACAAAACAGAACAAACAACAACTGGTTCCTTCTAGAAGACAGCTGTTGAAACAGTAGAGCCCTGTTTTGCCATCATACACGATGTCTCCGAACAATGGGAGCATAGCTCACAGTGAACAGCAACTTCCTTTCGACAGAAATTCTTGCAGAAGCCCGTAACAGTTTTTATTTCCAGAGATAGGCCAAAGGGCTAAACAAACACCGGCCATGCATTTGAATAACTCCAAGGGACCTTTAGGATGACGGTTCAAAATACAGTCCTGAGATCACCTAGATAGCAACGACAACAAACGTCATCAGAACAGCCCAGCACTTCTGTTTTGCAGTGCTATAGCCCAGGGAGGGTGCTCTTACAACGCAGTGAGTAGCCTCACACGGGGAATGACCACTCATGACCATACACATGGTGCTCAGAAGGCACATGTAAGCACCGTGGTCCAGGGACACACACAGAGAGGTGCGGTCTCGCTGGTGCCTCTGGGGCAGGGGTCACCAACAGAGTGCCCGCGGGCACCAGGGCGCCCGCAAGGACCACATGAGGCGCCCGCAGGCCTGGTCTAAAGATAGCACTACTCATTCTTGAACTCTTTCCCACCATTTTTAAGTCATTGTTGATAATTATTGTGAGAAATCATTAACATGACTTAATTAACATGTCTTCACATAGAGGAGTATCATTAATCATTAATAGTAATATATAACTAAAGGCAAACTGAGCAAATGTGTTATTTCGGGGGACTGTATAGAACTGGGTGCCCTTCGTATGACTCAGTGCCCATGAAGTAGCTCTCAGGTTCGAAAAGGTTGGTGACCCCTGAGTCTGGGGTATGCTACGGCCAGGGCCAGGGGCGGGCGGGGGGGGCTCTGTGGAGGGAGCTAGGTAGACAGCGACCGATACCTCCACCTGTCTGTGGCTCTGCTCTGTGGCCTCTATGGTAACACACACACACACACACACAGCCTGCGATGACATGCCAGTCCTCTGAGGAGAGTGAGAGGATGTCATGGACACACCGACGGACCCCCCCCCCCTCCCCCCTCAAACATAAAGACCCCCAGAATGCTTGTGTAACGGGAACGGAAACAGGGGAGCCATGGAGGGGCTTGGAGGGGAATCCCAAACTCACTTTCCCATCCTCCTCCTCCGCTTTCCGCTCAAACGATCGCTGTTCATGCACTTGGCAGCTGGCTGTGGACCCTGAGGGGGGAGAGAGAAGAGTGTGTGTGTGTGTGTGTGTGTGTGTGTGTGTGCGTGCGTGCGTGCGTGTGTGTGTGTGTGTGTGTGTGTGTGTGTGAGCAAGATAGAAAGAGGGCAACAGTTAGAGCAGACGTTCAATAATGCGTGTTCAGTTTTTTAAAGGACAATATAAAATATTCCCTTTTATAGTAAAATAAAAGTACAGTGGAGGGGTTGCACATTTGTTGCAATCTGTACCTGACCTTGTCTACCACCATAAAAGATCGACCATAAGGTCTTTTTATTGCTCAATAAATGTTTTGATTGCAGCAAAAGATTACTAAAATTGATAGTGTAGATTATACTACTAACATTTAACGAGTGTGAGTGTGTATTGCTTAACGTCTATTATGAACAGAAACCATTCCCATAATTAGCATTCAAATAACATTCGATCAGTTTAATTGATCCTCAACCAGGGGAGGTTGAATGAGCATGGATGCACTTCACCAGCAGCGCTGTGATAAATACTGTTGCTAATGATAAGTGCCTATTGAGCAGCTTCACAGGGAGAATAGTGTTCCAAGTCAGATTTAAGATTCAAAATGGGGGGGAGCGGGGAGTTTTGCTTTCTTTCGCTCCGTGTTAGTTTTGACCAATCACGTGGTTGGACACAGGGATCTGTGTGCCCGTAGGCTAACACTATTAATAGTCAACTGTAGCAAGAAAAAAAGTGTATGTTAAAGTTTCAATTGAACACCGTATACACTGACACTGTAGAAATACACTTATCAATCACAAATGAGGCGCTACTGCATTTATGCTTGTACCTGCTGACTGCTCCACAGATTGGGATTGCTCCATGAGATGTTCTTTAGCCTTCACTGACTGAGCCAACACAGTAGCCAGGAGCTAAACACAGACGCACCCAGACGCACACAGACGCACACACACACACACACACACGCACGCACGCACGCACGCACGCACACACACACACACACACACACACACACACACACACACACACACACACACACACACACACACACACACACACACACACACACACACACACACACACACACACACACACACAATACGTACAACACATACACTTTTATTACACACATATTCCTGCAAACGAAACCCTTGAGAGTTTGATGAAGATTCTTCTTTGTGTGTTCATGTCGTTTGGTCTCCTCAGTCTCAATGTTATGTGACCCTGTCGTTTCACATAAACTGCTAGGTTGTACTGTAGGCTGGAAGTGAAGGGTAATGAAAACAGACAAACCCAACAAGCTATCATGTGAACGCTCCTCGTTTTTACATCGCAGGAGAGCGGCTACTATATTCCAGTCGGCCGCATAAACACCCTAGTATTAACCACAATGTTGTCAGTGCTGCTCTCAGCGATGGATTGCTGTTGCTTCCAGAAAAGGATAGAATTCCTTATTATTACTATCATTATTATCCTGCACTGATCGCAACGGGATAGCACGCATTGTTAGCAGCCCTATATGAACATATGGCTCCTAGACTTACTTATTATCACCTATTACCGTAGCTTCAGGCGAAGAGTTTTTAATGCATTTTTCTATTCATGTGTTGTTTTTCGGCATTCAAACAGCATTTTATTGACTAGCTTTGAGACATCTTCCTCCACGGTCCCTCAAGGCGAAGTAAAGGTTAAAGAAGAAGATGGAGATGGAGACCCCCCCCCCCCCCTCCCTCACCTTGACGCCTTCCGACTGGGCGTGCAGGCCGGGGACGTTGAGGCCGTGGGGGTTGACCCCCGGCGGGGGCGTGGCGGTCTGCGGACTGGGCGCGGGCGTGTTCAGGACGTGGGTGTTCCCGCTGCCCTGCAGGCTGCCGGTGGACCGCACGCTGCCCACGCTGCCCAGGCTGCCCACGCTGCCGCTCCGGTCCCCGCCTACCGAAACACACACACACACACACACACACACACACACACACACACACACACACACACACACACACACACCACCGCCATCAGGGGGCGCCTCACTCTATAATAAAGCATAAAATGGCAAAGATAAATCTTAAAATGAAAAAAACAAACAACGCCATCAGATCCCCAGGGCCCTGAATTGTATGCGAGGCATCTAAGTCTTTTGTCGCCCTGGTATTTAGATTAGGTCTGCTGCTGCAGCTCCTCTCCGGGGACATCATTGTGAAGCAGGCGTTTGTATTGTTCGTTGTAATGAAAGCCAGCTCAGTGGTTATGATTGGAGACCCAGATAATGTGACGCATTGAGCTGGCTTTTCCTCTGTTCGGCTCATGGTATACGGCGAGACAGTTGTATAGATTGTGTAATACAATGGAGGAGTGGGCAAGATATCGTTATGGAAAAAGCTTCTGTTTCTTGGACAGGGATGAAAAGACACACCGCCAGGTCGCAAGCTGTGTCGACGACTTAGCCGAACGTGTGTGGACCTGCCCAAATGGATGTGTTCCAACGACAATGCGCTGGTGTGAAGGGAAGTCAATCTTGTGTTGACCCCTCCCCCAAAGCCCAGAATCCGACCATTGCAGCCATTGCAGGCAATGGCTCTAACATCCATTCTCTTGACTGTGGATCAGTTCAAACACTGAAAAAGAAAAACAAATGGGACTCTGTGCTTGCAGGATCGCCTTCAATGCTATTTGCTGTTGCTCGTTTTCTGTTCACGTTCCGCATTTCCGGTTTTATCAGTTCATTTCTTAAATTAGTACAATTATACCCTAAACCCCCCTGACGGGACCTGTAATGTGAGAAGGACCCCGAAAATCATTAACGTCTGCACTTCACGAGTTCTACAATGCGGCAAATTACACTCCGAATCAATTGACCTCCCTCCGTAAGGACTTTAGGAACAAGGCAATCGATAACAGAGTCATTCCCGTACGTGGATGTGACCGCGGGCGTCCACCGGAGAGGTTACCTGCGAGAGGCTTACGCAGCACCCAGATGTCCTCGCTGGTGCTGCCCTGCTGGCAGAGGGTGGGGGAGCCCTGGGGACTGGGCTCTGCAGTCCTCGAACCTAACAAACACACACACATGCACAAACACACACACACACACACACACACACGGCACGCACAGACACACACACACACACACACACATACAGACACACACCCACAGCACACACATAAATGGAAGCACACATATTCAACCGCAGGCACGCACAAACACACAAACGCACACACATGTACGCACATGCACGCACACACACACATAATCACATGGACAAATTGTCAATGAACTTTCGAGATTGTTACCAAATGTGAAACAGCTATGAAATGGTACATCAAATATGCATGAAAAAAATTCACCAGATTTAACTTGCTTGCATGCTATTTTGATTAAAAGCAGTTTCCACTGATGTGTTCATGCAAGTGCACGGGCAGTATACTGCAAAACTCAAATTCCTCACACCCATCCACACACCTCCAAGTGCACGGGTTCACAAACCTTAACACACAACCTACTGTCTTGCCCACCTTGTCTACCTCCCAAAGTCTGTCGCTATCAAATCTGGCGTTATCAAAGACGACGATTAAAAAAAGAAACTTACAAAGTTGAGGCTAAGAGTGACCACTACTAGTTATGTACCTGTCTGACTCTGCTGCTCCTGAGAGGTGTACAGAGGAGGAGTGGAGAGAGGAGGAGGAGGAGGAGGAGGAGGTGGAGGAGGAGGAGGAGGTGGAGGAGGAGGAGGAGGAGGAGGTGGTGGAGAGGTGGAGAGAGAAGGAGGCGAGAGCGGAAGCGGAACATACCCAAAGGAGGAGAAGAGGGGCAGGGACTGAGCGCCGGGGCGGGGGGGAGGGGGGAGGGGGAGGTGCAGGGGGAGGAGCTGGGAGGGGGGGTGTGACTGTCCGTTGACGGAGGCGAGGGGAAAGGGGTTGGGCCTGCGGAGCAGGAGGGTGTGGCAGTGCTGGGAGGGGGCGTGGCCTGGCCGGGATGCCAGGGGGAGGGAGGTGCAAAACACAACACAGTAACTCATCAGCAGTCAACTCAAAACAACACAAATAGTACATCAACAAAGGTGGAAAAGAGAATGAGTCGAGAAATCTGAACCTAAATGATGAGAGTGATCGCGTCCATATATCCACGGGGAATATATAATACTATATATAAAGATATCAACATCTATACAACTCTTACTGTATCCGTAAAGCAAGGGAGAAAATGAGCACAAGCGGTACAGTGTGGAACATGCAGATGAGGTGATTGAGGACAGCGTGCATCAGCGTTGTTGGGGGCCGCTGGGGGAGGGCGTACGAGGCCAGAACGAGTGGGCAAGAGAGAGAATGGGAGACAGTATTGACAGTCCCTCAGGGAAGCTGTGTTTGAAGATGGGGGCTTGGGGGGGAAGACAAATGGGCTTCCTAGAGAGACTGATGACGCCAGCCATCCCATCTAATGACTGGCTGAAGCTACAGAAAAACACTGCTGACCACGCGCACACACAAACACACGCATTTACGCAGGCAAC
Organism: Gadus morhua; assembly: GCF_902167405.1. Lineage (NCBI taxonomy): Eukaryota > Metazoa > Chordata > Actinopteri > Gadiformes > Gadidae > Gadus > Gadus morhua. The sequence goes on from NC_044050.1 coordinate 20,512,287, forward strand.
GCACACACACACACACGCGCAAACACACACATACTAGCACACACACACACACACACACACACACACACCCTAACACACACACACACACACACACACACCCACAAACACAATCACAAACACACAAACATACATACACACACAACACTCACACTCTCTCATAGACAAATACGGATATACACACAGACACACTCTCAGACACACACACACACACACCACACAGACACAGACAGCTGCAGACACACGATGTGGGCAGTCACCTGCCCGCTTGATGATCTCCACCATGTTGGAGGGGAAGTAACCCACTCTGTCATTTCCTGTCCGGTTGTCATGGATACAGCCCTTCCATCGGCCATCAGAGTGCTGTTCCAAGACCTGCACAAACGCGACAGAAGGCTAAATCAACCCTTACATGGAATATTTTTCGGGGGATAGATTCTCTTCAACGTAGAATACATCTCTTTAATGATAAGCACTAGGCCAGGGACAGGGTGTTAATGTCAGCATACTATGATATCATTATGTTTATTCACCGTGATGATGTCCCCAGCTTTGACGTTGAGGCTGGTGAGGTCATAGTTGTTGCAGTAATCCTTTAGCGCCCGCACCTGCATGGCTGCGGAAGCATCTGCCGGAACCGCAGGTAAACAAAAACAACACACACACACACACACACACACACACACACACACACACACACACACACACACACACACACACACACACACACACACACACACACACACACACACACACACACAGCAAGCCGGGGATAAATAACTATAGCAACATACACATAGCGAGGGAATCGGATGAGCTTGAACTTATAAACCGATCCCCTTGAGAGACCTTTAGAGGGGCACGTGTCTCAGCCCTGTGTGTGTGTGTATGTGTGTGTATGTGTGTGTGTGTGTGTGTGTGTGTGTGTGTGTGTGTGTGTGTGTGTGTGTGTGTGTGTGTGTGTGTGTGTGTCTTCGGGGCTCACCCCTCAGCAGTTGCTTGATCTCGCGGCTGGCCTGTGTGGTGGTAAACTGGTTGACGATGTCCAGGGCCGTCTGACACAGTGTGTTCCTCACACCCGCACTGATGCCACTCTGCAAGGCAGGACACACACACCTCAATACAGAGCACACACACACACACACGCACACGCACACACGCACACACACACACACACACACACACACACACACACACACACACACACACACACACACACACACACACACACACACACACACACACACCTGCCCAGAGTTCACATACACCTCAACAGATAGTACACACCCACTTCAACACACAACACACTTATGGATGCTTTTAGTAGAACACATACAGACAGGCAGACATGTGGGTGGATGCACAGACAGGCAGACAGAGTAATAAATAGATTGATGGATAGATAGGTAGATGTAGGACAGATGTTGACCATATATAGGATAGATTGGTCGACACTTACGTCCAGCAGCAGGCGTACTACCTCTGTCTTCCCACAGAGGGCAGCCTGGTGCAGTGCTGTGCCAGACTCTGATTGCCTGTTGATATCTATACCAGCTTGGATCAGCAGCCTGCACACACACACACACCCACACCCACACCCACACCCACACCCACACACACACACACACACACACACACACACATGCATGCATGCATGCATGCTCACACACATGCAGGCAGGCACGCACACGCACACACACAAGCACACACACACACACACACACACACACACACACACACACACACACACACACACACACACACACACACACACACACACACACACACACACGCACTCACGCAAGCAGGCACATGTGCAAGCACACACACACACACACACACACAAATGTAAATGGGATTGATGCCACTAGGGGAGTTTAAATCTATTTAAGATTAAAACACATGCTAAGATTACAATATCTGACCTAGAGTGAAGGCTAAAGTATATATATATCGGACCCTAAGCCACCATGGGTGTCTATATCGTATTAAACACACTGAGTCAAAGAGTCGGCCAAAGTAGCAGCAAGAGTCAGACAGATGGGCAGGCTGGTTAGAACACAGTCACACACCTTTAACCACTCGTTGGGCAGAGACAGACAGATACTTAGAGAGAGTAATTGTAAGGCAGACAGACTGGGGGTAAGACAGAGCGACAGTTAGATAAAAGGGAGTCACACAGTCTGACGGGTATCATGGGTAGTAAAACGTAAGATCAACTGACAGCGAGTAAGACAGGCAGACAGGAAGACAGGTAGTGAGACAGGTAGTAGGGCGGACAAACAGGTAGTAAGATGGACAAACAGACAGACAGACAGTTAGTAAGACAGGTAGTCAGACAGACACGTAATAAGAGAGACAGGTCCACAGACAGAGAGAAAGACAGGTAGTCAGACAAGACAGACAGTTAGTCAGGCAGGTAGTCAGACAGACATGTAGTAAAAGAGTCAGTTCCTCAAACAGACAGAAAGACAGGTAGTAAGACCCACAGACAGTTAGTCAGACAGGGAGTCAGACAGACAGGTGGTAAGACAGACAGACAGACATTTAGTCAGCCAGGTAGTAAGACACACAGACAGTTAGTCAGACAGGGAGTCAGACAGACAGGTGGTAAGACAGACAGACAGACATTTAGTCAGACAGGTAGCAAGACAGAGACAGTTAGTCAGACAGGGAGTCAGACAGACAGGCTGTCTGACCGTATGACGTCGATGTGTCCGTTCTTGGCGGCCAGGTGGAGTGGTGACACTCCGTTGGGGTCGGATGGTTTTGGCTCCAGCATGGCAGCACACATGTTACTGCTGAGCAGGAGCTGCACGACCTGGACACACACACACACACACACACACACACACACACACACACACACACACACACACACACACACACACACACACACACACACACGCAAACACATCATGGTAAGTTGTGTGTGTGCGTGTGTGTTTGTGTGTGTATGTATGTGTCGGTGGGCACACACACGGGTGTTTTTTTCACAGTTTGTGTTGTGTGTGAGTATGTGTGTGTGTGTGTATTCACACATGTGTCCGTGTTGTTTGTGTGTTTGTGTGTGTGTGTGTGTGTGTGGCCACACATGTATTGCTTGGTGTGAACTCACCCCAACTCGTCCAAATTCACAGGCGAGATCTAGTGGTGTTTTTCCAGCTGAATCTGAGATACACGGATTTGACTGGTGTTGAAGCAACATCTCTGACTGCACGCACACACACACACACACACACACACACACACACACACACACACACACACACACACACACACACACACACACACACACACACACACACACACACGCACACGCACACAGATACAATAGTTGTATTACTACATTGTCATTCGGAATAAACATAATAATCACTTGAGATCAAATACATGACATTACCCCATCATAGTGCCCGTGCTGAGCTGATAGGTGCAGAGGAATCTGCCCTTCGTCTGATTGGCCGTTGACAGATGAACCTGCCTTCAGTAGCATTTTCATTGGTTCAGTCTTTCCCTGCCAGGCAGCATAATGTAGAGGACGCATCCCTGAACACACACAAACACACAAACACGCATCAGTTATCGCACAATGTACTATCCTTTAAGGGCAAAGTGGGAATGCGACTTAAACTTTGAATGCTCACATTGAAATTCTTTAATACTCATTCATAAAATGAGTATATGAGTAAAACCTCCTCAATGCACCCATTCTTCTACAATATCGCTAATGACTTCATCGGTTAGATATAGCATGCTGCGATATGCATAAGTTATTCATTAAAAGGAGTTATTCATTATTAATGCAGCAATGTGTACGCTTACAGTTGCTTCCATTGTTTAAATTACACATCCATTTCCATTCCGCAAAAGTACAGCAGGCAAACACCTCAGCTGTTTGCTGAGATTAATGGAACCGTTTAAACTGTTCAACTTGGAATTACAGTTTGGGTAAACACCTTACGAAATGAGACGGGGAAAGATGCTACTAATCTTCCCAGATGGGAAAGTCGTGAAAAAAACCCGGTCAACAGGCTTTGTGAAGCGAAGATGAGGATGACATATTTATAGCAAAAGCATTTTAATAATATTTACTCCCTGTTTATATTTTGGGCGGGAAGTGGCCCATAATGATGATGACGGGAGTATAGGAAATGTGGGTTATACCACTGTGACAGAAGATTGTGCTGATAGAACTTCAGCTCTGTGGTGACATTTGGCGTGCTTTCTTGTGTACCTTTGTTATCCTTCATATCCACTGCTGCCTGAGCCTCCACCAGCAGGGAGATCAGCTCCTTGTTTCCACTGAGAGCAGCATGGTGTAGAGGAGACAGCCTTCACACACACACACACGCACGCGCACACACACGCACACACACATGCAAACGCACGCCCGCACACGCATACACACACACGCATACACATACACACAGACACGTGCATGCAAACATGCACGCGACACGCACACACACACACACACACACACACACACACACACACACACACATGCATGCACACATGCATGCAGACACACACGCACACACACACACACACACACACACACACACACACACACACACACACACACACACACACACACACACATACACACGCACACACATGCATTCACAAATGCACCAGACACGCAGACACGCACGCACACACACACACACACACACACACACACACACACACACACACACACACACACACACACACACACACACACACACACACACACACACGCAGACACACAGTTTATAAATACATAAATATATCAGTGTATAATCTTTGTTTGTAGAGCAGCTCCGCCCCATAGTACTCTGAAGGGAGGGAGGGAGAGAAAGAGAGAAAGAGGAGCACATGACCTACTTCCATTAATAAGCAATCTCTCTCTACCCCGGAGCGTTGCGCACACTCCTCACATCTTGGTGTGTGTGCTTAATAGCTCCCTTAGGAATATCAGGGCTGCCCCCTTGAGTGAAATCAGCCAATCATCAGTTATTAGACAAGAACTTCCATCCAATTATCAGATTCCCCATCAACATAACACACGACTAAATCGTCCAATGGATGCCAGTGAATTGGAAAGGAAAATCGAGCGTGTGCACAGTGAAAATCCTCCACAGCCATTTGGCTTGAACAGTCTGCTCAGGCTAGCATAGATAGCTGTGGGCTTACACTCGGGGCCTGGGCGAGTGTGGAGAAAAAAGCGGGGACTCAATGTTCTACTAATGAACACAGTGTGATTGTGCTACGCACGGCCGTTGTAGCAGGGCATCTGGACAGAGGCATCACTCGGAGAGAATGTTAATCGATGGAT
>NC_044050.1:20522606-20587606 GCF_902167405.1 Gadus morhua
ACTTTTCACACACTGTCCACAGGTTCTACTCTGCTTTCCTGTCCTGTAGCACATCCTCTCTCACCTCCCCCTCAAGCCTTCCCTGCTCCCCTCTCTCTCTCTCTCTCTCTCTCTCTCTCTCTCTCTCTCTCTCTCTCTCTCTCTCTCTCTCTCTCTCTCTCTCTCTCTCTCTCTCTCTCTCTCTCTCTCTCTCTCTCTCTCCCTCTCTCTCTCTCTCTCTCTCTCTCTCTCTCTCTCTCTCTCTCTCTCTCTCTCTCTCTCTCTCTCTCTCTCTCTCTCTCTCTCTCTCTCTCTCTCCCAGTCTTGCTGTGTCGCACGCCCCTTGCCTCTCTGTCTTTGTCAGTGTGCAGTGGACTGAGTGCGCAGAGCTGATCTGTTCTGGCATCTGAGGAGGAGCATTTTTATTTTCCATGGCACTGCTGGAATGGCCAGTCACATACAAACACACACACACACACACACACACACACACACACACACACACACACACACACACACACACACACACACACACACACACACACACACACACACACACACACACACACACACAGTATAGATGCGCACACACAGACACACGCGCATGCACACATTTTAACATATATACAAATACATATGAATATGTATGTATTTGAGCAGAGGAGAGGGGAGAGGCTGGATGAGGAGAGAGGAGAATGGTGGCAAGGAGAGGAGGAGAGGAGAGAGCAGAGGAGAGGAGCAGTCAGCAAGGGAGCATGGAGGAGAGGAGACAAGAGGAGAATAGGCGACTAGAGAGGAGAGGATATCAGATGAGAGGAGATGAGGGGAGAAGAGAGGAGATGAGGGGAGAGGAGAGGAGAGGAGAGGGGAAAGGAGAGGAGAGGAAGAAGAGAGAAGAGGAGCAGAGGTGATGAGAGGAGAGGAGAGGAGCGAGGGGAGAGGAGAGAGGAGCTGGATGAGGGGAGAATGGTGATAAGATGGGAGTGGTGGATGCTTTTTCAAGGCTGTAATTGAAATCTAATTATCACCCCAAGTCCCAGCTGACACCATGTCATACACACAGGTGCACGCACACACAGAAACACACACAGCCAAACACACAGCCACACACACGCACACGCACACACACACACACACACACACACACACACACACACACACACACACACACACACACACACATACGTGCATATACACGTGTACACTCTTGCAGTCACTGTAATACCACTAGCATCTGGCATATTCACACACCAATTATTATTCGTCCAGCGAGGCATTGAGAGAGACGTGTTGGACATTAGTACATTCCTTCTACCCTTCTGTTTCTCTCACAAGAGCACATCTCCCTCTCTCACACACACACACACACACACACACACACACACACACACACACACACACACACACACACACACACACACACACACACACACACACACACACACACACACACACACACACACACACACACACAGGACACATTTTCTCCTCATCTGTATCACGTACGACCCACATCACCCATTTTATTACGTGGACATTGTGATGCAGAATGCACCATTTTCACACATGTGCAACGTCATCGCTACCACAAACGTTCGGCGTCATACCACCTCCTACACCCTTGCACGCACGCACGCGCACGCACGTGTGCATCAAGGCGCTCGTTTAAGATACGCGCAAATAACGTGCCCCACACACACAGTCGTGGACTGTATATCCAGCGTCTATATATATATATATATATATATATATATCGACGGTATAACGGCGTGCGAACTACGTGATCCCTAGTTCACCCATGTTATAACAGAAATGGAGCTCAACAGAGATCGGATGGTGGGAATACTGACTGGCTTTCCCCGGCCGAGGTCTCTGCAGAAGCCGCTGCGCTGTCAGCAAGTCCTCGGTCTTGACCGCCTGGAGCAACTCCTGGTCCTTCCCCATGTCCCCTACGTCCTCCCGCTGTGGCCCTCGGTCTCCCTCCTCTCTTCCTGTCCGGACCTCGTTAATCCATCGCTACATCCTCCCGCTGCCTCCGGCCTCCGAGCCGAGGCACTGACTGATTGACTGACAGACTGACAGACTGACTGACTGACTGACTGACTGACTGACTGACTAAGGGGTGCCGGAATGAGTAGCACACTGAAATGAGCCTGGAGGAGTAAGAAAAATTATACTACAATGTCCCCTCTGCCGGCGTCGATTCAAAGCGTCCACAGAAGACCACCCTCCTGGTTTTGGGTCGGGGTGTTCTTCTTCTGCTGGCCACGCGGATTCCACGAATCAACGAGAATTTCCAACGGGTCTAAAAAGCGAAGCGCGAGGCGGTGGAGCTCGAGCGCCCTCCTATAGCCCAGGTCAATCGCGCCGATATCTCCGCACGAGCTCGATCCGCAGAACCAGCGCACGCACTGACTGATGTGTGTGACCGCTGTCACCCTGGCTGTGGCTTAGCATGCATGGCTATTACATAAACACACGCCAGCTGTGCGCGCCCCTCCACTCCAATTGTAATCCCCGGGCAGGAATGAAACGGAAGAGCGCGCTTCTGTTTACGCGTGCCTCTCAGTGTGTGTGTGTGTGTGTGTGTGTGTGTGTGTGTGTGTGTGTGTGTGTGTGTGTGTGTGTGTGTGTGTGTGTGTGTGTGTGAGAGAGAGAGAGAGAGAGAGAGAGAGAGAGAGAGAGAGAGAGAGAGAGAGAGAGAGAGAGAGAGAGAGAGAGAGAGAGAGAGAGAGAGAGAGAGAGAGAGAGAGAGAGAGAGAGAGAGAGAGAGAGAGTGTGTGTGTGTGTTTGTAGTCTACAGAGGTGGTTTCAGATTGGAATTGATCCAGCCGCGTGCTATGGGCGAGCGCGGGACAGAGGGTGACACGATTCGTGACCGCGCAAAGAAATTCTCATTTTGCGTTCCGCGTGTGAGTATCGTTGCATTGGTTGAGCCATGGTGAAGAAGAAATTTAGCGAATCCGGTGTCTATACGTGTCCGGTGTATCCCCCATGGAAGAGTCAATCAGACATCTTTATTTCCACAATAACTTCTCTTATATAGAAATTAAATTAAAGTGTGTAGGTGCACGGTGTGAGCTTGTGCAGGTTACCCTGCTGTGTGTGTGTGTGTGTGTGTGTGTGTGTGTGTGTGTGTGTGTGTGTGTGTGTGTGTGTGTGTGTGTGTGTGTGTGTGTGTGTGTGTGTGTGTGTGTGTGTGCATGTTGGTTACTCCAGTGGGTGGGCGTGTGTGTATGTGTGTAGCATTATTGTAGATCATTAGCATAATTAACATGAGCACAATTAGTAAACATGAACACAATTAGTCAACTATAGATAACATTGAGAAAACTGATTCTAGTTACCTGATTGTGTTTTACAAGGAGCTCCAGAGTGTGCACAAATGTGTGTTTATTTGTGTGCATGTGACTCTGCTGTGTGTGTGTATCTGTATGTGTGCATGTGTGTGTGTGTGTGTGTTGGTTACTCTGGTGTGTGTGTGTGTGTGTGTGTGTGTGTGTGTGTGTGTGTGTGTGTGTGTGTGTGTGTGTGGTATATGTTTTTGCAAGTTACCCTTGTGTGTGCGAGTCTGTCTGTATGTGCATATATTTGTGTGTGTGTTCTGGGTTATCTTTGTGTGTGTGTGTGTGTGTGTTTGTGTGTGAGCACGCTCAGGTGTATTTTTCTGTGTGTGATAGAGATTGTGGGTGCGTGTGGGTTACTCTGGTGCAGATCTAATTTAGACAAAGGGGCCATGCGCGATTCTCTTATATAGAACAGGAAGTAGAACAGCCGACAGTAGATTGACAGCTACTCATTCATCTCATATATAAAACCATTAATTATTTATTTTGTAAATAACTCACACGGTAATACCCACTACACTACGATCGGTTATCTCCACACTCCAGCATCCCAATTTCAAGTCTTTCTCCACAAGACAATATTTCAAACGAAACATCATAAAATTAGTACAGTTCATCAACCCCATCAAGTACAGCATGATGATACGCACATCCCCCAAGGGCCTTAACCAATGTATCTGTGTCCCGCTGGCCGCCTCCCTAAACCCAGAACGGGTAGGCGTGGAGGTAGGCCCTAACCTGGGCACTGAGTCCAGGCAGAGAGTCGATGGTGTGGGCCCCGTGGGCCCGGATCACCGCCCTCCTGCCCAGCTGCTGCAGCGTCTCAGGCCGCTGCCAGCGGTACGGCGCCACGATCTTCTTGGAGGAGGTGATGTAGTGGACCAGCAGGGCAAACAGCGAATCAAAAGTCTTGCTGCTGCCGTCCATGCCGAACAGGTGATTGGCCAGCAGCAGACGGATGCTCTTGGGGTGGTCTTCCCCTTGGTAGCTCAGCGTGAAGAACACGTTGCACTGGTAGCTGTCCCTGATGGACGGATGGATAGATGGGATCATTGGAACAACTCACTCCCATCCCCACCATTTCCTCATGTTTCCAACCAATACACTTCCACTTGTTTCGTTCATTCAATCTTAAACTGCTAGGGCAATGTACGGATTTATTTTAAATGCATATAGTGCATGGACTCTTGTGAAATTGAATTGAATTACAACATACAAAATTAAGGGATAGCAGCTCAGTGCAAATGATGACGGGGGGTGGGGTGGGGGGGGGGGGGGGGGGGTGGGGTAGGGTGCAGAATGTGGGGGTGCATAATCAAGTCGACACAACAAAGGTTTGCTGCCGGGCAGGGGAGGAAGAGGTTTCCAGGTAGCTACCTGATGAGGAAGGTTCCCGGGGCGGTTTCTCTGAGCATGTGATGGGCATCCCCCATGGAGAGAGAGCCCCAGTAGAAACCACTGCTTTGAAGTAACAGGTAGGTCTGTTTGACCAGTTGATATTCCCCCGGGCTTCTGAATGGCAGGAAGTGTGTGGGGCAGTTCAGATGAACGGGCCCTTCCTAAAGCCGGATAGGAGTGATTAGTTTGTAGTAATTGACTGCAGGGTATCGTATTGAATCGTCCACACACTGCAGTGGCAAATCTCATTAATATTGGCAATGTTTTATTGACCGTTTAGTTTTTTTAATATCGACAAAGACAACTGTTGATAACCGGAGGTTTCGCTTTCCCCAAGCCATTAATCCGTCTTGTTTGTGTTTTGTGACATATAATAATATGTTCTGTTATTATTATAATAATTCTATCGCGGAGACCCCAGCACTTGGCCACCTACGACCCACTTCAAAGCGACGTTATCTTGGGAAGAACATCTGTCATTCCCGACACTTTCACACCCCAAACCCTTAAATTACCCTTACAGCCTATCACTGAATGTGAGCTACTTTCTTTCACTTTTGTTTTGAGTGTGTGTGTAAGAAAAAGGACAAGTCACATATGCACATATGCAAAAACAAGCATGTGTACTAATATACATATATATATCTGTGTATATATGTATACAGTATATATATATATAATTATATATATATATGTTTGTTCTGTTAACGATTTCACGTCATTAACGACAAGGCCTACATAGGAAATAGGAAAAACTAAAAATATAATCCTTTAGAATCACAGAAGGTCGCCCATGCTACAGGTCATTATTTCAAGCAACTGTTTGTGCGTGGCTTTAATTTAAGGCTAGACAATTTAAGGCTCATATATAGATTGATTAACACATTGCTAAAACACACACTATCCTTGGCCTTTCCATACATATGCATGCAAATATTATTCCAATTGAATAATAGGAATAAAAATGAATAACGATTGATAATAAATACAACGAAGAATAGGTCTACAAATTAAGATATCTAAAGAATGCCTATTCATAAAATAACAATGAATATACAACAGTAACATCTAGTGGCGAGGACCAGTACTTCATTTTAGCATGACTCATTCTTAATATTGAACGCAGGAAGAGTTTTTGCAAAAGGCTTTTAATAGGTAAGCAGTCAAGGGAAGTTGTTAGCAGCGTCCCTTGACCAGAAGTTACTGATTCCTTATCGTAACTTAGCGTTTTATAGCCAAATGTCAAATGCATTGGCTGCTACTGTTTTTCTTCTAATTATCTGTCTGCAAAGCCAAATATGGGTGTGTCTACTAATAGTGCCGCCTGTTGAAATACACTGCATTTTCCGCCCCACTCTGAACATGGACCAGCTTGTAACTGGATACCCCAAAATGTGTTCCCAGACCTACCTGTCTCCACCTGCTCTGAGCGTCCTCGTCATTCTTCGACTGTTGCCGGGCGAGGAAACTGTGCCAATGTAGTAACCCTAAGTCATTTACACCTTCCCGTTCAATTTTGTCTGTCTTCTTTGTCCCCTCGCCTTCGAATGGTCTGACTGGATATGGGTCCAGTATCACTACTCTGAGGTTCTGCCTGAGGGCCGAGTCTCTTCGTCTTTCCAGACTGACATGGATAATTCTATCGCGGAGCAGCACTTGGCCATCTACGACCCACTTCAAAGCGACGTTCTCTTGGGAAGAACATCTGTCATTCCCGACACTTTCGCACCCCAAACCCATTCAGGATGTCCAGAAGAGCTACAAAGAAAAGAGCGGAAAAGAGTCTTTAATACATGTACGGTATACTGGTGGTCTCTCCAGTACTGTGTTCTGCAACATAAGCTATCTTCGATGATGCGCGTCTGTGCGTGTGAGATGCTTAAATTACCCTTACAGCCTATCACTGAATGTGAGCTACTTTCTTTCACTTTTGTTTTGAGCGTGTAAGACAAAGGACAAGCCACATATGCAAAAACAACCATGTGTACTAATATACATATATATATATCTGTGTATATATGTATACAGTAGCTATATATATATATATATATATATATATAATTATATATATATGTTTGTTCTTTTAACGATTTCACGTCATTAACGACAAGGCCCATAGGAAATAGGAACAACTAAATATATAATTCTTTAGAATCACAGAAGGTCGCCCATGCTACAGGTCATTATTTCAAGCAACTGTTTGTGCGTGGCTTCAATTTAAGGCTAGACCATTTAAGGCTCATATATAGATTGATTAACACATTGCTAAAACACACACTATCCTTGGTCTCTCCATACATATGCATGCAAATATTATTCCAATTGAATAATAGGAATAATAATGAATAACGATTGATAATAAATACAACGAAGAATAGGTCTACAAATTAAGATTTCTAAAGAATGCCTATTCATAAAATAAAAATGAATATACAACAGTAACAATGATTTATGATAAAATACTGAAAACTGAACAACCTACAGAACATTGCAAATAGACATTCGTGTTTTTGAAGTTTGCATGAAAACGATTTTACCTTGGACTTTTCCCGGCTGGCAGCATCAGTTCTCACGATTTACGTTGGGAGAGTATAGTTCGTTCATGAAATGCACGTACAACCTTATATATTTTTAAATCAAGTAATTGTGCAATTTATAAATAAAAATAGGAGAGAAAATGACTCCCGCGACCAAACGTTATCACAAAACGTTAGTGAGCTTTCGGTTTAAATGTGCAAAGGTTTTGTAATGAGTGGGTGGAGTTTGGTTACTGATAGTGGAATAGTCCGGTCATTTGAAAAGAGAAAACACAGCGTCTTGTCCTCCGTCTTTTCTTCGAGCGCCTTAATTATATAGTTTTTTTATTTGCTACACATATATTTAACATATATTTGCAATCGGCACAACCTACGCTATCACATAGTCATGTCCCCCTGCACTTTGCAGTTGGGTCTAAACTTTCGCTTTTGCTTTTGCAGGCATATCACGTGGTTTCAGAGAAATCCATGTCATGTCAAGTCACCTATATACTTGCAGTAGTCTGCAATTAGGGATTTAATGCTTTTTGGCGTCGCAATGACAATCATGTAATTTGTTTAAAAAACGTCTCGACATATCCTTCGAAGAAATTATGTATTATTTGGTCCTATACTATTATAACGAAGCTGTTTTTGCTGGTCTAAAATCATAAAAACGTTAGTCAATTTGCAGACATTTGCTCAGAAAACCATTATGTTAATCAGTAAGGACCGGAGTCTGACGCAATTTATCTAATTACTTGCCACTATACAAAAATGTAGAATTAAAACACTTAAGAATGTTGTTATTTATTATTAGCCTGGCCTGATGTGTTGGCATACAGACGAACATTGTTGGATTCTTCCAATTTAAAAAAGAAAAAACACAATTCAAAACACAAATTCCACATCTACAAAAGGACTTAGAGGTAGAAGGTTCTAGGCACACAGCTGGGTTTTATTAATACAAACAATGTTGAAGAACTGAAAGAGGAGGAGTAGACCAATCCTTAGTTTAGACTGTTGGTGTGGGCGGCTCTTGTTTTCTTTGTCTGTACATCCAATAGGCTGATACTGAACAGAACAAGACACCATAAGTTGCCAACACACACTGTAATGAAGGGAAAAGAGAGAAATTTAGTCAGTCTCACAGCATGACCAAAGGCGCGCGTGCGTGTGTGCGTGAGTGTGGCTGCGCGAGCGTTAGGGGTGACATCGAATCTTTGAAGATTTAAATCTTTGATCGAAACACATCTAACCTACGTTGTCCATTATAGTTGATTCGTCTTGTCTGGAAATTAGCGCTTGTGTTACAGTAGGAAACTGAATTTGGAGGCTGGGGGAGCTCCATGACCTGCATGGCTTGGGTTCTAGAAGTAAAGGCCCAGAAGTTATACACCGTTCTTCATGTGTGGTGGGGGATTGACTCGTTCTTCGTCGTTCCCCTCAAGCTGGTCAGAATTATTAACTCATTCCGTACTCGGTAGTGCATTTCCAGTGTTCTACTAAACCGAACGCTGTCGCCTGAATGATTCATTAACATATGTCCTACATTTGTGATCAAACAAACGCCTTGACATTCTCTTGATGGATGCAGGTTTTTTTCTGAGTAATCAGACAGTACATACTCTCAGGCTCCAGAGACTGCCCACTGTTTGATTCCATAGATGTATTATTTTTATTCAAGCCTATTTTATCGCATATCGGGTTAATAGAAGAATGTATTTTCCTTTTTTCCAAATGATTGAACGCACACATTGTCGTCATGGTATGAAAACTAAGAGGCGCTCAGTCATTTAGCAGAGGAACAGCACCTGGCATCAATAAGATGCTTATATAAAAACATATGGCCTGACGAATCAGATTACACTGCCAATTCCAAGTCGAGGCCACCCCTGGTTTGTGTGCGTATGCGTACATTACGCCGCCCCTGCAGTGTGTAGCTGTTGAAGTATTTCTTCCATCCAATCAGATCCACTGCAGCTGGCGCCTCAATGCCAAACAGTTGTCTCTGGAACACACACAGACACTTAAAATAAGCATACCTCTATGTGGCGTGTGTGGAAGATAGTTGGTTTAAGCAGCCTCACCTGGCCCAAAAGAGCCAGATTGGACTCAGGTGCACAGGTTAAACCACCCATCACCACACACACCATGAGCCAGATCTCATGCATGGCACCAGGTGATGTATTATCGATCAACATTTACAATAAACCAGTTTTCCAACATCACCATCCTATGTTCTGGTCTGGACGAGCCAAGGTGGCGTGTAGCCTGGACCTTGCTACACTCCATTATCAATCAAATTTTATAATCCAAACATTATATATTTTTCGTAACAAAACATAAATCACTAATCAAGTTGGTCTATCAACCACCGCAGACGCATGCCTTAATACAATTGAAGTTCAAATAATAAATCTGCAGTTACAGTTGTCACATAGGTACTCCATACGTCATTTACCTTCACTTCTGTGATGAGATGACCGAAGCTGGTCAGAGGGATCCGTGTCTTAACAGGGGAGGTCGGCATGACTAAACCAGTAAATGCATAAGATAAACTAAACTAGTATCACAATTTAAACGTGCGGTTCAATATCGTGTTGTGTAGTAGGCTACAGGGGACACCCCCGTTATTAATCTATAGGTAGGACTTTGAATGAAAGGACGCTTACACAATAACCGTTTTCCGGGTTCGGCCTATGTCGTCAGAGGAGTGGGTGCGCGCGAAAACCTAGTTACACAACGAGCATTTTCTGAACAATTCACAAATGCAGTTCTTCGTATTAACGCAAGGAAGCGCCATTTACCAGTTGGACGTCCGCCTTCATGCAGCAGAAATCACCCATGAGCAGAATGGTCCCCCACAATAATTAGATCCGCTTGAATTGTTTATAGGCCTTACATTTTCATGTTTGTGCAGGCCTCGATTGAAAGAATATTAATATGGTATTAATCTCTAGTAATTGCGTTTGAGTAAACGGCATCTTAACCCATCCAGTGGAGGTAAATAAACATGCATCATACCATATTATATTATCATATATTAATACCACGATATCGAATATAATAAACACTTTTAATACCATCTTATGGATGACAAAATATACGATATTAAAAGCATAACATAAACACAACAAGAGCTTGTCAGAGATCTGTCAGTTCTTTGACATGCCACAATTCTTTGGCGCAACTTCCAACACAGACCGCAGCTAAAGGAGACCATCTGCCGGCGTGTTCTGTCCAACCAAGACCGATTGGACTCGTCCTGATTTGGTCTGCTGTTACTGTCAGATTGTTTAGCCAAAGTACGCCTAAATGTCTTCATCTTTATTGCTTTACAGCCTTGCAGTTGGGAAGACATAAATGCCCCCTTACTGTCCAAAAGCATGCCCCTTGTCGTTAAACATACCGATGCAGTCTTTTAATAACCGTTTATATTATTTGCATGTGAAATAGAATACGTAAGGTGGTAGATAGTTAATTGGATAGATCACCCTTCAAATGGATATCAAATATGTGTGTGTGTGTGTGTGTGTGTGTGTGTGTGTGTGTGTGTGTGTGTGAGAGAGAGAGAGAGAGAGAGAGAGAGAGAGAGAGAGAGAGAGAGAGAGAGAGAGAGAGAGAGAGAGAGAGAGAGAGAGAGAGAGAGAGAGAGAGAGACGCACACAGACAGAGAGCGAGAGAAAGAGGGAGACACATAGGCCTACATACACAGACCGAGAGACAGAGAGAGAGCAAAAAAAAGCAACACAGTGTAGCAAACAGGGAAGCAGGTAAGCGGCGCGTGGAGCAGCCGGAAGCAGCAACAGCAGCAGCAGCAGCAACAGCAGCAGCATCGCGATTTGGACGTAGCGCGACAACCGGGAACCCGGCTGACATTCTTGCGGCCAGCGGGGTGGAGGATAGGAGGAGGGGGCACCTACACGGCAACGCATTCTCGCTGGCAGTCCGTCCCTCGCACAGTTTTTTCTCCCTCTCTCCATCTAAACCGTCGCTTCTTCGTCGTTAAGATGGCTGACCCAAGCAGCGACGACGGAGAGGCACCGGAGAGCGCGCGCGGCTTCGCCCGACAGGGAGCCCTTCGACAGAAGAACGTGCACGAAGTCAAGAACCACAAGTTCATCGCGCGCTTCTTTAAGCAGCCTACCTTTTGCAGCCACTGCACAGACTTTATATGGTGAGTGTGTCTGTGGAACGCGCGCGCACGCGCGCGATTGAGTGTGTATAATTGGGTGAGCAACCGACGCGGTGGTGTCTCCGTGTGGAAACGCTATAGAGACCGCAGGACACAGGTGATTCACTTGCTGCTGCGGATGTTTCAGAGGCCCTCCACGGGCGTACACACAGGCACAGCTGGGGCTCAACTCGGTCACATTGTAGCATAGGCTGTGATGTGCCGTGCCCTCATGTTGTACAATGCGACAATATCCCGGCCCTGTGGGCGATGTGTATCGGTTGCCGCAGAGCCGCCGTTGCGCTGCATGTTTTTTTTGGTGCCACATCCACCCGATATCCACCTCTGGTGTAGTAGGACAGGTGAAGGAATGCAGTTCAAGACACAGGCCCCACTGTTGCGGCAACAGCTGTGTGTGTGTGTGTGTGTGTGTGTGTGTGTGTCTGTGTGTGTGAGAGATATACATTGAGTGTGTGCGTGTGAGAGAGATATACATTGAGTGTGTGTGTGAGAGATTGAGCTGGTGTGTGTTCGTCTGAGAGAGAGATATACATGGAGAGTGTGTGTGTGCGTTTGAGAGAAAGATATAAGGTGTGTGTGTGTGAATGGGAGTCCAGTGATTTTATTGTATGCATTTGAATTGACAGCATCTCTATTTGTTTTGCAGGGGCTTCGGAAAGCAAGGATTTCAGTGCCAAGGTAAGCGCATGGCTCACTTCAAAACGTCTGTACTATCTATGGTTGTGTGGGAGGATGTTCAAAGTGTGATTAAAAAAATATGGGCGACCAGCCATTTAAGGGCTGTTGATGTGGTCCACCATATTGTCATGAGAAAGGCTGCATAGAACGCAGAGAGAAACTGTTCCGAGAGTGAGAATGTTCTCCGAGAACATTCTCACATTCTTGGCTGCAGAATAATTGAAGATCCAAGAGGGGCAGAACTGACTGGTGAAAGTTGAGCAGTCTTGCATAGGCCAGAGACAGATGGGCATGCAACTGAATTTGGATGAGCACCTTGGATGTCTGATTGCGTTATAGCCAAAGGAGAGGGGTGTGGAAGAGGATGGATGGATGATTTATTTCAACACGTGTGCCATTGAGGCTTGTTTGCATGAACATAATGGCCCTCTTTTTTTCTTTCAAGAGAAAAGCCATTTGTGTTTTGTGTTTGTATAGCCCTCACTTTATGACGATGTTTTGCTTTCGGTATCTATTCCTTCCTCTAATTTGGATTTGTCCAAACAATAGGTCACCAGCTGGTACTGTTGTGAACCTTTTAATGGCTGAGCTCCTAAAAAACAGACTGTGGTAGTCATTGGACAATGATTGAACAGGTCATTGGACATTTAGTAAGCGTTATGATTGGAATGATTTCGCACCGATTTCCCCCAGTGAAGACATTCTGTCGCCCTTTAGACGCGACTGTTGCAGACAGATCTCTGTGGTGATGCAGGAAACCCATCAATAGTTGAAAGAATTAACTCTTCTGTTGCTGTGCATGTGGGTGTGGGTGGGAGTGTGTGCAGAGAGTAGATAGTCATGCAGGCCGAATCCTTATTCATCCGGTTATTAGTACATTCAACACATGTGCCCACACATGCAGTTGGGTAAATGGATCAACATCAATAATGCAACAGTGGATCTTTGAGGTTTGGTGTGTGTCAATAATTAAGTAACACAATTAATATGTAGGCACATTATATTATACTAGAGGTAGAGGAAAACACAGACAAGTACAAAAACTGACTTTATAAAAGCTACTCGATAGGTTCATTATATGGCTGGCAAGGAACTATTCATTGAAGAATGACTATATCTAACACCAAAAACCATCAAGTGGCACAAAGTACATCCTTCAATTAGGCCTGGATAACCTGATATCGTTAGTTACTTAATCACATAGGAATAACAACAAGAAAATTGGTGTGAAGAAAATCTGCGTATGATGAAAACTAACGCAAATATGTTAGTTTCGTCTGGTTCTCCTGCTATCCGCGGAAGAACGAGACGAAATCTAACATTTTTGCAAATTGACCAAGTTTAGGGACGGGAGAGGAGAAAGAGCAAAAGCTTGATATATTTCAGAGAAAGAAATGCAACTGCATTGTCTGGCAGTGGAATGTAAAACCACGGTTCCAGACATGTGGTGACTGGAAACGCATGCATGCAAAAGTTGGTGGCCTACCCCTGTGGGTGTGTGCTAAAATTACCTTTGGTGTACCTGTTTTTTTTGTAAAGATTTGAAAGCTAAATAATGATTCAATACTAACCTTTCTTACCTTGGCTTGATTAAAAAAAATCCTCTTGGCGTGTCCACACGCCACGAGTCAACATGTTTTACACATAAAGTATTCTTCTATCGGCATCATTAACGGCTACGTCGATACACTTTAATTTCTGTTAGGTGTCATAGGCATTGATCGAAGCCAGACAGTGGGTGAAATAGTATCCTGCCCATTGATTGCTCAGTAAACAACAACTGAAATAGTATCGCTGCTATTGATTAACAGGTCAGACAGTTATATTTAGATATTGATCAGTATTCTTTGATGACATACCTGTGGCTCGGCCAAAACAAGTTTCCTGCTTATCCAAGACCGCACGCTTATCCATGCATCTTAACCTGTAGTAAAATAACCCCAGTAATACATGCTGTATGTCAACCACCTCTTAATGTGGCAGTTAAAAATTCAATGTAAGTTTTTTTCGTCATTACGTTTTTTTTCGTCATTAAATATACTGCAACCGTCATTGATAAAACCCTCAATCTCAGTGGGGTACATAAAGTGGCAAGACTTTATTCTGCATGGAAATGAAGATTTGTGAACGGTCCACGTGTGAACTACGTAAATCCTCTGCTACGCATGGCCTGGTGGCTCACGAGTACGGTCATTTATTTTTCAGTTCCCCGATTACACTATGTTTAACCTCTGTGAGTGGTGAGAGGCTTCCTCTGCCTCTGTGTGCCTGACGCAAGCCTCCTGTTCAGACAGGCGGACGGGGACGGGGCTAGATATAAGCTAGATAACGCTCAGCTGACTGCACTCGGGAATGTTCCCTGATGTGACCATTCCCATGGAATACGACGGCATATATGAAGATACAATTACAGCCCAAGTGCTTCAGTTGTAATTGTATATTATATGAATATACAATTACAACTGAATGCTTCAGTTGTAATTGTAGTTAAATGCCTCCAACCCCCCTTGGATTTGATTTTGAATTTGCAACATAGTACTATCCTGTTTTGCTGCCTCTCTGAGCTCTGATTTGTCGAGAGAATGTGTTCAACTCAGCAGTTCCTTTTTAAGTCTCGTCTTCCTCTGTGGAAACAAACGACACTGATGTGTTGCTCGCAATTAAATGCAGCAGATATGCTATCTGATGTAGCAAAAAAAAAAGCGTTGTCTAGCCTAGCTGTTTTTCCCTTGGAATATAGTTGTTTATACATGAGCATACAATGCTCCAACCTTTCAATGAGGATGAGCAACAGATACTGCTTAAGGAATAGCATCTTCACAAGTATCATATTCCTTTTATGTACTTTTAAGGGCAACCAGAAGCTGATAAACATATCAACATGATGACTCACTGGTCCTGGTGTGGTGGATAGAAGTTTGCTGAATCAACTGTACTCATGGAATTTCAATTGAGAGTTAAGTTCCCCTGTGTGCATTATCTCGCCCTGCTGATGGAGCAAAGCAGTTTACTGAATGCTACTCGCATGTTGGACACACACGTTGGTAGAAATGGTCTTCCAAGGATTATGTAAAGACTTGAAGAAAATGCAGGCATTAAGGTTAAGTGGTTTTATCCGTTGCAGAAAATTGAAATATTCTTTACTGCAAAGGTGAGGGTGTCAAGGCTTGGTTGATGATAAACCGTTTAAGTGTATTTGATCATCTAGCACATTAGTGGGCGGGACAGGGCTAGACGGGCCGTGCGTCAATCTAACGACAAGAACTACAGTTATGCCTTAGAGTGGCATTGGAAGCTTGATAAATTCATGTGTGTGTGTGCGTGTGCATGTGTTGAGATGGCAAGTTGGATTGTGGAACATGATTCATGTGAACTTGTCAGCGACTTCATCCAATCTGATTTGTTGATAATGTTGTCTGTCCATTGAAGGCGCTATAACTAGACTCCTCCCATAGCCAGGTTGCTAAGCAACAGAGAAATTACCTTCTTGGCAGGTCACTAAGCCTGTTTGTCAATGGAATGTGTGTAGTCCTGTATGGATGACATCATGGTTTTATGAGCGTGTTTTTGAAGTCTGGCCCTCTTCCTCTATTCTATATGGCTGTTCCCCCCGTCAGTTCTATTTGCCATTACTGTTTACTCTTTCTGCCAACACACTTAATTAATTCCTCCATCCTTCACACACTGGCTCAAACCCAGCTATGCCCCCCTACTCTTCCCCCACACACACACACGTACGCACACACTCTGACACGAACACAGACATATTTGTGTTTGTCTCTCTATACTCTGCCTTCATTGAGTTTCCATAACTTGCTGCTCTTCAGGATCCAGAGCGTGAATCCTGTCCAAACTGAGTGATGCATACATCTTGTTTTACTATAAACCAAAGGCAGCCTGGAGACGACGATCCACTTGTAATACTGTCTTTCTACAATCTCGTATAAGACCTGTTCAGTTCAATATTCACTATCGCGTTCAGAAACCGACTGGCAGTGAAGTTAGTCACCTGTGGCTGGGTGGGCTCCAGTGGGCTGAGATGTTACAAAGCTGAATGTGTGAGGATGAATGCGTGACGTCCTATCAGGAATAGCCCCCCCCCCCAGGACAGTGCTCACTGTATTAGTTACTCCTAACCTATAGCCTGGAATACTGGAAGAACAACGCTATAATCACACCCCTATGAATGTCCCCCTCTCCACAGTTTGCATTATGTTAGTGTCTTGGGCTGGGTATTCTGGTCATTGTTTCTGTTTATTGTTTGTCGTTTGTGTTTTGTTGCTGTGTTGTTGGTTGAGGTTGAGCCCCAAGGATGAGTAATGGTCTGACTGTGATCTGTGTGGAACATTGACACAAGGATTAGTGCAGGCCCTTTCTTCTCACGTGTCACGCCTCCGGAGCCTTTTTCCAAGGTTGTGTAGAGGTAAAGCAAATGGTGCTAGGTTCAATATCATCCCCTGTGATGTATAGTGCCTGAGTCTAACCTGCTCCTTACTGACCTGTATCAGAACATCAATGTCATTTAACCATGTCTGAGCATCTGCTAAACGTCTTAACACTCATTGCAGATCAAATTAATGTTACTATTGATTTTGATTGAAAACATGTATTTACAAACAATTTGGGTATTGGTCATTGTATGATGTACTTCAAAGATCCCATGGAATGAAAATGTCACTTTCTGAGGTTTTCTCACATTAGAATGAGTTCCCCTAGCCTACTTATGCTCCCCCGGTAGCTAGTAATTTTGTTTGGTGTAAAACAAGCATTAGGCATTCTGCTCCGCTTTTAAAAAACGAAGCTCAGACGCCCCGATTTGGAATTTTCCCTGCATGTCGTCATAAGGGGAGATGCCACCTCCCCTTTCTCTGCCTTGCCACCCCAGAGAAGGAACTTTGGCTTTGACTCCCCGAAGTAGGCTACATGAACCACGACATGGAGGAGAAAGGGATCATTGCCCGCGATTGTCTCCCGCTTGAGCCCCTCTTCCGCTTCCCACTGCCGAGGCGTTGGTCCCTCGGCACCGAGTCTCCGGCGGGAGACAATCGCGGTCAACAATCGTGGGCAACAATCCCTTTCTCCTCCATGTCGTGGTTCAGTCTACTTCAGTTTGATGTGGATGTGGAAGAACTAGAGACGTTGGTGAACCTGACGCAGTCGTTTGAGATTCATAATATCGTCTGGAGGCGCACACAGCTTTTGGCCTTGATAATATATATTAAATGATATAGATATCCATGTATAATATATTATTTAGATATAGAGCTCCAGGACTCCCGCCGGAGCACCTGGAGTGTTCTAGAATATTTACAAAACACGGCTAAAGGCTTTGTGCGCCTCGCCATTGTGATACATCCACTGTAAGCAGAGCGCATGGTACCATGGCCGCATGCTGCTCAGGGCCACACCTCCAACCTCCTCCTTGGCCATGCCTCCCTCCTCCTCATTTGCATTAAAGCTACCGACACCGAAACAGCGCGTTTGGGGAAAGCTCATTGTGCGACTGGTTCGTAGTGGCTGTAATTCTGCACCACGGCTGAATTTCGGGAACGTCTTCAAATACTGTGTTAGGGGCCCAACATATCTATATCAAAGCATCCATAAAGTAGCATACCATGGGACCTTTAATTTATAAAATTCTATTTCAGAATTTGTTATAGGGAAGGAGTCCTAGCAACATGCCGTGTGTAGTTTCAGTTTGTGTTTTAATTTGAAGGTGATCCTGAAAATAAATGTAGAAGTGTGTCAAATGTCCTATGATTGTCTCTCCCGTTCTCTCCCAGTGTGTTGCTTCGTGGTCCATAAACGCTGCCATGAGTTCGTCACCTTCTCCTGTCCGGGCGCAGACAAGGGGCCTGCGTCGGACGTAAGTGAAGGAAACACAACTTATTCTTCTGTCTTGACGATCACCTCTGTTCAATTGGCATTATGGCTTGGATACTCAATGCATGAATGAAACACAACATATTTCTCTGTCTTAAAACTAACCTACTTTTTCAATTGGAATTATGTCTTGGATACTTAATGCATGAATGAAAAACAACTTATTCATCAATCTTAACACTAACCTCTTTTAGAATGGCATTCGGTCTTGGATGCTTAATGCATGAATGAAACGAAACATGTTCTTCTTTCTTGTTTTGTTGTGCGGTCTTGCATTTTGCTATCTTATGAATGCTTACAAAAGGAAAACCTGAAGCCCAGATTCAGTACATTTAATGGGTTTGAGCTTCTCCTCTTCCACGGCTCAGCCCCTTCTGCTGATGAAATTTGATGTCAGATTGCCCTTATTCTCCTTGAACTCCTTAGCGCCTTCACCTTGACTTCCAGCCATCCATCTCTTCTTACTGGTGTTGCCATTTATAGTGTGCAAGTATACATATCAACCCATACTTCTTATCTATGCCATAACAAAAATATAAAAAACAATTTTGGATTGACATTTGCCCGCAATATTGAAGACTAGTGCATCATCAAAACAAACGTTCTATCTGCTCCCATTCATCACAAACTGGGCTGATCTCGCTGTAGCCATTAGGTTATGCTACCTTAAAGACATGCTACCTTAAAGACGTGCTACTGAAGAAAAAGCCATACAAAGCCTTAACCTTTTACAGCTTGCCACACCTTCTTAAATGGCAATCATCCTCATTTTTTAAAGGCAGGGAAGGAGAACTTCCATTTTATTTGCTTAGGCATGATGGTTTCTGGCTGGCCGGTCTGACAGCTTTTTCTGTGTTTCTTTTAGCTGTGAACGCCTTCATTACATCTACTTGAATGGGGCAGACTTTGGATGGGAATAGTGCACAAACAGGAATTGCGTGAGCAGTGTCTTTCTGGCACTGATCTTGAGAAGGAAAGATAATCCAATCTAAGTCCAATTCCCACCATTGGGACATGTCCCAACAAAACACTATGGAAGCCTAGGAGCAGTTTACTAAACACAACCAGACAACAGACTTCAAATCTTACAATGCTGTCTTCCATGTCAGAATCCTTTTGGATTGAATGTAAACATGCACAATCTTTGATAGTGCATACTATTTATATCTGCATTATGGCCAAACAAATGAATCTAATACCAGTCTTTTGAAACAACCTTGGATCATTTGGAAGTAATTTGCAATGTGAACATGACATTTTCACAAGTTAGCCACCCAGGCTTGTTTCACAATGCTTTTAACAAAGGGTGAACTAACCCGTATGAACCACATTGTGATCTAGGAACTTCTAAGATGTATAAAACGTTATTTGACCTGATCCTCATACCACTGGCTTATTGCTAAAAACTTTGCCATAAGGTTTCAAGTCTCAAGGAGCTACACAATTGCACATACCTGGCCCATGGCAGAATGGACCAAGATAACCTCAACATTGGGTAGCAAACTGGGACAAAGTTGCCTTAGGCTCAATGTATTTATGTGGCAATTACTACAGGCCCTGACATTCTCACCTGTCCCCACCCACTTCCCCCTCTTCACAAACCCATTTCAACATAATTAAGGGCATTTAAACAACACAATGACAAGCGGTAGCTTGTTGGATTTGTTATACGAATCTAAACTGATAGACAATCAAATTGTAAAAAAATAAATCGGAAAGCTTAAATATACAAAAATGTTTTTCGTAAAATGGCTAGTGTGTAACCAAAGTAAAATGTACAACAACCAACCACCGCACAACCAACCAACGTGGACCCCGCGCATCTGATGCAGCGGGGTCCACGATGAGATATCAAATTCTCAGGGAGGGCTGCGGGTGGAGCCAAGATGGGAGCACTTAGAAAGAGCAGACTGTTCGCCATGTGATTTTTGATTCAGTTAATGTGTGTCTGACTAGAATTGACATAAATCATCAACAATATTGAACGAATTGAGGCCTACATGTAATACTGTAAGCAAACACGGCCTATTTCCTTCAATCTAAGCCTGTGGCCGTCACCTGGTTATGGAACATCTGTTTTTTTTCCATATACAAAAGCGCTATAAGCTGAATCATCTCTTCACCTGGCCTATGTCTTAAATCAAGAATGAATCTGAACAGTTAGCTGCTTGCATTCAGGGCTACTGTTTCCTCAGAAATACGATAGCGTAGGTACATTTGATATTTTTTTGTATTTATCCAGGGATTCTACCAGTTGGATTTGAGGTGCCTTTTGTCTCAGGACCATACCCTATTGAAACTTAATGAATTGACAGAAACTCTTTCAGTCTGAGGAGTAATGATGTCTGACATAGATGTCTGATGCTTTACCTCAAATGTCTTTTGTTCCCTCTTTCTGTTGTGACTCAAGAGAGTACATGTAAGGACTATCTCACTTTGAGGAAGTATGAGCAGAATAGAAAGTTGAATTGAAACTAAAAAAGAGAAAATGAATGTAGGCTCTGGCTGATTTGGATCAGTTAACCCCTGATTTTAGTCAGATTCAATATATAAATGTTAGTCACCATATATATTATCTTACTCTCGCTTCATAAATCTTTTTTGGATAGGCTATCCAAAAAAAAGGGATAAAAATCCCTTTTGCCGTGGCTCAGGTTAAATATAGATTTTGCAGCCAATAATTAACCCCGGTGCTGATGAATGTTGATATTAATAAATATGGTGAGATCAGCACGGCCTTTGTCCTTCCCTTCACTTGTTGTTTGTGTCTGACACACACACACACACACACACACACACACACACACACACACACACACACACACACACACACACACACACACACACACACACACACACACACACACACACACACACAGGCACACACACACAGGTACACGTGCAGGCACGCACAAACAAAATACTTTATGACCTCAGAGTTTTGCCGCCTGGTTGCTTTAACTTAATGAACCAGTTTCCCTTTGAGGGACACACACAGACACATACATATATTGCAATATTGGGGCAGCGATGTAACTCCCAGCCGTTAGTCATGTGATATATCCTTATCGCTGCGCTTTGTCAATTTGTGTAACCCCCCCATCTCCCTTGGCAGGAGCCTTAAACACACAAATATTTGTGCCCATTCAGCCTTGAACGACCTGCTTTATGGTGAACTTTACCCTCTTCTCCTTCCTCCTGTGTTCTCTCCCTCTCTCTACTATCCACCTTCCCTCTGCAGGACCCTCGTAGTAAACACAAGTTTAAAGTGCACACCTACTCCAGTCCCACCTTCTGCGACCACTGTGGCTCTCTCCTCTATGGCTTGCTACACCAGGGCATGAAATGTGACCGTATGTACCCCCCTCCCCCCACAACACCACAACACCACCACCACCATGTCTCGTCAACAGCCTCTGTCTCTCCTCCGTCTTCTCTTGTATCTCGTGTAACTGATGACTAAGTATGTATTCCCGGGAGTAGCTCTCTCGTTTTCTTTTTCTGTAAGCGCCAGTGGGGCTTCCTCTTTCCTCTGGATTTACAATAAAAATGCACAGCGCTATATTTAGCTGCTCACTGTTAAATTTGAGGAAGTCGCTTTTTTTCTTCTAAATCAACCCCCCCTCCTCCCCACCTCAAAGGGAATGCCAATAATCGCAGCATTCTGCCCTCTAGTGGGCATAGGGGATAAAACATGTATTTATATTTCTCTTCCTGTTTATTTAAGCGTAATCTTTTCTGCTATGTTTATTTACTCTACTCGTAATAGATATGTTTAAAACTATCATAACAATATGATAACATGGGACAACCCTTATCTTGATGAATAAGTGAAAAAGATGTGTTCGAATGTATTGACCACACCAAGAGATTTTCAACGATTCTCATGTTTTGTCTGTCTTTTCTTTCCCATCTTCCCAGACTGCATGATGAACATCCACAAGCGGTGTGTGGCTAATGTCCCCAGCCTGTGTGGAACAGACCACACGGAGAGGAGAGGACGCATCTACATCACTGCCAAGATGGTGGAGGAAGCTCTCACTGTCACGGGTAGAGATCTCTCGCTCTCGCCCTCTCCTGAATACAAAACAATGTCTTGATATTGACAGAGATGCCTTTTAATACTATTCTCTTAAAGGTATGCATGAAACTCGAAAGTCCATTAGTTAATCAATAGGCCAACGATTGCTCCACTTAGAACAAGACCTCTGTAGGGCAGAGGACCTCTGTAGGGCGGAGGTCCTCTGTAGGGCGGAGGTCCTCTGTAGGGCGGAGGTCCTCTGTAGGGCGGAGGACGTCTGTAGGGCGGAGGACGTCTGTAGGGCGGAGGACCTCTGTAGGGCGGAGGTCCTCTGTAGGGCGGAGGACCTCTGTATTTCTAGCGATGCTTTCTCTGCCTCTACCTGTCCCTCCGATCCACTCCCCTCCAGCTTCCTCATGCTCCAAAAAAGGATGAACTGCATAAAGCTGCAGTTATAGCAAGCACACACTCCTGCAAAGGATTAGTATGATTGATATGTATCTTGCTTGCTGTACCCTGTACCTAACTTGCTGTACCCTGTACAGCAAGTTAGAAGCAGCCTCATGGCCTGTAGGAGACGGTGGACAAGACGACGTGTGATGATCTCTTTGATCTTCACACTCTCTCTCTCTGTCTCTCTGTCTCTCTCTCTCTCTCTTTCTCTCTCTCTCTCTCTCTCTCTCTCTCACTCTCTTCCCCCAATCTCTCTCTCCCCCCCTGCAGTCCAAGAGGCCAGGAATCTGGTGCCCATGGACCCCAACGGCCTGTCAGACCCCTACGTCAAGCTGAAGCTGATCCCAGACCCCAAAAGCGAGAGCAAGCAGAAAACCAAGACCATCAAATGCTGCCTCAACCCAACGTGGAACGAGACCTTCATTTTGTGAGTCCTCCTCCTCGTTATCACTATCAGAGTCTTCTGTTTACCAGAACTGGGGCACAGTGACTCAACCCAGGGGCCATCCACTTTAAAGAGCCACTATAACAGACCAAGATGTTGCTATAGCTGCTCATGAATAAACAGGAGCCGGGTTTATATTTGGCATGGGTTTTCTATACAGAATTGCGTCTGTATAGAGAGGCTCTGAGGTAACTGGAGCACATTGGACTGACCCTGTCCCAATTTCTGTCTTTGTCCGTTATGACCGCGTTCATTTCTGGGTCGCCTCCACAGAGGAACTAGGACTGTGTTAGCTTCGTTATGTACCAGTTTGTTTTGTGTTCAGCGAGTGCAGTTTATGCTACCACAAAAATGTTTTAATATGGGTGCCATATTAAAACATTTTCTTTGAACTACCATTTAACAAGAACTCTTGATGCACCCTTCATCTTCTATACTATTCTGATTGTTGCTACATGACTGTGTTCCTTTGACCCATTTGTTTTGATCCTCCTCATCCACCCGACAGCAAGTTGAAAGATACGGACAAAGACCGCCGGCTGTCCGTAGAGATCTGGGACTGGGACCTGACCAGCAGAAACGACTTCATGGGCTCCCTCTCTTTCGGCATCTCAGAGCTCCAGAAACAAGCAGTAGATGGATGGTAAGAGGTTGTGTGGCGAAGGCTGTGCCAGGACCATCTGGACCTCCATGATGTCTATTTCCCCGACCATGCCTAACCATGGGTTCTCCTCTGGTCTTCTCTGAACGTGACTCCTAGGTTCAAGCTCCTGGGACAGGAGGAAGGAGAATATTTTAATGTCCCCGTGCAGCCAGAAGGTGAAGAGGGAAACGAGGAGCTACGCCAAAAGTTTGAGGTTTGAGATTTTTGTTTTGTAGATATACACAAGGGGTGGGCCGTCATTGTACTAGTTAACTAGTTATATGTAACGACTCTCAGTTAGTCTCTTAAAGGTGACTTATTATATCACCAGGTGTGAGTGGGATTCGCCGTTACAAGCCGTTTTGAATATCGGCCTCTTCTGACATCACAAGTGGGCGTGTCCACCTAGATGTGTGATGGATAGATCAGTCTACCAGCCTACCCAGTGGACTGTAGCAAACGTTGCTCATCTATCCGTCATACATCGCGGTGGACACGCCCACCTATGATGTCATGACATCATAGGCAGATTTTCAAAACAGCTTGTAGCGGCTTATCACACACCTGGTGGTATAATATGTCACCTTTAACAACGGTGTTTTGAATTCATAAGCATATCTAAATATTAAGCGATATTGGGTAGAATTCCCCATAATTATTGTGATAATCGCACCTCCCTTTATATATTTCAACATTAGCTGACAACCGCTCAAACTCTTGACCTGAGGCCCATATGTGTTTTATGGGCCTATCCAGTGACCCTTCTCGTCTGTCTCTACTCCAGAGGGCCCGGGTGGGCCCAGGGAAGTCCAGTGGGGGGGGGGACTCCTCTTCCTCGGTGTGTAGGTACGACAGCAACGGAAACCAGGACCGCGTCAAGCTGTCTGACTTCACCTTCATCATGGTGCTGGGCAAGGGCAGCTTCGGGAAGGTGGGTCCCGTGCAAGCCCACACACCATACACAGACACACTGCTACGATGAGATCCATTAGTGGTGCACTCTGAGACGTGTGACTCGTCCTCTAATTGAAACGTCACATTAACGATCGGTTACAAGGACCGATAATCATTAGGGCTGAACGGTTTATCAAATCAACTCGACTTGTAATGTAGTAGAACGCGATTTTCAAATCGCAAAGGCTGCGATTTAAAATAAAAAATAATTTAACAGTTCAATAGTTAAATAAAGATGTTGACCGCTTCCAATGTTGTGTTGGTCATACCATAGATTGAGTTATGCTTGTTTAGTGAATAATACAAAACAAAAGTCTCTAAAAGACTCTAAATTGCGAAATAATCGCAATTCGATTAATTCCCCAAATCGTTCAGCCCCAATTATCACGGATTCAGATGAGAAAAAAAACGAATGAGCTGAAGCTACAGCATCCTGCGCTTTGCGTTCCTCCCCAGGTGATGCTAGCCGAGCGCAAGGGCGCAGAGGAGCTGTACGCCATCAAGATCCTGAAGAAGGACGTGGTGATCCAGGACGACGACGTGGAGTGCACCATGGTGGAGAAGAGGGTGCTGGCCCTGTCCGGGAAGCCACCCTTCCTCACCCATTTGCACTCCTGCTTCCAGACCATGGTAGGGATGACCCCCCCCTTTCCCCAAAACAGGGTCCCCCCCCCCAAACCAAACCTGTCACACAAACCTGTAGCCATCCTTGAGAGAGACCCTGCTCCTTGATGACGTGCAACTGCGTGAAGTCTCCTTAGTCAAAAGCAGCTGCTAATAAACAAGTTGATAGTAGTTCAGATTGTTGCAGAACACACCAGCTAGTGCACAATGTCTTGAACAGATAAAGATTGGTATTGGGTTGTTTGTTTGTCGTCCCCTAGGACCGGCTGTACTTTGTGATGGAGTACATTAACGGTGGAGACCTGATGTACCAGATCCAGCAGGTGGGCAAGTTCAAGGAGCCCCACGCTGTGTAAGTACCACGCACACACACGCACACACGCGCACACATGCCGACACACACTGGCACGGCGGGAGAATATGAATCTTGGATCCATTAGTCCTACTATGTTATGGCAGAACTTCTGGGGGCACTGCTAAGAGCCTGGGTGAACATAAGCGCCCAGTTCTCCCAGATTTGAGCCGATCTATCATGATTTGTCAGACTAGGACAAATAAGCCTTGGACTTAAACGACTTTTAAAGATAAATAGGTAGCTGAAGCGAGCAAAATAAGTATACATTCTTCTAAAAACAATGATTTAATTTGGTTTTTTTTGGTCGCTTTACAAACGTGAAGTGAAATACGGGCTCCGTGTGCTTCGACGATGCGAAACGAATCGAGAGCAAATGTGCTTGCGAACCATATACATGCTCACCCTGACACGGGTACACGAATGCAACCAGTCGTTCTCCTGTTGCCCTAAAGGTTCTACGCTGCCGAGATCGCCATCGGCCTTTTCTTCCTGCACTCCAAAGGCATCGTCTATCGGTGAGTCCAACGTCACACAGGCCACGCCCACGCCTGGTGTCGCGGGTTCACCTACAAACTACACACACTTGCATCCCCCTCTTCTCAGGGACCTGAAGCTGGACAACGTCATGCTAGACTCGGAGGGACATATAAAGATTGCTGACTTCGGCATGTGCAAGGAGAACATGCTGGACGGGGTCACCACCAAGACCTTCTGCGGCACACCGGACTACATCGCCCCCGAGGTGAGGCTCTGGGCCTGAGCTTGTGTTCTGCTGAACTCGCCCCTCCGTTTGCGTAGTTTTTTAGTCAAGGATATTTGTGGACCCAAAACAGACATCAATGTATTTGTTGAGCAATTGCATTCATTTGGATTAAAGTGTGTGTGTGTGTGTGTGTGTGTGTGTGTGTGTGTGTGTGTGTGCGTGTGCGCGTCAATCTAACAACAAAAACTACTGTTATGCCTCAGAGTGGCATTGGAAGACTACAAATCCTGTATCCCTGCTTTGCTATGTTCAGATCATCGCCTACCAGCCGTACGGGAGATCTGTGGACTGGTGGGCGTTTGGAGTGCTGCTCTACGAGATGCTTGCAGGACAGGTGTGTGTGTGTTGCGTGTGCGATGTATGGATTCATAAAGTCATCTTTATTCTGTTACGACTGTTTGGAATTGTGTCGAGGTGTACGTGTAAACTCATGGGAGTTGATCTGCGCTTTGGCCCTTCCCAGCCGCCGTTTTGATGGAGAGGACGAAGACGAGCTATTCCAGTCCATCATGGAGCACATGTGTCCTACCCAAGTCCATGTCCAAAGAGGCCGTCGCCATCTGCAAAGGGTGAAGATGCAAACTGCGACGCATGAAAAATAAAAACGGAAAAAAAAAAAAACTATTACAAATACAAATTTTGAATGCAAATGAATGCAAATCTGGCCAAACCTGGTAGAAAGAAAAACCAATCGGGCAAAAGTGCAGATTTCTCTCAGTCCCGTCACATCATAATTCAGTCTATTTGGATCATATTGCTCAGTCGAGCCTTAACCTTTGTCGCCAGCATTATTAATACAATTCGGCTGACTGTTGCATTCCTTGGTTATCATGAACCTAACCTCCCTGACCCAGGTTCTGATTGGTCCTAGCCTTTCTATGTTTTAACAGGATCGAGGCCAGGCTGATCTTGTGAACTCAGGGATCAGGCTGAAATAAAAGTTGAACAAGTGCTTTAACATGCACAATGAACAATTACTTTGATATATAACTGTGTGTGTGTGTGTGTGTGTGTGTGTGTGTGTGGTGTGTGTCAGCTGATGACCCAAGCACCCAGGGAAGCGTCTGGGTGTGGACCGGAGGGGGAGAGGGACATAAAGGAGCATGCCTTCTTCCGCTACATCGACTGGGAGAAGCTGGAGAACAAGGAGGTCCAGCCGCATTCAAACCTAAATCGGTAAGGTGACAAAAACGCATCCTGATGATCAATTACAATTATGAATCTTTTTTTTTTTATATAATATTACGTATATAGCGCTTTTTGTATAATGTGTATACGCTCCATGACATCAGGTAAGTTAAACAGGTCCACTCATCCTTGACCCAAGTCACAACCGTCTTTTCCGCCATTGGTCACTGCAAGAGGAAACCAATTCCAAGAATTGCAGTCACCAATGATGAAACTGATACGCCATTGGCTCACATATGGACCAATGGAAATCCACAGTCTCTGCTGAGACTGATTTTGATTGGTTGATATCATGTTTTAGTGGTCTCTCTTCCCCCCCCCCCCCCCCCTTGTTTGTTTGTTTTCGTTCCATCCATCATCCCATCATACTCACGCCATCCCTTCATATCTCTCTCTTTTTCTGTCCCTCTATCGCTCTCGCTCTCTCGCTCTCTCGCTCTCTCTCTCTCGCTCTCTCTTTTGTCTCTCCTTTTGTTTCCCCCCATGGCAGTGCGGGCGTGACGCGGAGAACTTTGACCGTTTTTTTCACACGCCACCCCCCCCGTGGCTGACCCCCCCAGACCAGGAGCTTATAGCCAACCTGGACCAGGAAGAATTCAACGGCTTCTCATTTGTTAACTGCGAGTTCTCCCTCACGAGTCACT
Source organism: Gadus morhua (assembly GCF_902167405.1). Classification (NCBI taxonomy): domain Eukaryota; kingdom Metazoa; phylum Chordata; class Actinopteri; order Gadiformes; family Gadidae; genus Gadus; species Gadus morhua. The sequence goes on from NC_044050.1 coordinate 20,550,696, forward strand.
GACCATATCCCACCAATCAGGGCCCGGCCCGGCCCCCCGCCCCCGCCCCCCCCCCCCCCCCCCCCCCCCCCCCCCCCCCCCCCCCCCCCCCCCCCCCCCCCCCCCCCCCCCCCCCCCCCCCGCCCCACCCCGCCTCCTCATGTCATGTCCGGGCTGCCTCAACACGGTTTAAAATAACATTGAACATTTTCACCAACACGTAGAACCGAACATGCCAGATCTCCTCTTCTGTGTAAGCATCATATCCTACAAGGGTGTTGGGGGGGGGGGGGGGGGGGGGAAGGGGGGAACGCGACATATTTAGGGAAACGTTCCTCCCTAGTAGGTAGGAAGCCACTGTTTACCGGAGTAATTATTTGATGCTTAAAAGCTGCCCTGAGAGCTAAGACCATATCATCAAGCTCTTCCAACCTTATTATTAAGTGCAGGAGTTAGGCTTTTGACTTGAAGCCAGTGCAAACTCTGCGGCATGCATGTGGCACTTTCACTCTGTATTGGGTGTCCTCCTGTTCGGAAAAGATAATTCCGACTAGTTAACGTTCAGGGCCGATCTGTGCCTGAACTGTCTCTAGTGACGCGATTGACATGTTGTAAACTGATGTGAAGACCTACCGTTAATAGTCATGGTGTAATATGCCGACGCATCTTCAACATTGATACTGTGTAAGTGTAAGGTCATACAAGTGAAAAGCTCGACATTTTGTTATCCCAGTTCTTTAAGTACTTATCATTTTCCTTAGTACTGTTTAACCTCTTTTTTTTTTTTTTTTTAGGACCAAAAACTGCTCCGATTTGAACGTTCTGTTGAATCAATATTGTGGTGGTGTTAACAAATATTTGCTAATTTGTGTTATGACTTGACTACAAATGGAGGTTGTTGCGGTCGGGAGGGCAAATCGGTTCAGGGCCACTGGGTTCAATGACAAGACAAATAATGTCTTTGCAATCGTTACTGAAAGTATTTGCCATATAACCTGTTTTGTTTATGATTTAAGGTTGAAGAATTGAGACAAATTGTCCTCAGTCCAAAAGATATTGGTTAATTTTAAGAAGAAATGGAAGTGAAAAATGACTAAATTGTGACAAATTTAACTAGATACAATCTTTTAATGTTGGAGAGAAATACTCTTCAACACATGGTTTGTAGGTTATAACCTCAGAGAAGCATCTACAACTGTGCCAACAAATAAAAGATTTTGTTTCTTAGGACATTGAGGAAAATACTTGCCTGCCATAGCTGTGAGAAAATGACATATTGTGCCATTTCAAAGATTCAGTGCAACTTGTTTGTCCAAAAAATAACACAATACAGTGGTATAGTTGAGTAAAGTACATCAGAAATATTTTTTAAAGACGGAAGCTGGATGTGTGTTTTGATGTCCGGTCCAGAGTCCGTTTATAGCCAGAGAAGCGCAGTGGACGACCAACGTCCAAATTTTGTTTTTCCAGCTGGAATATCAATTAGTGTCACGGCAAGATAAATGACGACCCTGCCTTTTTGTCACACAATGTTTACCGACGAACATGGCAGATTGTGCTCGGGTCATTAAGCAATTTGATTTTAAGATGATTTAGAAAGTGCTCATGTGATGATGCTAAAGGTGTTGTTGTTGACGATATATCTAACAATAAGGAATGTATGATAAGGACTATCCAAGAGAGATTCTGGAAGAAGAGGTTTTTGAATGAGAGTCAGGATGTCACTGTGGATTGTCTAATTCTGCTGTTTGACTGAAAACTTGCTAATATACTCAATGGTGCCTACCAGTTTGTCTGTGTTGCCTTGTCTTACTACGTGATCTCTCAGTAGACCATGGAACCAACACACACACACCACACACACACACACACACACACACACCACACACACACACACACACACACACACACACACACACACACACACACACACACACACACCCACACACACACACCACACACACACACATTTTCACCCATTTGGGGAGAACTATAAGGCCCTCAAATGGATCCAGGGGCTTGGTTTGAAATCTTTCCAGCCCCACCCTCTATACAGACGGAAGCCTTGTTGGGGGAGAGAGAGAAAGAGAGGAGAAGAAGAGGACGGTAGGACGTCAACCTCGATGTACATCTGTGTCTTCTACGTATACATGTGTCTTGCCTGAGGTGTGTCGCTTCCCTTCCTTTCTAGATGTGTCCGGTCCTTTCCTGACCGGTTCTGCAGTGTTTGGCTGTCTTGTTTCAGAGCACTCCTCTGTCTCTATCGCATTCTTCTGGGAGTTTGTCCTGGCTCTATGTCTGTGCTGTTGAACCGTACAACAGGTCTATTGCTTTGTGTGCGTGTGTGTGTGTGTGTGTGTGTGTGGTGTGTGTGTGTTTTATGTGTGCTTGCGCACTTCTGAGTGCCTTATTAATTTGTAATTACCATGTTTTGTAGCGCCCTCTGGGTAGATCTTTTTCAAAGCAGGTATTTTTGCTTTTTATGACCGGGAGGCTTCCGCTGTGGGTGTCTATGCAAACAGCACCTCGTTTCACATTATCAAAAATACCCTCAACTCTCGACCTCTTTTCATCATTATTGCCTTTCTTAACCGATAACCGTTAATGATACTAACACTCTTTCATATTGTCCTCCCTCCCTTCCTTTTACCTCCTCCCTCCCCTTTCCCTGCCCATTTCCCTCCCCCATTTCCTGCACTGTTTCTTCACTCCAGAAATCCCGGCGTGACGTGGGCAACTTTGACAAGGAGTTCACCAAGATGGCGGTGGAGCTGACCCCCACGGACAAGCTGTTCATCACTGAACCTTGACCAGACGGAGTTCCAGGGGTTTCTCCTACACAACCCCGAGTTCATCATCCAAGTCTAACCCGCCCGCCTCCACGCCCACGCCCCCGGCCGTGACATTACTCCCATCCGTCTGTCTCCGAAGGTCACGTCCGGCATATTCCTCTTTCAAGGACACACACACACGCACACACGCACATACACACACACACACACACACGGCTAGTCACTTAAGGCAGCCAGAGGTGAGGCAATCGAAGGGTCCATGTGCATCACTGGATCTGACATTAAAGGGGGGTACATGTGTCTGTGTGTGTGCGCTTCGCAATCACAGGACCTTGTGGCCGTCAGTTCAATAGAAGGCCAGCAATCAGGAGCCAGAGTGACTGCGTGTGCTATTGATGGTGGGCAGTGTCCCTTTGATCCTTCTGTTCGGCCGCAGTCAGAGTTGGGTCATGAACATTCCACGATCGATGCGCCACGTATGTTTACACACGGGGTCAGGCCGGCCATGGAGGCAAAGAATGTTTTTGGGAATCCGTCGTTATTCTTTGTTATTTTATAACATCCTGCCTAATTTCAGTCATAAAAAATACGTAGTCTTCTAAGCATGTTTTGTCTTCCAACTTGATGCAATAAATGTTCTCCCAAATATCTGTTCCACAGTCTGGCACTGTGTGTTACAGTGTGTTACGTGATGAAGGCCGATGCGTGTCCCCGTGGTGCAGCTCTTCTATGCATGCCATGCTAGCGGTTGACTCTTTAGAATTTGCTTTTGCTGTCCTAGATAAACCGCAGTGTCTTGAATTTATCGGTAAGCGGTTCAGAGTTGACACGTCGACGCTAAGAGTCAGACGTTTGATACTCCGAAAGGCTCTCTCAAGATGTTTGCAATGCAATGCAGAATACGTTTGGCAACACTTTTGTCTGAGTATTGAACAAATAGAACATCTTTATGATGTATGAAATGAATATATATATACTTGTATATGTATTATACAAGACTGTGTAATAACTGAATGATCAGTGTGTTTGTGTAAATGTAGATGAGATTAGAGATAGAGGTGGTCTTCATGGTAATGTACACATCTCTGTGGTGATTCTTTTATTTTTTACATTACCTTGTTTTTTTATGATGTGTGTGTGTGTTGTTATTATATAAATATATCAATATCGATGGATTGATCGATATAGATCTAGATATATTGGTATATAAGGGACCATTTACCGTTTAAAACAATGTCAACATTTTGGTGCACAGTACCAGATTATAGCTTTAAGCTATTTCAGATCTTGCAGTCCCTTTTTTCTCTTCTAATCACCTCCCCCACCCTCTCATATTCCCTTCAGGTAATTTTGGTTCCCACTTCTCCTAGTATCGTCTCCCTTTGGCCACCACCGTATACCCACTGAAGATATTTATATTTACTCTACTCCTGTTCTCCTCTTTATCTCAAAGTGGCGCTTGCCCCTCTCCATCTCTATTCCATGTCTCTTTTGAAACAGTGGGAGCTGCAATGAGGTGTGGGGGGGGGGGGGGGTGTAAGAATATTATAATGAATAAAAAAAATAGAGGATTTCAGTGTTAACTATGCAAGAGGTCGAGGGGGGGAGAATTGGAAGGAGGAGGGTGTCTCTTAGTGAAGAGGCTTAAGGGAGTGATCTGTGATGGTCTTCATGTGTGTTGCATGCAATGTCTCTACCTCGGTGTGGGAGACAGTCTTTATGCTACTACAATACCTAACATTGAAATTAAAGAAATTATTTGAATAATGCTGCCCCCTCCCTGTGTATGTGTTCACTTCATTTGGGAGGAATACTGATTCATAAGCACAGGATACGCCCTGCTACATTGACGACTTTTTAGTCACCATTTCGGACAAGCTGATTTCATACATTTTTCAGAGTAATCTTTATTTTTATTTTCTGAATTTATAACAAATAGACCAAAAAATGTATATGTTGCTACTTTTTAAGTAATTTAACAATGACATGTTAGACTGAGTAAGCCTACTGCACAGGAAGGATGGAATCACCCAGGTAACCTTGTGAGGTCAGGCCAAAGGTTAAAAAAAACATTTGTAAATTGGGTGGTTTCGCCAGAGTATTTGGCCTTGCTTAGAGAGGTCGTAGCCCGCCAGAGGAGCTCAGGTTATGGTTATCCGTGGACCTAAAAATAGGAACGGATCAAAATCAAGTGCAATTGAGCTTTGGATGTGACCTTCCCGGCAGCGACGTCTTCCATGCTTGTGTTCCATGGCTTATTATGCTCAGACACTTTAAATCAAACCATTTTGTAATCTACATGATCTAATCAAAGATTGAGAAACTATTTGGTACCGGCTTCTCGGCCCCCTTGCTTGTGTTGATCAAGCTATAATAATTTATTTATTGAGGACTCATTTATTGCTCAATCTTCAAAGCCTATTAATTCTTGGCTGAGTTTGAAACGACCTGGGGGCTTCTTGGCAATGGCAAACGATTGGAATAATTTTCTTGATCATCCAGTTAGATAGAGAGACTCTATGTCTGTTATTAATATGGAGAAGAAGGATCCAATGGAGGGGACAGGGGGAGCTCTCCGTGGTGCTGGTGGTTTAGAACTGTAAGGGTGGCGTCTCTTGGGCGCTTAGCCCGCCATTGACAGAACACGCGCACCCAACACAAACAGCCGCTCCAAAGGGCGGGTTCAGATTGAGCAGAGCAAAGGACCGGTGCGGCACTCATCAAACCTCCACATTTTTTTCGATTTCCTCCTACTTTTTCCTCCTTGCCAAGATACTTACGGTTTTCAGCCAAATCCTCGGATCCTTGACTTACATTATCTGGAGACTGAAACTACATCTGGGATTTAGATGTTCAACGGAACTACTCCATACGCAACTTCAAATAAAGCAACCAACTCTTAACGTCGAATAAAGTGCACGTCCGGAAAGAATGCGCACCTTATTATTTCAACTCGAGCAGTGTATTTGCCTCGGTTGATTTCAACTCGTTGCAAGTTGAACACTGGAGAGGACAACTTTTTTGAGTTCTGGGACCGGTAGGGAGAAGGTCAAGATGCGGGTGGGGCAACCGGGGGCACCATGATGCTGATGACCACCGCGGGGGCTTTCTGCGCCTTTAGCCTCATGACCATCGCCGTGGGGACAGACTACTGGCTTTATTCCCGCGGTATGTGTCGCTCCAAGACCGCAACGACAACGAAACCATCCGCAAGAACGAAGAGGTGCTGACCCATTCCGGCCTGTGGCGCACTTGCTGCACAGAGGGTAGGTAAAGGACACACACAGACACATAGACACACAGACACACGCACGCACACACACACACACACACACACACACACACACACACACACACACACACACACACACACACACAACACACACACACACACACACACACACACACACACATACATAAACGATATACTGTTTATACACTTACGTTCAAAACTTTGGGGTCACTTAGAAATGTCCTTTATTTTTTATGAAAAGCACAGTTTTTTTCAAAGAAAAAACTTTAATCAGAAATACACTCTAGACATTGTTAATGTGGTAAATTACTATTCTAACTGGGACATTTTGCTTTTTAGAGGAATATCTTCTTATAGAGGTCCATTTCCAGCAACCATCACTCCTGTGTTCTAATGGTTCATTGTTTAGCTAATCGTGTTAAAAGGCTAATTGATGATTTACAAAACCCCTTGGGCGCTTATGTTAGCACAACTGAAAACGGATGAATAAAAGTGTGAGTTATAATGGAAAACATGAAATTGTCTGGGTGACTTTTGAACGGTAGTGTAACAGAAGGCTATACACTACCGTTCAAAAGTTTGGGGTCACCCAGGCAATTAAATGTTTTCCATGAAACACACACTTTTAAACAATTTTCAGCTGTGCTAGCATAATTGGCACAAGGGTTTCGAATTTATGTATATATACTGTATATACATATATGGGAAGGCACATACATAACATCAGGCCTTCATGACCAAACGTTTGAGGGGGCTACATAGTTTACGTATTGGACAGTTTTGTCATCGATAGCTGATGTAGCCTGGTATGTCTCTGACTGATTACTATAACCAGATGGTTGAGCGCTGTAGTGATCAAATGTTGGTTAACACGGTGATAACTGATATGCTGCTGTATTTCTCAAAGGTTTTCATTTTAAATTTGACCCTTTATCCCCATAGTGGAGTGTCACAGAAGAAAGAGTTTAGTGTTCGTTTTTTCCCACAGTGACTACACAGTCACATAGTCAATGTGGATGGATCAATGCTGCACACTAGGCCAAGTTTATCAATATCTCCCTCTGTTTTGTACTTTGGAAAGACACTGGTGTGCTGAAGCTGGATCAGGAACATCAGCTTGCTTCAGTTCATTTGTAGCCTCTTTAGAGGTCAGGGAATAACAAGACATCACGGACCATTTTACACTGAAAGACACTGCGGGCCAACAAGTGCAGTAAAAAAAACCTAAAAGGTTTCCTACCACAACAATACATTCCAAAAGTTGACAGCTTCCTTTTTATTCATAATAATGTATTTAACCTTATTCAACCAGAAAAAGTCCCATTGACTTACAGTAACCCTTCTCCCAGGGAGTCCTGGCCAAGACTGGCCTTTAATATAATGACTGATGTTAAAAGAGCTAAACGTTTTTTTACAACAATGTGGGCAAGTATATCGATAGTGACCTGAATGGAGCAGAGGAGCTTTCCGTTTAATGGACGGGCTAAGCATTCAGGACATGGAGGACTGATGTTTGATTTTGTCTCTTTTCAGGAACATTCCGTGGAGTTTGTAAAGATATTGATCACTTTGCAGAGGATGACTATGAACAGGATGCAGCCGAGTATTTACTACGTGAGTCACACATATTCTTATTTGTTCTTTTACTTTATACTTTATGTTGGAAGTGTATAGATATTATCTCACTATTTTCTCACATAACTAAGCCTCTGTCTCCTCTCCCTCGTCTTATCTCATGTAATTCCTTATTTTCTTATTTTCTTTCTCTCCTCTCCTCTCCTCCTCCCTCCTCACTCCTCTCTCCTTTCCTCTCTTCTCCCCCTCTCCTCTCTCCTCTCCTCTCCTCCCTTCCCCAATCCTCTCCTCTCCCTCTCCACTCCTCTCCTCCCCCACCCTTCTCCTTACTCTCCTTTCCCCTCTCCTCTCCTCTCACTTTTCCTCTCTTCTCCCCTCCCCTCCTCTCCACTCCTCTCTCTGCTCTCTCCTCCTCTCTCCTCTCCTCTCCTCCACATCTCACCTCCCTCCTCTCCTCTCCTCTCCTCTCTCCACTCTCACCTCCTCTCCTCACTCTCCTCTCCTCTCCTCCACTCTCACCTCCTCTCCTCCTCCTCTCCTCTCCTCTCCTCTCCTCCCTCTCCTCTCCTCCTTCAGGAGCAGTGCGTGCCTCCAGTCTCTTCCCCATCCTCAGTGTAGGTTTGTTGTTCATAGGTGGCGTGTGTGTCGCCGCCAGCGAGTTCTACAAGTCCAGACATAATGTAATTCTCAGTGCGGGTATCCTCTTTCGTCTCTGCAGGTCAGGTTACACAAACACACACACACACACACAACACGCACACACACACACACGCACAACGCACACGCACACGCACGCACGCACGCACGCACGCACGCACACACACACACACACACACACACACACACACACACACACACACACACCACACACACACACACACAGTACGCAGGTTAAAACAGGCATATCTATACAGGCCGTAGTCCATCTAATAGATGCACCCTCTCCATCCTCAGGTCTGAGCAACATCATCGGCATCATAGTGTACATATCAGCCAACTCGGGGGGACCCCAGCCAGAGCGACCACAAGAAGAGCTACTCGTTACGGCTGGTCCTTCTACTTCGGCGCGCTCTCCTTCGTGCTGGCGGAGATGGTGGGCGTGCTGGCCGTGCACGTGTTCATCGAGAAGCACCGGCAGCTGCGCACACACGGGCGGCCCTCCCTCATGAAGCCGCCGTTCGCACACAGATCCTCCTACTACCGCAACCGCTACTACCAGAACCGCAGCCGGCGCTACAGCACCAGGAGCGTCCACAGCCTATGGGCGAGCCGGCCGCCGCCAGGCCCTCCTTCCACGGCGGCGGCTCGCTGCGTGGGGACGGAGAGACGCCCTTCTCCGGCCAGGAGTCCAAGGGCAACGGGGGCTCGCCCGGCTCGCAGACGCCGATGACGCCGCTGGAACCCGAATTCATGCTGTACACCTTGGCCACGCCGCCGCCCCCACTGAACGATGTGAAAATCAATATGGCGCCGACGTCGACAACGTGAACCACTCGGAGACGAACCACATTGACACTGAGATGTTGCCGGGCAACTGTGCTGTGAACAGGAGGACCACGCCAGTCTGAGAGGAGGTGCGGAGGGGGAAGTGAGCAGCACTTTGCAACAGGGGAGATTTGAGAGGTGACTCGGTGGAAAGCAGAGGAGATATATTAAGAGGACGTCTGGGAAGACTACCCGTCTATGATTATGATTTGCGTGTGTGTGTGTGTGTGCGCTCGCGCGAGTGTGTGTGTTTGTGTGTGTGTGCGCGAGTGCGTGTGTTTGTGTGTGTGAGTCACAATTCTCCACGATGTTTCCATCGTGGAGAATTGTGTCCAATTTGATCTTCCTTACATCACCTGCATGAATATTGAAAGTGTTTAAAATGGTTATGTGAAAAAATAGCTTTGCTTTAATTGCATTTTTTTAAATGTCAGTTCATTATTAATATTATATTTAAATGGGGTAAAAAAATTCAACACACATCAACACTCTTTTCTAGAGTAGCAGAGATATAAATGATGATGATGATTATCATCGTTATATTCATAATTCATTATAGACATACAAATACATTTGCTTTAAGTTGGGCGGTGTTATTATCCTTTTTGATGGCTTTAACTGCAAATAGAAGATTCATTAAAATGTAATAATGCTCAGTCCCTATTTCTCTCTTTCTTTTGTGTTACCATGAACCATTGTATACTTATGTGGGCTTGTACATAATTTGTCTTTGATAAGAAGTACAGTATATTACCACGTATTTTCAAATGGACAACGACTTTCTAAGCTTATCACTATCTATCTAAAATTACTTGGCAGCGGTGGGATTTGAACCCACGCCTCCGAAGAGACTGGAGCCTTAATCCAGCGCCTTAGACCGCTCGGCCACGCTACGTGTGGAATAATTGTCTAAACCATCATCACTTTAAACGTATTTTCTATTGATTTACTATGTAACAATTTAGCAAAAATACTTTTTTGACATTGTTCTGTGTTAAGTCAATTTAACCAATAGGGCAACAATGCAGTTTACGCAATAAGAAAGCTTATTTCTAATTGTAAACCCATCAATTAGAATAACTAATAAAATCGCTTATAGTATCGATATAATGTATATTTTTAAAGATATATTTAAATACTGTAAAACTGTAAATTATTTAATGTTAATTCGACCCACGAAGAAGAAAACCCTGCACCGACTTCCGATTCCGCATTTGGACGACATCTGCGCCATTTTGATGAAACGGCGAGGAGGAGCAGGGAGCCACTGAAGCAACGTGTTGTGTCGCAATGGGTTTTAAAGATTAATTCTGAAACATGGTCATTATACATCGTTATGTGGAGAACATCGGTGAAAACAAGTAGGATATCGGCCCTCCTGGCATAGCGTGGATTTATTTGAGGGGTAATTTCGAGAGCATGCTCGCATACAAGCCAATGCTTTTGTTTTAGCCAGTGGTCCGCTCTTCTGTAGTGGCTTAAATAGTGAGCTAACCATGTTAGCCTCGGCTCCATTTTAGTTATCTTTAGATTTGTCTTCAGAAAAGTGTTTCAACGCTTGACGTCGACGTGAAGATCGATGGACTAACATCTGATGTCCTTATTCATTACTGGGACTTTTGGAAAAGGACTTGGCTAAGAAAGACACCATAAGGACTGCATTACTGCTCACGGAGACCTAGGCCCGCTGCTCACCTAGTGGCTGCGGCAGGCCCGGGGTTTCATGGACAATTCACCACGGACTTGATAGAATTTCCTATAAATATTTAAGCCTTAACAGATACCAAATGGACTCCCTTGGATTTGTTAAGTGCAGTTGCTTTATATTGGACTGAAACGAACTGATAACAGTACACCTCGCCGTGTACTGGCGCACTGCCTTCCACTGTCAATGTTTTTCATTGGCAACAATGACTTTGTTGACATCCGCCAACTACCCGTTCTTGGATTACTTTTGTTGAATTTGTGCTGTGTTTCAGCGATTTCAGAGGGAAGGGTTGATGGCATCATAACGCTGAAGACTAGCCTGTGTTGTAGCCCTGTATTCTTTATTAAACTGTGTGTTTTGTGTGCTAACTTGAGTAATTCCCAAGTTTTGTAAAAATGTCGTGTGTTCATTATAAGTTTTCGTCCAAACTGGACTATAACACAGTCACGTTTGATGGGTTGCACATTACTCTCAATGAGCTTAAACGGCAGATCATGGCCCGTGAGCGTCTCAAGGCCACAGACTGCGACCTGCAAGATCACCAATGCGCAGACGCGGGAAGGTACGTCTATGTCAACTATGCATGTATAGTAAAAACAAAACAATCAGACAATCGTCTTAACTCAAATGGATCGGCATGTTTATTAATTCAAACGAATGGCTTCATATAATGTGAAGTAATGTGCATTTGGTTCCGAACGGTCTTAATAGATGGATCGTGCGTCCTTTCAACAGGTCTGACTCATACTGTTGAATGATTAGTGTTGCAGCAAAATGTCTTCGCCCCCTTGTGTGTCACTCACCGATTCGTGAACATCGGGACTTCTATTTTTGTTTTCATAGAGTACACGGATGACGAGATCCACATACCGAAACACTCTTCTGTCATAGTCCGTCGAACCCCTATTGGTGGGGTGAAGCCAGCTGGCAGGACGTTCATTATGTAAGTATACACTTTTTTGTTATTGAACTTTAACTCTTATGCTTATGTTGAGTGTTTGATACCCAGTGTGATATACCATCTCAACGCCTTTATCATCAATGGCTGATATCCACCCTGAAGATAAGGGTTTGTCTTGTCAGTGAAGACACCAAGTGGACCTAGTTGCCAAAAAATGTAATGATATGATGTTCTCCCCCTTCCCTACAGAGATCGTTCTGATACGGCCATGGTGGGATCGTCCAGACCAGTATGTAAACCCAACAACTCTGTACTCCTTCTCTCACCTCTCTCATCCCCCCTCTCTTTGGCTTAAATCACCCCTCTCTATCCCTCGAGAACATTCTGTCGATGATGACTGATTTGTGTGTATTTCTCTTGTTCACTCTGTCTTGGCTACATTTGTGTTCAGATCTGCCCTCTCCTGTGTGTTATTTATTGTCATGGTAGCAGGACTCTCCTGAAATCACCCATGTCTAAAGCTGTTTGCTGGTTCGCTCCATTGTTTCTTTGTTATGCACCCATGTTGGTGACGGAAACAATAAACCAGTCTACCAACCATCGCTTTTTCAGATGGTCCTGACTTGATTAACCAATTGTTTGAATAATGCTGTTGTCACACAATTATCTTTTTTAAAACGTTTTTTTAACCAATTGCGGACACTGTTGTTATGGTTGTATTTCATATTGAAATGGTGTTGTAGCCTGCTTCTTAGGTCAGGCATATGTATTTGTGGCATTTGTAAAAGGGAAAGTTTAATGAGTTTAATTACTTATTACTCTGTGATTGTGTTTTCTTTGCAAATACATATATTTTTTATTCTGTGTTGTGATGATCCCATGGACGTTAAGAAAATGATTGTAATTTAACGTTGACAGTGACTGAGGGGGTGTAAGTGAAGCACAGTACAACACAGTAAAAATTTTTTAGTTTACCTTGCTAAACGTGGACTGATTAACCCTGTCGAGTAACATTGTTTCTTGTCTTGTGTGTAAAGTGGCGGTATCTTATACTTTGCAATGAATATGGACTACACATAATGCTTAAATTTCAAGAGCGTAAATATTTATTTAATATCTCACATTAAATGCTATGCATTAACTTTATATTCTTAAATTGAATCCTGCAATATGTGCAGCTCTCTGAAGTACAATGTTAAAACTGGTTTGGTGCATCACATAATTCGTTTTCTCAGAATGCAATACAATGCTTTTGTCAACTGGCCAACCAAAGTACAATACTGTGACATTACATAATGCTTATGGCACATAACCAGTAAACGTAATGACCTGTCTGACTCTGTGAAGGGTTCCGTAGTTGACTGCAGTGAGAAGTATGGTGTATGTGTCCTGGAAGCTGTAAGCTGCAGAACCTATCAATAAAGTTGTTCAGTGGTTCCGTGTTAGAACCATATGCACCAGATCCCTGTGTGTTCCCTCCACAGCGTACCACCTTAACGCCGCCCCTCTGCTCTTGTCTTGCATCTTGTGATGGGAGGCCATACCACCAAGGAGATATAGCCATTACTTTGTAAATGTAGTCATAATGTCCCCCTCGGTTCTCCTCGCCATCCAATGTGTGCTTTTCTAGACTAGTTGTAGGATGGACCGCAAGCCCGGCCAAATTGTGTTGTAGGTAGAACGTCAGCAATATCATGGCAGTTGTTGTTAGTTAGGCACCTGCACGTAGATTAAGAAGTATGCGATCATTGTTAGTATTTTTTTTAGTGGAGGTAGCTGGCACTCTGCCAATATTTGCACCATTTGTTTTTGCTACCAGTACCTACTTCTGGAAAAGCTACAACAATGTTTATAGAACTTGGGATTTGTTTAAAATGTCGCAGCACCATTTGTAATTTGGCCGGCTCAAAGCAAACGCTGCATGGTTTAATATGATGGCTAGACATAGTAATGCGCCGATATGTATGCATTTATAGGACTCATGCATTGTTTTTTAAGTTGTTGGTTTGCATGAAATTAACCTAGCATGTCATCAGTCTATCTCGGTGAAGACAGATTTTTGGCAGACTTTAACTTGAAGATGAACCTTTTTGTTAATGCATGTGGATACATTTTAAATGTATCCATACCTAGATACATAATTTTCGACCAAATACAATATCTGCCATGGAAACTCACCAGAACCGCTAAACCTCCTCCCTTCTCCACAAGCATTCTGACTCCTTGATCGCCATAGTTAATCTCCTTCTGGAAACCCATCTGGCAACCCTGTATATACGTTTCCGGCGGGTTCCTGTATTCGTTGACCCGTCTTAAACCACCAGAGAATTTCTTTCCAGGTTATGAATGGCAGGCGTTGGACAGTGTGCTGTACTGGTCGTCTGCCATCTCTTTAAGTACTGAAGCACAGTAGTGGTGGTGCCGGGGCGTCTACCTTCCCTCTTGCTTAACCACTGTATGTCTTGTAGTTGTCCCATCACCCCCCCCCCCGTTAATGTGTATACTCTGATTCTCCTGCAGACCGATTCCTCCCCCTCTATGTCTCTGGCCCAACTCTCGAAGGTATTGTAGACTTATGGTTATTCCCCCTATTGAAAAATACATCCACTATTGGGGAAATAGTGTCCTATGTCTCTCTTGGGGTCAACCTTTTCTTTCTCCTTCCGTCCTGTATCTCTTGGTATGTTTTCAGACGGCAAACCTGGCAGACGCAAACGCATCTGAGGAGGATAAGATTAAAGCCATGATTTCTCAATCCATCCATGACTATGACCCTATTCAGTCAGTATATACACGCAAACACACCGTATTTTAAATTTTTACACCATGTCTGGAATATGGTACTGGTGAAACTTGGTTTAACTGCAACACTTTAACACACTTAAATGTGCTTTTCTCCCGCAGTTACTCAAAGAAAGCTATCGGACCCCCACCTGGGCACTACATCTGCTTCCGCTGTGGCAAGACAGGGCACTACATTAGACAATGCCCCCTGCAGATGGTAAATATGGCCCAGGATACGAAGTGTTGAATGAATGGGTGCTTTCTACCGTTAACTGTACAAGTCCGTGTCCGTGGATTTGTTTCCAACCTTTTGTGTTTTGGTTTAAAGGACAAGAGTTTGGAAGGGCCCAAACCGGTGAAGATAAGCAAAGGCATTCCCCAGAGCTTCATGGTTAAAGCCGAACCGGACGCCAAAGGGGCCATGTTAACCAGCACGGGAGAATATGCCATTCCTGCCATAGATGCGTACGTGACAAATATAACCCCACACATGCAATCTATGAAAGGAGGCTCAAAATGCAGATTTGCTGCTCTAAAACTGATGTGGTCTTGTAGTCATGTTTCTTCTTTTAATTGCTTATGACCTTTCTTTATTTTAGTGAGGCGTATGCGCAGGGGAAAAAGGAGCGTCCTCCCTTTGTTCCTCGGGACCAATCAGCATCTGAGGACGAGTCTGACCCAATACCCGACGAGCTGCTCTGTCCAATCTGCAACGACCTGATGAGCGACGCTGTGGTCATACCGTGCTGTGGGAACAGCTACTGTGATGATTGTAAGTTCCCCTTTATGCAGTCTCTTTTGAACACTGTAAATGTAAATTTCATGCAATGCTCTAGTGATTTAAAAATGTAACACCGGCAATTGAGCTGCCATTAGATCAGCAAAGTAGAGTTCCTTTGATTAAAACGTTGGAACACCAAACTCCAAAATGGTTCCCACCTGATGATGAGGCGGGTTGTTCTTTGTATCAGGCATCAGGACCAGCCTGCTGGACTCCGAGGAGCACGTCTGCTACACCTGCAAGCAGTCGGACGTTTCGCCCGACAACCTCATCGCCAACAAGTTCCTGCGTCAGGTAACGCCCTCGTCCATACCACTCTCCACTCCACCAAGTTGAATGCGATTGTCATTCAGAAGCCCCAAGTGCGTATAGAAACTCACTAACTTACTAGGGTTAGGGTTAGGGTATTTGATTTGGGGAAATAATTGAATTGCGATTATTTTGAACCAATATTGTGATTTAATATGTAATTTCCTTATCGTCTCTGTTATTCACTGCAAGAGCAATAAATCCTTTCTTTACTATGACCAACAAAACATGAGCATTCAACATATAATCTGCTCTTTCCTTTAGTCCAGGCCGATGTGTTGGTGACTTGATATTGTAACATCTTTATTTAACTATTGAGTTGTAAAATAATAAATATAAATCTTGCTGATATCCAGTCAGTAACGGTAACAAATCCCCAAAAAAGAAATAGTTTTATTCTATTACTTCGCGGTTTTAATTTATCAATTTGATTATCCCCCCCAGGCCGTGTGAACAACTTTAAGAACGAGACGGGCTACACCAAACTCGGGCGCAAGCAGCTGCAGCAGGTGGCGCCGTCTGTGCCCCGCCCCCTGCCCCCCCGCCACGTGCCCTCCAGGCAGCAGGACCCACTGATGGCTCACGTCGCCATCCCGCCCCCCCGCGCCCTCCCCCCCGCCGCCACCCGCCGTCGCCCCACCGCAGCCTCTGGTCGTGCTGCCTCCCCCCGGTTGTTTCCGGCGCCGCCTCCCGCCCCGCCGCCGCCGCCGCCACCACCACCGCCGCCATTGTGCGACAGGACACCCCGCCACTGGCCCCGCCGCCGACCCAGGACTCCCGGGATCGCCATGACAACCGGGACATCCATGACAACAGGGAAATCCCCGACAACCGGGACCCTCCACGATGCCCGGGACAATAGGGAGCACCATGACAACCGGGACGCTCGGGACAGCCGGGATCACGGCGACGCCCGTGACACCCGGGATCACCATGACAACCGGGACCTCCACGACCCCCGGCAACGACCACCGAGACCAGCACCACCACCACCACCCCAGAGACCAACACCACCACGACCCCCGGGAGCGCCACGACGTCCACTCCCCGATGCAGTTCCGGCGGCCAGAGGGAACCACCCCCGCCCGGGTACGTTGTCAGGCACGGCGTTAAGTAAGTCTGAAATGAGACCTTTTAACGGGGGCGATCAGACGGTGGCGGGCGCACCTGGCCGTGCAGCGGCCGTGTATCAGCTGCTAATACGCTGCCCTCTTGTTTGTTTTACCTTGGTCAGTGAGGCGGACCACGACCCACACATGATGATGAACCCAGGTCCACCGCACGACGGCAGGCCACAGGTAGGCACACTTAAATCCCGCATGGAGGGGTTGAACCAACTGGCCCTAACGAGGGCTCAGTGAGTACGAAATGAATCACGCCCCTCTTTCTGTCCGTCCCTGCTGCAGAACTGCCACCCACCCTCTGATTGGACATCCACCCCCTCCAAGGCCCCTTCATCACCAACAAGGGTGAGTGCCTCCCTGGAGATCGTACCCCATTGTACCAGCAGGTGTTTGATTAGCCACTAACAAACATTTCCATTAGTGACACCACAAGTGGTGCTGATGGATCCCCCTGCCGGCCCTACCCAGTGGGAAAGCATGTGCCCCATTTTATCGAAGCGTTAGCTTGTGCACTCCAGAGCGAACGCTCCAGATTTCACCACTTCCCCTGTCGCTGTTCTCCCCCCAGGTCCCCCGCCACGCCCCCATCAGCCCCACAGAGGAGGAGGTCCAGTGGGAGGAGGAGGACCCAGACACTGGGACAGGTACACTTCTCCAGCCCTGTAGACTAATAAAAACAAATCACCGATTGCTTTATTGCCGCGCAGGTGTTGTTGGAAGTAATTTCCGTGGGTATAAAATAAAAAATAACACGGTATAATAAAACGCCCCGGTACTTGGGAATAATTTAAGGATTCAGAGGATAAAAATATAAAACATCAGGAATTACATCGCACTGCCTTCTCACCAGCCGTCCGCTGTCTCGCCCTTTTCTCAGAAACTTCCGGCCCCGTGAGGATCACCCCCCACCCCGGATGCAGGTGGCCCCCTTCCCGCCCAACGCCGCGCCCCCGGTTTACGCCGCCCCTGCGCTCTATCCCCCCTCCCCCCCCAGATCTACCCGCCCCCCTACTCCACGGGACCCGGCCTCATCCCGCCGCCCCCCGTCGGCTACCAGCCCCAGCCTATGTACCCCCCCGGGATGCAGGGCATCAACCCCCCCTGGATGCCCCCGAACAACCAGCACCCCCTCGGGCCCCACCCACCCCCCCTCAACCAGCCCCACCTCTCCAAGGAGGAGTTCTACCGGCAGCACCATCTCCATCACCACCCCGACGAGTGAGCTTTGGCTTTGTTCCTGTTGGGGCCCGAATGTGACAGTTAGAGTGCTGGGACTGGTGATCTGTTTGGAAATTGAAACAATAACTTGATTAAGAGGGGATTTAATGAAAGGGTAATGAACGTTCTGAGTGGAGGATGTTTACTGTGTGTCTGTCTGTGCTCCATCAGGGTAACCTCCAAGCTTGACGAGTTCACTAAAGACTTCCACAAAGAGCTGATGAAGTACTGCAGTGCGCCAAAGAGACGCAGACGGTCTTACACCAGGTAATTGCACACGACTCACTGACAATGCAACGAGGGAGCGCAAGCTGTCTGCGGTTGTGGCGGTGGCGTGACACTTCTCCCTTGTCCCTCTCAGGTCGCGGACCTACAGCCGCTCGCCGTTCAGCCGCTCTCCCTTCTCCAGGTCCAGGTCCCGGTCCCGGTCGTACTCCTACACCCCAAGCCGCTCGCGCTCGCGCTCCCGCAACCGGTCCTACCCCCGCTCGCCCTTCTCCCGGCGCAACGGGCGCAGCTACGGCCGCACGCGCTCCCGTTCCCGCTCTCGCTCCAGGCCGTACACGTACCGTCGGTCGGGCTCTCCGCGCTCTCCCGGGCCGTACCGCCCCCCCCGGTGGTCAAGGCTGGGACGGCGCAGACGGAGCCGCCTTCAGGTCCAGGTCCCGTTCCCGCACCCCTGGCGGCTTCCGGAGGGTCAGTCCCGGCGGCGGTGGAGGCGCTGGCGGAGGCGGTCGCAAACCCCCGCCGCGGGAGCCGCCACCCTTCGACGGGCGGGACATGAGCCCCGGAACCCACGAGCGCTGGGAAAGGGACGGCTACAGGCAGTGGGAGAGGGACTACCGGGACTACTACAGTACTACAGGGACTACGACGGCCAGCCCCCGCACCACAGGGCGCACGGCAGCCGGGACCGGGAGAGGGACCGGCTCTCGCCCCCCGCCCAGAGACTACTCCCCCCAGGGCAAGAGCCGGAGGGTGGCGGGACGGCGACCGAGGCGCGCCCCTCGTTCCACCAGCCCTCCCTCCTCCTCCGGGACCAAGAGCAGCAGCAAGAGCAGCAAGTCCAAGAAAGTGAAGAAGAAGAAGAACGGGGACGAGTCGGAGGGCGGCCCACCAGTCCATGGACCGAGGGGACGCCACCCCCGTCCGGGACTGAGCCCATGGACGACGCGCCCAACCTCTCCAAGACGCCCCCCAGCTCCTCCAAGAGCAGCTCCGCCGCAAGGCCGCCACCAGCAAGAGCTCCTCCTCCTCTGGTCCGCCAAGACCTCGTCCAAGTCAGGGAAGACCTCGTCCGACAAGAGCAAGAAGGACAAGACATCCAAGGTCAGGTCAAGGTGAAAAACCGAGGCCGCGAAGGTCAAAGGTAAAAAAAGCGGTGCCGGACGCAGCACCGGCCAAAAAGAAGGGGGCTCCTCTTCCTCCTCCTCCACCACCGCTGCCGCGGCTCCTCCTCCTCCTCCTCCTCCTCCTCCTCTTTCGAAGTCGTCCAAGACTACCAAGGCCCCAGGGCCCGAGGAGACCAGCGTCCCGGCCGTCGTGAAGAAGGACAAGGCCAAGGCGCCCGCAGCCGCGGCCCGTCCCGATCAAACCCCGCCTGGTGTCCTCTCGGATCCAACCCCCGCCCCCCCCCCGGTTCTCCTGGACACCCCCGCGGCCCGTCGTCGACCTCCACGGCGGACGGGACCCCTGAAAAACGCTGGCCTCCTGCCGCTCCCGATGCAGCACGGGCCTCCTGATGCTGCCCCACCACCCCTCCTTCCAGATGGACAAACGCAGGCGGCCCGGGGAGGAGCGGCCGCCTTTCCTTCTGGGGCTGCCCCCAAACAAGCTGCGATGCATCGGGGTACCCGGGATGGGTTTGGACCGCCTCCCTCACACCCAGATGGTGCTCCCGGCGCAGCTCCTGAGAGTCCCCAGTGCCATGGATCGACCAGGAATACTGCCCACCCGGGAGCGCCCCGTGATCCAGGGCGAGGGGACATGGGCCAGCGAGACATGGGCCAACGGGACTTGGGCCAACGTGACTTGGGCCAACGTGACTTTGGGCCAACGAGACATGGGCCAGCGAGACATGGGCCAGCGAGACATGGGCCAGCGAGACATGGGCCAGCGAGACATGGGCCAGCGAGACTTGGGCCAACGAGACTTGGGCCAACGAGACTTGGGCCAACGAGACTTGGGCCAGCGAGACTTGGGCCAGCGAGACATGGGCCTGCGGGACATGGGCCTGCGGGACATGGGCCAGCGGGACATGGGCCAGCGAGACATAGGCCAGCGCGACATTGGCCAACGTGACATAGGACAGCGCGACATAGGCCAGCGCGACATAGGACAGCGAGACATGGGCCAACGAGATGTTGGCCAGCGAGGACATGGGATGGGTGGACATCAGACCCCTAATGGACCTCCAGGTACTACCCCCTTCGCTGTTATGTTGTTTTACCGTGACCATAAGGGCTCACCGCCCCCATTGTTATAGTGAACAGAACCCGTTCCTGTGCTAATGTATTTCTTTGGGTCTGTTTTTTCCTCACAGGTGAAGCCGATGGCCCCTAGGAGGATCAAGCTGAACCGCGACCTGGGGAGGAAGAATAAGCACCGAGGGTCCTTCCACAGACAAACCCCCCGCCGCGCCAGAGAAGACCCCAGCGCCACAGACAAAGCATCTTCGGCAGCACCCCCACAGGCGAGAGGCCCCCCAGAGGTCCAGAGCCGACCGGGAGGAGGGAGAGATCGGTGTCCCGGGAAAGGGGTGGCTCCAGAGAGAGGCCGGGGGGAGCGGCAGGGAGCGGGACCAACGGCATGGGACTGGGACCGGGACCGGGACAGAGTCTCCGGTGCCGACAGAGAAACGGGATAGAATTCCAGGGTCGGACAGGGAAAGGGACACGAATTTGGGAACAGACCGGGAACGGGACAGCAATTTCCAGATCAGACAGGGATAGGGACCGAGACAGGGACCAGAATCTCCGGATCTGACCGCGATAGGGAAAGAGTTTCAGGATCTGACCGAGACAGGGACCGACTTCCCGGATCGGACCGCGAGAGGGACCGAGGGCCCCGTGTCGGACAGAGAGCGGGACAGACTCCCAGGGTCGGACAAAGGGCGAGAGAGGGCTCCGGGATCCGGCAAGGAGCGGGACAGATCCCGCGGGCCGGACCGTGAGCGGGGCCAGAGCTCCGACTCGGACAGACACCGGGAGAAAACCTCTGCCGCGCCGGCGGCCGAGAAGATGGCGGTGACGGTGGAGAGGGACGCCGCTGACGGACAGCGCCTGGTGAAGACCGACAAAAGCGACTCCGGCGGCGGCGCCGTCGGAGATCCGTTTTCCGTGGACAAGATGACCATCGCCGAGCGGTCGGCCATCGCCAGGAAGACGGCGGAGCCCGCGGAGAAGGCACGCCGGTCTTCCAAGGAGAAGGACGCAGAGTCATCGGAGAAGGGGCCCAAGACTGACAGGTGAGCGTTGCTAGGAGTCGTAACCGAGGGGGCCATTACTATTAATGGGCCATTACTAGCGAGTCATTTAGAAGACTCGCCCTCGATCGGAAGGGTTAATTCAGATCCGGGTCATTAGGCTTCTTGCTCAGGGATGCCCACGGGTAAACTGAGGGCTTTGGATATCGAACCCTGAACCTTTGGAAACGCACTAACCTCAGGACTCTAGGCCCCATAGACACGAGGGCCTGCTTGGTGTGTAAACACAGATAGTTAATGTGTGTGTAATTATCTGCCTCTATGCCCCCAGGGCTGTCTCCAAAGACCGAGCAGAGAGGACGGGGACCTCTGGAGAGAAGCCAGCTGCCGCTCCCAGAGAAGGTAATTGGGATGGAAGAAATCTGTGTGTGCGTTCGCAGCTGTGAGGATGTTATTTAAAGGTAGCCTATTTGGAACGTTGATTAAATCCCAGTGTCATCTTTCTGCACCCACCCCCATTCCCCCAGCAGGGAAGGGCAGCGACGCCTCAGCGACAAAGAGCAGATCCAGGGTGAACCGCAAGGCTTTGACTAGCCGCCCCTCTGGCAGGTGAGTGAGTTTCTTCACGACTCTTGACCCTATTTTAAAGATTAAAACAAATCTGAGCGTCCGGGGTCGTTGCCTTGTCCACACGATGAGTCTGAACCTTCCCCGCTTTGCCCCGCGCAATTAGGCCAGCCGAGACGGGGAGGTCGGACTCTGATCAGAACCAGAGGTCCGGAGCTCCAAGGACTCTGACACCCCGGTCACAGAGCCCCGGCGACGGCCGCAAACACAGAGCCCCACCCGGAGCCCGGTCCAGGACGCGTCGAGGTCCTCATCCAGCCCCCGCCTCGCTCCAAGTGGGAGCGAGACGACGAGGAGGAATGGCCCGAGAACGGACTAGCTGCGCCCGACCGAGAAACCTGCGTCGCCCCCCAGAGGCCGAGAGAAGGAAAAGCACCCCGATGCCCCCAAACCCGTAAAGAGCCTGGCCAGGGACGGCCCCAAGGAGGAGAAGAGAGGGGCCGCCAAAGAGGAGAAGACCACAACGCCGGCAGCAACGCGACGACGGGGAAAGGTGTAAAGCAGGAGGGCAAGGCTGTGAAGACCTCCCAGGCGGGTCAAGGCCAAAGCCCCCCGGGACGAGAGCCGAGGACACGGCCGGACGGACGGACGGAGCGGCGAGAGGGAGGAGCCCAAAGGCGTCGCCGCGAAGGAGGAGCGGGCCCTCGGGAGGAGCCGGCCGGGAGGAGAGCCGAGGCCCCGAGCCCAGGCGACAGCGTCTGTGCTCCGACCTGGGCCGCGAGACGGACGAGGCGGCCTTCGTGCCGGACTACAGCGAGGGCGAGGGCTCGGAGCCCCAGAAGGGCGGCAGCGTCAGCGCCAGCCCCTCCCACAGCGTGGCCTCCGGCAAGCCCGGCCCACAGCAACGCCAGCGGCTCGGTGGCCACCACCGCCACGGGCGACAAGAAGAAGAAGAAGAAACGCAAGAAGGACAAGGAAACACAAGAAGCACAAGAAGCACAGCGGCCAGGACGCGCCAGAGGACGCCGAGTCCAAGGAGCGCAAGCACAAGCACAAGAAGAAGAAGCATAAAAAGAGCAAGGAGGCGGAGGAGCCGGGAGCAAGACGCCCCAAGAGTAGCCACCAGCGCTCGCCTGTCCAAGCCCCCCTCGCCGCTACTGCCCACTTGGGTTTTTCATCTCCACCTGCCGAGGGTGCATGTAGTTAACAACAACCCCCCCCCCCCCCCCTAATCATCAGGCTGCTTTTTTGCAGACCTGTCGTGCGGCTGGCCTGGCACTGTGCTCCTGAACACTTGTGATCCTGCCTT
The DNA here is from genome assembly GCF_902167405.1 of Gadus morhua. NCBI lineage: Eukaryota > Metazoa > Chordata > Actinopteri > Gadiformes > Gadidae > Gadus > Gadus morhua. The sequence goes on from NC_044050.1 coordinate 20,573,905, forward strand.
TTGCAAGAAGACAAAGAGCGTGTGCTCCTCGTTTTAGTCTCCCATGTTGATTGAGACTTCTGCAGATGCTACACTTAGGGCGGCAACATCAAGACCTACACAGAACACTTGCTCCCCCCCCCCTCCCCGCCTCTTAATCCGAAGCACTGATGTGAAAGAGTATAGGGGCAGTGGCGCCTTATTGTATTTGTCGACCTTGAGCGTGTCTTGAAAAGAGTTTCTGAGAGTCATACCCACTGGGTCCTGACTGCGTGGAGGTCTCCGACGGTGCCTGGGTTCGAGCGATCAACCAGCGGCCGTTGGCGAGCTGAATGAAAGCTTCGCTGCAGGGTTCCTGGCTCCACGGCGTCGGGAGCGGAGGCCGCCACGGTCCAGGTGTCTGACGGACAGCGTCTCAGGGATGTTGTTTTGAGAGGGGGGGGTATTACCGCGTCGTTGTCCTTTAAAAAGTTTGATCTTGTAAATAGCGTTGAGCTATTGCCTAATCTGTTGATGTTCAGTGCAGGACCCCGCGATGCCCCCCCCCCCCCACCCCCCCTCTATGCACCTTACGTCGAGCCACTTGATTGACTTTGGAGACGGTTGGCTCTGAGACACATCCCCGGATCAGTGGGTGTGTTCATGGACAACGGCATGTTTTTTTTTGTTTTTTTGTCGTTCCAAAGTTGCAGTAGTTTTGTATCACAATGTGAATGCCACAGGGTGTGCGTACTATGAAGTGTGTGTGTGTGTGTGTGTGTGTGTGTGTGTGTCTGTGTGTGTGTGTGGTGTGTGTAACCTAAATGAGCTGTGTGACTGGAACAAGGGGTGCTTTGAGGATCTCTTTACTTCAAATTGAATGACGGTTCTTTTTCTTTTTTTAATTAAAGATGTTATGACTTCTACACGATTTGTTGTTTTTTTTATTTAGGTAATAAACTTGAAGGGTAAAAATGCATTGCGTCTTGTCATTTCATTCGCTGTCATTTGATTTAAAGCAACGTTAAATGTTTACTTGTGGTATGAATTGGATAAGCTTGATCATGCAGTAGTATACTTTCAGGCGGAAACGTTTTTTTGATTACACAGATGGGTGAATTCAGGGTAACGTTGTTTTCCTTTTTTCTCTTGTTTTTCCCAAGTACAGTCTAATTTAAGCGTTTTGAATTGAAAGTTTAATTATGTCCATCACTAAGAACCTCAATTGGACATAATGTATCCGAAGTGCTTCGGTCTGGCGAGCAAACGGAAAAAGGTAATGGCTAATTGGCAAGAAAAATAATTTGCAGAGCAAAAACCTTTTTGAAGTTAAGTGACATATGACTTATTGTTTACCTACCTCTAGCAAATTACTTCACATTATTGGTACTATTTTACCCAAATAAGGCAGTAATATGCTCCGTTACAGAGAATATTTTCGGGACAAGCAATCCTAATATAGAAATATCTAAAGCCTGATTTGTGAAGACTACAAAGAGTCCATTACAAAATGCTGTTCATGAACCCTTATGAAATTGCACAGGGTCGACACCCAGGGAAACTGATACATTCTGTGGGTAGACAGAAGGCCTACTATAATCATAACTATAACAAGCATATAGTTTATGAGGCCACGGCCGCCCTCAAACATTCATTGAGTTAAAAAGGCGAGTCTTTGCGCTCTCTAGGAAGCTTTTATTCCACCCGGGACGATGTTTTAAACAAACCTTGCGTTCGTGACCTGATATTGTGCTAGAGTTGCCACATTGTGAACGCTAAAAGGCGCTGTGACTCCGAATAGTTTAACCAGCAAGAAAACCTTGAGATCATCCAGGTACAATTCCTTCTTATTCCCAATCACAATTTGAGTCGTGTAGGCTACATGCTTGCAGCATTTGCCTAGGCTACGCCTGACTATTAATTGAGAGGAGTGTAGTGTCGATGGACTGATGGAAAGTTTACTGATGGATGAGCACTGGGAATAGGCTATGGAACTTGAATATACACAGACAGGCTGATATAATCTTTTTTTCGGTTTACAGAGGAAACAAAAGTCCATTCTGTGCTCATCTCAGTGCGTGTGTGTGTGTAGTGTGTTTGAATGCGTGCTGCGTGTGTTTTATGAAAGAGTAAGTGTTCTCTTCTTGTGGGTTTCTATATATCTATATATATATTATACTATATATATATATAATATATATAATATATATATATATATATATCATATATATATATACCTAGTGTGTGTGTGTGTGTGTGGGGGGGGGGTCCTGGTAATCATTAATGGACAAAGTGTGAGACCTTTTAAGAAAGATTAGTAGGCTAGGCTATAACGTTTTATCATCATTATGCCTTTAATCTTGTTCTGCCTGTGTCTGTGTGTGTGTTTGTCTGCATGTGTGTGCGTGCGTGCTGCATTGCATGCGTGTGTGCATGTGAGCGTGCGCACATGCATATTGAGAGAGCACACAGTCTGGACGTGTGTGTGTGTGTGTGTGTGTGTGTGTGTGTGTGTGTGTGTGTGTGTGTGTGTGTCCGTCTCCGTCTACATTTTGAATGACAACACTTCATGTCTCCAAGGCCAAAGATTGCTAGGCAACTTCCCTTCGGCCGTGCAGCACTCTCTCCCCTCATTGGTGGGACTCCAGGGTGTGTCTACAAGGCAAAAGTTAGATGGAAGCTTGCATCAACGGGCATACTTGTATATATATAGGCTACTGTATCATATTAAGCATGCATATATACATACAATTCTGTATTTATATAATTGTTGTATATATTATATATTTTTTCAATATAGACATTTTTACATGTCATATACTGTAGTACAATTATTGTCCCTATAGACTAGTTAAATCCTTATGCATGGGCGGGAAGAAAGGACTGCATCCAAAGGAAACATGAAAGGTTTTTCTACCATCTGAACAGATTAAAAAGATTGCGTGTGATTTTCAGGGCGATCCAATATATTCTGGGAGACGCGTTAAAGTGCAGCTCTTTCGAGAGCGACAAACTCTCCCGACAGCTACAGGACAAAGCCTCAAGGTTTCAGGCTTGGTCGTACATGATTGGCTAGCACCAGAGAGAGATGGAGACAGAGAGAGCGAGACAAAGGAAGAGACAGGGACAAGGACAGGGAGGGAGGCGGAGAGAGAGAGATTGAAAATGGCTGCTGTCTTATTTACTGACCTGCTCTGAAAACTGAAACGTTGGTCACATGATATTGACACCGTGTGTGATGACCTCTTAGTATGTTTCTGCTGTATCCATGTCTAGCACATAGGCACCCTCACAAACATGTTCTAGAGTCACTTTTCGAAACTAAGAGGAGGATCTATCATGAATCTCCTGTATTTCCCGAATGGTTGTCATGGTGATATACTGATCAGAGCTATTGATCTGGAATCGAATTGGCGCAATGTATCTCCCCTCTCTCGATCCCTCTCTCTCTCTTTCTCCCCCTCCCTCTTTTTTTCTCTTTTTTTCTCTGTCTCTCTCTCTCTCTCTCTCTCTCTCTCTCTCTCTCTCTCTCTCTCTCTCTCTCTCTCTCTCTCTCTCTCTCTCTCTCTCTCTCTCTCTCTCTCTCTCTCTCTCTCTCTCTCTTCCCTGTCTTGCGTCTCTTTGCGAGCATGTGTGCATGACATTGGCATGGAATAAAACACTTCCTCATAGATTATGTTATGTGATGGTCACCATGGAAACACACCCTAGGGGTAGCCTACCGCACACTGATAATAATGTCTGGCCTAGATACTCATTTACGGATAGCTCATAGTTTGCCTGTGTGTATGTTTGTGTTTATGTGTGTATGTGTTTGTGTGTGTGTGTGTGTTTGTGTTTATGTGTGTGTGTTTCTGTGTGTGTTTCTGTGTGTGTGTGTGTGTGTGTGTGCGTGTGTATGCATGTTTTTGAACGTGTGTGTGTGCGTGTGCATGTGTGCGTGTACATTTCAGGGTCCAACATAAACAAGATGCATGAGTAAGAAATGCATGAAATGATCCCATCGAGCAGAAAGAGTCTTGCTGCAAAATTCGTCTGTGTGTGTTTGAGTGTGTGTGTGTGTGTGGTGTGTGTGGTGTGTGTGTGTGTGTGTGTGTTTCTGTGTGTGTGTGTGTGTGTGTGTGTGTGTGTGTGTGTGTGTGTGTGTGTGTGTGTGTGTGTGTGTGTGATGAAGATGGTTGAAATGCGAGGATCTGGAAGGAGTGGGTAGAGACAGCGGATGAGACCCCAAACGCACATTACGCCCCCATCTTCTTTGGGCACGTCTTTTTTCATTTTTTATTTTTACACTAATAAGATATAATAAGACTGTACATGGGGAATCCTGCTCGAGCTCTGTCTGTGTGTATGACAAGCGCACGCTGCGATCACTTAAAATATGCACGCTAAATAACTAAAAAGCCGTTGAATGTTTGATGTGAGCTAGATGTGTAAATATATACTGCTCACATGAGTTTGTCTCCGGAGCGTCCCCCCCCCCCCCCCCACACACACACACACACACCCTCCGTCTCTCCCTCTCTCTCTCACACGCACAGAAAGCCCATCACGCGCCACCACACACACGCACACACACACACACACACACACACATGCACACACACACACACACACCACACACACACACACAACACACACACACACACACACACACACCACACAACACACACACAGACACACCAACACACGCACACACACACACACACACACACACACACACATATCGTCCAGCACCTAAACTTCCCGCTTCCTGTGATGACTCGGGCGGGCCACCGGCGGAGAGGTAACAAAATGGGGAGAGGGGATGGAGAGGGGAGTTTCCTGGGATGGGAGAGTAGCGGAGGGGAGGGGGCTGGGCTGGGGTGTGGAGTGGGGTAGGGTAGTGTGGAGGGCAGTCACGTGCCCTCTCTCCTGTGCGCCTGAACTCTGTATACCTCGCGCGGCAGCAGAGCCAGTCAAGCTGCTAGGGGGGACGCACAGAACCGCACAGCCATCTTCAACTTACTTTCTCAGTTCATTAAAAAAGGAAAAACTTCCGCATCGTCGTCTCCTTCGGAAAAAACAGCCGAGAATCCGGCGAGCTCAGTTGGGATATTTATTTTCTATTGCCTTGTATTGACTTCAGAGGATCATATATCTACTGTAAATAAGAGGTAGAGGATCACACGGCTCGCTCACGGATGGAATATCGGGACTCGAGGAGCTCGGGGCGCGCGACACACCGGGACTGAGTGACGCCGGTGGATTGGACTCTGCCCTCCGGTAAACGCTGACAAAGTTTATCTTTTTCCTGCTTATTAATGTATTTTCAATCTGCGCTTTCCCAACTGTTCATGTTAACCCCGACCCCTTCTAGAAATTTCCCGGATAGCTTATGGAAGGGGTAATTAGTTGATCTCTCTTCTCAGCCCCATAAATGGCTCCATGGGGGCAGGATGAGGCTGTGGTCTTATAATGTTCATCGCTAATGGCCCTCAATGGGTTATTGGGAATATGTATTCAAATGTTTCTCTTGCTGGATATTTCGTTTTTGATCGATTTATTTAGAGATTTTATACTACAAAAGTCAAGTGGATCTGAATTATTGGCTAGGTGCTCGTGATATTAAGGCATCTGATTGTTACGTACACATTTTCTTAATAGTTAATAATCCATTTTTTAAAAAAAAACTGAATCAGGGCGATTGGAATTGAACTTCGATGTTTTGGTGTTTAAATGATATTGTTAATGTAGGATTTAACGTAGGTAGATTGCCGATAGATTGCCTCAGAATGATTGGATTTCATTATAGATTGTGTTTAAAAGTCATCGTCGCTAACTGTGAATAAGGACATATCGAATGGTAATGCGATTCTCCTCTTTCTCCGACACATACTAAAATGTGATAGCAAAAAAAACAAAACAAAAAACCAACACACAATAAATTCTCTCTCACACACACACACACACACACACACACACACACACACACACACACACACACACACACACACACACACACACACACACACATACATGCTCCCAGTGTGACACTGTCGTAGAGGTATAGTCTTAATAACGCGTTAATATTTGGCCACTGGCAGTAACTTAATGCGGTCCTGTAGTCGGTTGAAGTCCAATAAAAATAAATGAAGAAATACTGGAGCAAATTCAAGAATATCATTTCCTAATACGTGTTCTTATCCACACACACACGCACACACACACACACACACACACACACACACACACACACACACACACACACACACACACACACACACACACACACACACACACACCACACACACACACACACACACACACACACACACACACACACACAGAAATCCCACCCACACTCACCTTTCTGTAATTGTATTTTGGTACATACTCGCTTTCCATAATAACAAACCTAATCATTTATTGAAAACAGTTCTCTTGGATGTCTAGATGTAACTAGCGCACAAAACAATTAGCATACTGTGAATGTAATCTCATGGCAATATGCATTGTGTGTAATATGTTCCCCCCCCCCCCAGGCATTATTTAATGTTGTCAGCCAACCTTGCGTGTAAACACTGCACACAGTGACACTATATACACATGAAAATATAGAGCTATATGCCCTCTGGTAACTTATCCATTGAAATGTATACAGAGATTGACTACATGAGTCATTATCAGAGGTAGTGGATGTAACTGAGTATGTGCGAAGATGAGCTGTCCTACCGTACACAATGATGACGTTTGCCATGACGTTGAAATGATCACACCATGATTTGTTGATTCCATGATTTTACGACCGAGCCTGACATTGTCTACAAACGTGTTGCTATGTCCTTATCCTAACTATTGCTGTCGTTTTTACTCACATGATTTGATACCCCGGTGTAAGCCATGTTATTGCCACGTCCGGGTTGTAGAGTTGTTGATGGCAAGGTTGGATTATAAGCATCAGCAGTATAGCTCCTGTTGTGTAGCTCTGGGATTATTAAGGACCGACCATTTTTGAAAATGCTGAACTTTCAACTGCCAATTGATTTCTCTACACCTGCAGAAAATGGTGTACAATTTATGAATGCATATATGTGCATGCATCTATTTTTCTATCCATCCATCTATCTAAATATCTATCCATCCATCCATCTATCTATCTATCTATCTATCTATCTATCTATCTATCTATCTATCTATCTATCTATCTATCTATCTATCTATCTATCTATCTATCTATCTATCGATCTATCGATCTATCGATCTATCTATCCCTATCTTAGCTATCTTATCTATCTATCTATCTGTCTATCTGTCTATCTATCTATCTATCTGTCTATCTGTCTATCTGTCTATCTGTCTATCCGTCTATCCGTCTATCCGTCTATCCGTCTATCCGTCTATCCGTCTATCCATCTATCCATCTATCTATCTATCTATCTATCTATCTATCTATCTATCTATCTATCTATCTATCTATCTATCTATCTATCTATCTATCTATCTATCTATCTATCTATCCATCTATCTATCTATCTGTCTATGTTTATCTATTGAGCGAGTGTCTGTGTTGTCCCTCTTGCTGTTGTTAACGTGCCTTGCTGTGTGGACATTGTGTTCAGGGTCCTGCCTCAAGCAGGGCCATTCGGGCGTCACGGCCTTGAATCATTTCAGATCCGATGCTAGCAAACGCCACTCGAAACACACACACACACACGCACGCGCAAACACAACCACGAGTACGACCGTGTGTGTGTGTGTGTGTGTGTGTGTGTGTGTGTGTGTGTCCGTCCGGTGTGTAGGTTCGGGCCACTGGCAGCATGGCCATGATTGGCAGACAAGAGCCAGAGCTGCAGGAGCACCAGGGAGGATCGCAGGAGGAGGAAGGGGACGAGGAGGAGGAGGAGGATGAGGAGGAGGAGGAGGAGGAAGAAGAAGAGGCGGAGGAGGAGGAGGATGGGGAGGAGGTCGAGGAGGAGGAGGGAGGAGGGAAGGTGTGCGTGTCGGTCCAAGGAGGAGACGGGCAGCCGGATGAAGAGGGGGAGGAGGAGGAAGAGCTGCCCTACCCGTCTCTGGCCCCCGTGGTTCTGCTGGCTCTGACCCAGACCACCCCGCCCCGCTCCTGGTGCCTCCGGGCCGTCTGCCACCCATATCCTGCACCCTAGGCGATATCGAGCGTGCGCGTGTGTCTGGTGTGTGTGTGTGTGTGAGTGTGTGTGTGAGTATGTCTGGTGTGTGTGTGTGTGTGTGTGTGTGTGTGTGTGTGTGAGCGTACCTAAGACACATGTTCTGTTTAGACTTCAGCTCCTCAGCCTTCTCCATTGTACCTACATCGTACCTTTCTGTTTACGTTGGGGATAAACACGTCGGAGACAGGGGTCTCCATCGTGTGTGTCTGCTGAGCTTCAGCGAGTGCACGGACTGGGCCACGTGTGTGTGCGTGTGTGTGTGTGTGTGAGTATGCGTGGGCGGGGCGCGTGCGTGCGTGCGTGTGATGCGCAGTTGCCCCGAGGTATTTCCTGGGTCTATTAAGGGCGGCTAAAGATTGGCGAACATTTGTCGGTGATTTGAGGTTTCCATGGTGACTGCGTCTAATAAATCCCCAGGGTTACCGTTGCTTGTCAGAGGCCTTGTTGCCAGCCATCATCTACACGGCCGCGACAGGTCCTCTCCCCCGCGGCCTTTGTCTCCTTCTCCCTCTTCCCATCGCTCTATCTTCTCGACGTCACGTCATGTCGTGTCATGTCGTGTCATGCCGACGCCATACCCTGGACGGACGCCGTGCCTACCGCGTCCCCTACTGTGTATCGTACCGCTTGGCGGCACGTCCTATTTCATATCAGGTACTGTCTCATCTCTCATCATCAGCATTGTCATGGTATTGCACCGTCATCGTAATTGTCAGCATCATCGTTGTCGTCGTTATCATCATCATCATCATAGTCAAATTGTGTTGTTAATGTAGGATTTGACGTAGGTAGGTTTCCTATGGATTGCCTCAAAAGGATTGGATTTCATTATAGATTATATTTAATAGTCATCCTCATAACTGTGAATAAGGACGTATCCAATGGTAATGCGAATTCACCTCTTTCTCAGATTCATACTAAAACATAAGCAAAAAAACCAAGACAAATAAACAATACACATACATATACGGACACATACATCCACACAGTGTGACACGCAAATATTTGGACCCTGGCAGAAACTGGTCGGTTGAAGTCAAATGAAAATAAATGAAGAAAAACTGGAGCAAATTCAAGAATATAATTTCCCAACGTTCCATCGTCATCACGATCATCTGCCTCATCGTCATTGTCACCACCATCCTCATCATGCCATTGCATCATGTCGTCAACATATAACCGGTCATGTCGTCCTACCAAGTTAAAGTCAACCTTTGAAAGTCTCCCAGTTTACAGCGATTGAAGTGGAATACAACAGTCCTCCACTCACTTCATCGCCCAATTAAAGACTCATCACAATTCAAGATGGCAGAGGTCACGGCCTCTGCCATCACACAATTCCAGTAGGGGTTGTTTATGAGCCTAATATTATGGAGGGATGAGGAAGATATCAGACTAATTCCCCTGCTTTTTACATTTATTAATAAATGTACCACACACTTCTACTTATGTATTCTTATGAGGCGTTATCACGAGATGAAACTTTGCTGTGAGCCAAGGTTTTCTGAGAGTTTTAGACCAAATCTTATTGCAGTTGCAAGGCAATAGCAATCGAGTAACGAGAATGATCAATCTGCTTGACAAACTAACTTTCGTTTATTCACTTACAAAAGGAAACAACTGTAGCGTGGGCCTAACAAGCATGCTGCTAACCCTCATGTCTTGAAGATACAAGAATTATAAAGCCTAAGGAAAGACATTGTCTCAGTTCCCGGTCGCAATCTTTTGCCAAATAACTGCATGAATTAACACCCATGACTAAAAAAGTCAGGATTTTGAAAATGGTATTTTAATGGTTTATTGATGGTATATTAATAGTATATCAATGGGAATAATGTGGAGATAGCAGCCTCTTGGTTTCACTATATTTATATTCTGCATGTACACTTTCTTTCTTGAGCCAACCTGTTTAAATCCATAGGTATCTGTCGCCGTCAGCTCTCTGCGTATTATATTGAATATGATAACACAATTTGGGCATAAATACAAGCGTCGTTGTCAGTGACATTGATTATTATCATTTTTTTCTTTTACAAATGCCGTGACCCAGGTTTGGTAGTAGACCGCTAGGCTGTTACCATGGTCACTCACTGCTAAATTGCCCTCTCACTCTGTCAGCACTACTTTAACACAGTCACACATCCTCCACACACACTATGTATGCACGTGCAAATGAATATACACACCCACTCACACATACACACACACTCTCACACACACACACACACACACACACACACACACACACACACACACACACACACACACACACACACACACACAACACACACACACTGACACAAGCTACACACACACACACACGATCATACACACCTGTCAACTGACACAAGCTTGCGCCCACACACACCGATAATCACACACACACACACACACACACACACACACACACACACACACACACACACACCACACACACACACATACACACACACACACACACGCACACACACACAGACGCACATACATGCACTTAATATGGTGCTACACACACATGCCTGCACACACCTGCACACACACAAGCGCACATGCGTTCACACACACGCACACACGCACACACATACCCACGCACACACAAGCGTAAAAACGAAAACTCATGCACATGAACACACACAGCGATGCACAGAGGCAAATCCATGTACTCAAACACAAATGGGGGGGAATCTCCCAGGGAGAAGTTCTTTCAAAGGAATCACCTGGTTGCTTGGCAACAGCGTAGCTCTGCCCCGATGGCCTGGTTACTTCCGCTGACAGTGTTTGTTTGCCCGTGCGTTCGTGTGTTTGGCATCAGGCTTTGTCCTAACATTTACCATGTTTATGCATGTGACAATATCTAATTATCCCTATTTGTGTGCATATGGGTGTTTGTGTGTGTTTTTGTCTGCGCCTATATGTGTGTGTGCGTGTGTCCGTGTGACTGTGTGCGTGTGTCCGTGTGACTGTGTGCGTGTGTGCGCGCACGCGTGTGTGTTTGCGTGTTTATGTGTTTGTGTGTATCTATGTGTGCATGTGTGTTTGGTGTACACTCGTGTGTGTGTGTGTGTGTGTGTGTGTGTGTGTGTGTGTGTGTGTGTGTGCGTGCAAGCATGTGTGTGACTGTTTTAATGTGTTGGGGAGTTGTGGTAGGGACTTGGGCGGATGTCCGCTAAGCGGAGGGGGTGGATGTAGATGTGATCGCAGAGGGGGGGGGGCGTTGTGAGGGGAACTGGCTGTCCCGTTCTGACTGCCGTCCCGCTCGCTCTGTGCTCCCTTCCTGTTGTGGTCCGGATCACACTTCCCCTCTCGTGTGTTCAGTGTCTGCACCACCGACTTCTCCAGCACACATTACCTCTGTTCACTTTGCCATGGAAGAGGGAAGAGGTCACAGAACTCAAGAATGATACTCATCTAGGGAAAACACGCAAACCGTATTCCCTCCTCCTTTCCTCCTCCTTCCTGCCTTCCTTCCTTGCATCCATATTTTCCTTCTTAACTCCTTGCCTTGCCTTTATATTCATCCATTGATCTCTCCTTCTTAATTTTCTTTCCTCTTCTTTCCTTCCTTCCTTAACCTGTCCTCCTTTCCTTGTTTACTTCCTTCCTTCACCCGTCCTCCTTTCCTTGCTTCCTTCACCTGCTTCTTCCTTCCTTCCTCCCTTCCTTGTAACATAGCAACCGCCAATTTCACATCCTCTCACGTCAGAAGGTACTTCACAGCCACCTCCTGACTTCATATGTCTCCTCACATGCGTTTCACACACGCACACACGTGCTCAGCACATACGGGCGCACAACTCTGGAAGTGATGGGCGCTGCTAATGTTGATGTCGCATAAACACAGTGGCACTGCATGGTAACTCATTTCTGAATCTATGTCTTAGTCATGATGCCCACACACACACACACACACACACACATACACACACACACACACACACACACACACACACACACACACACACACACACACACACACACACACACACACACACACACACACACACACACACACACACAGAAACACCGTAGGAGAAAATTACTTATTCAGCAGTGCATCAAACATTTAGGACATTCCCCTTTTGTTCAAAGATGAGAAACGCTGATGTGTTTTTTCAGTTTAATTTAAAAACGATAGTTTCTAATTTTCACTTCCGCCGGTCCAAACAAAATGCATCTTCTCCACTCATGTTTTCTTTTTCTTTCCTCTCTACATGCCATGAATGTTTTAATTGGGCCGGGGGGAGGGGGTACGGGGGGAGGGGGTAGAGAGGGGGGTTGGGTGACACAGAAACTGAGGGGGAGATAGAGAGAAGAGAGAGAGAGAGAGAGAGAGAGAGAGAGAGAGAGAGAGAGAGAGAGAGAGAGAGAGAGGGGGGGGAGAGATAGAGAGAGAGAGAGAGAGAGAGAGAGAGAGAGAGAGAGAGAGAGAGAGAGAATGAGAGAGAGATATGGGGAAAATGTGATAGATAGGAGGTAGTCTCACAGAAATAAGGGTGAGATGTCCGGATCATTTCAGCCAATTAAAATGATTCAACGGACGTGTCCATGGTAACCAGCTGTCACATAGTCAAGGGGTGGAGCCCAGAAACTTGACATCAACGTATCCTGGCTACCTTTCTCCCAGCTCTCTCTCTCTTGACACACACACACACACCACACACACACACACACACACACACACACACACACACACACACACACACACACACACACACACACACACACACACACACACACACTCACACACTCACACACGCACAGCACTTCTCCTGCTAAACTAGGTTACGTATAATGAGCTCCTCTGTAAGTGGTGTGTGTGAAGATGTCACCCAACAGGAGACGATACATACTGCATACATCACCGAATTTCATTCCCAGTGTGGAAACACATGCGTACACCGTCCCGGCTGCTGGGCGTAACAGGCTCACTCAATTACATAGAGATCCACTTCCATGTTCCAAACTCTCGTACGTAGCACAGCGAGCAGTCTTTAACCGCCTCGGTGTTCCGAGTAATTGCGTTAGCCCTGCAGCCACGGCTACGTTCGCTCGCCATATTGGCTTTTGCGTGTATCTGTGTCAACAATCTGTAAACGCCGATGAATTAATCACCGGGATAAACAAACAAGACCGAAGCAGGCGGAGGATATCGCCGCCAGCTAGCTGCCTGCGCAGTGTCGCCGCTACCGCCGCTAGCCAGGCTTCCAGATGGCTGGAGCGCTCCAATGTGAGCCTCTTTGTAAGCCCTTCAGCCGGCGGTGGGCTCACCCCCCGTGTGTTGACCCCCCGTGGGCCTTCGCCCCTCCCGCCCTCCCCCCCCCCGACCCCGCCCCATCCACATGTCCACGGTGGTGGGGCCGTGCCAGCGAGATGGGTGTAATATGATCTGATTTGATTAATAATGTCTCGCCTGACCTTTATCACCTGTGTCCGCAGCGGAGGAAGAGCAGAGGGAAGGACGAGGGGGGGGGGTGGGGGGGTGGGGGGGAGGGAAGTGATGGAGGGGGAGGGGAGGGGATGAAAAGAGGTGTGGCTGAGGAGGTGGGAGTGAGACTGTGGCGTTGGGGGTGCTGCGATAAGGA
>NC_044050.1:20592606-20597235 GCF_902167405.1 Gadus morhua
CTTTCACTCACTCATTCTCTCTTACTCTCACTCTCTGTCCATCTGTCTCTTGCTCTCACTCGCTCTGTCTCTCTCTCTCTCTCTCTCTCTCTCTCTCAGTCTCTGTCTCTCTCTTTCCCTTTCTGTCTCTCTCGCTCAATCTCCCTTTCACTCACTCACTCTCTTACTCTCACCCTCTGTCTCTCTCACTCCACTGCCTTTTAATTGAGTTTAATTCCTCAACGTATTCTGAACCTATTCCATTTGCCCCCCTCCCCCCCCGCCCCCCTTTTCTTTAATTATTCGAGCCAATGGCCAAATTCAAAGGCAATAGAGACAGACCCACAGAGATGATTTTGAGTAGCCTAGCATTTTCCCTTTTCGTTTTCAAATCCCCTTGATTCCTCTCCGTCGAGTCGTTAGGCGAGTGTTGTCAGCGGATACGGCCGAGCTATATCGGCCTCATTAGGGCCAATATCCCTATATCTCACAGATGAGAGCGCCATGGCTCTGAGGAGGGACACCGATGTCCCCGGTGACATGCGAGCATGTGCACGTCAGCGCACACTCTGTGGCTGGATCCACAGAGTGGATGTGGCTGTGTGTGTGTGTGTGTGTGTGTGTGTGTGTGTTGTCACTGCGCGTGTCATACCTCCGATGTGCTCTCCCTCTCCCCACCAACAGGCATCCGCTTCACCCTAACCCTAACCATGAACCTAACCCCTAAACGTGCGCGTGGGTCTATCCGTGTGAGTCTGTGTGTGTGTGTGTGTGTGTGTGTGTGTTGTCACTGTGGGCGTCATACCTCTGATGTGCTTCCCCCCCCCCCCCCCCCCTCCCACAGGCATGCGCATCCTGGTGACCCTGCTGCTGGACACGCTGCCCATGCTGGGAAACGTGCTGGCGCTCTGCTTCTTCGTCTTCTTCATCTTCGGCGTGGTGGGCGTGCAGCTGTGGGCGGGGCTTCTGCGCAACCGCTGCTTCATGGGCGAGGATGTCAGGATGTGAGTAGACATAGTAAGCCCCGATGCAACGACAACGTCGCCGTCGACGACGACAACAGCAACAACTCTATCATCGGTCCCTTTCTGCCCCCAAATGGTGGCAGAAAGGGACCGATGATAGAGTTGTTGTTGTTGTCGTCGACGACGACAACAACAACAACTCTATCATCGGTCCCTTTCTGCCACCAAATGGTGGCAGAGTGCTTTTAGGTGCTGTTAGTAGTTAAGGATCTGATAGCGATTAGAGAAGAACAATAAACATTGAGCTGTGTTATTAAAGCGTGATTCAACACTAAACCCTAAAGAGATAAAATAAATGTGTTTTGGTGGCGAGTTGTGGTTATTAAGGGGACGGGGGACGGGGGGGGATGTAATTCCTATCGTTATCTCCCGCGTCGACTTTGTGATACTTTGTTAGTAGCCTCCCGTCGTTGTGTTTGAGCACTACGGTGAGAGCTGTTTGCGTTATGAGCTCCACACCTCGGTGTTATGCTATCAGGGTCCGAGAAGCATAACCCTCTCTCGGACCCAAACATTAAAATCTACCGCTGCCCAGACAGAGCTCCAAGCATCCACACGCACCTCGCCGGCGTTGACCCCCTTGTCATGACGTCAAAGAGTAAATATATAAATAATAGCCACTTTGACCTCATGAGAACGCCACCTGTGTTCAGAGCGGAGAGGAACATTGCCAAACTGGTTGACTGAGTCTGGCAAAAACAAAAAAAACAAGAGTTACTCCTGTTTCCTCTAAATGATGGTCTTATCTCTGTAACAGTGATAAAAAGGCATAGTTTGCTACGTTAAAATATAAGACATATAAACCCATGAAAAAGGCATCTAAAAAATCTTGCATTCCCTGGCCCTTTTCTTTAAAGGGATTTGAATCTCATCCTGCTATTTGATTACCCACCTTTTCAGAAACATTTGTAAAACCTCTTTTTCCAAATACCGTCAATTACTGTCCTAATGGTGATCGGTGAGAGAGTGAGAGAGTGAGAGAGTGAGAGAGTGAGTTCTGATCCCATCGGGTCTTCTCATTGTTGGCTTATAACCCCAGTCGATGGCAATGATTGAAGCCCTAATGAGTGCTCTGGCTGTTGGAGTTTTCCAACGTGTCCTTCTTAATGGCTGTTGACATAAAACAGACCACCACTGCAAAAACCACCGCTGGCGTCATGTCCCTCCGACGGCGGAGTGGGTTTGTACGTCAGTGACACGGCCACCATAGTTCTGTGGTAATGTCAGCATTAAGGTGCTCATTACTGACGTGTGTGGGGGTTTAAAGGGGGGATTCGATATGACCGATATGGGCCTTCTTCGAGCGCCCGTTAGTTAGTGACATTTATTCCCCGTGCCGTCTGGGAGGTGCCTTTGTCTTCGCAGAACGGCCAATAACAATCATAGGAGCGATCCGTTTGCATAAACTATTGATGGGATTTAGTCTGCTTAATAGTGCGTCTGTGATTCAGCCTCTGCTTTTGCTCAGGGATATTTGCTTGCGTTTCGCTTTCTACCTTTCTCCCTCTCTCTCTCTCTCCTTTTTTGTCCTTTCTTTTTTTTCTGCTCTCCTCTCTCCCTCCCTCGTTCAGCTTCAATCAATTCTTTCAGCACCGACTGCTCTGGTCGTTTCCTCTCTCTCACACACTCTTCTTGGTCGTTCCCTTCTCCCTCACTCTTATTTACACCGCCTTGTCTATTCCCCTCGTCCCTCTCTTTTATCCTCTCTCTCGACCTCCCATTTCCGATTTCCCATTCTTTCTTTCTTCCTCTCTCCCTCTTTCTCTGTCTCTCTTTCTATCAGAATGAAAGGTCAGGGCCGTTCTCGGTGATCAACCGCCATACCCGGCTCTCCGACTTCACTAAAAACATCCGTTAACAACCTAATTTGGCACGATCCCTTGTCGAGAGTCTGCGCCCACCTGCCACAAACACAAACAACGACAATATGTTATTTTGGTCTTTGTGATAAGACCAGATTTTGAAGTGCTTGTATGGCGTTACACAGGTTTTCTTTTGTCCCCCGAATCCACGTCCTGAACAACGTACGTTGATTCCAAAAGACCAAAGCTCTGTAATGCCATTGTTGAATTTGGGCCAGGCTCCTTAGGCAACGCTAAATGCTCTCAGGCAGAATCGGGTCGAAAAAGTGATTTTGCCAAATGATATCGTAAACGGCAGATTTGGTGAATCCAGGACAGGTGGATGCGCTGGTTGATCACCCAGAAGGTATTGTCCCTAACTGATCTCACATGAAAGGTTGGCCTTATGTCTTGAGTCTGCAACTTGTGTTATACACCAGATACCTTTAAGATTTGCCTTCTGATTGGACTGAAGGCCTGTCCATCTGCCCTGTCTTTTCATTTCACGATTGGCCAGGAGGTACAATGTAGTCTTTCCTGAGTGGGCTACTACCTGTCCGGACAGTTCAGGACGACCACGGCCCTTTATCTGCTCCTACGGAGACGCGAGACAACGGCAATGCTCCACTGCTTCCGACATCCTCGCCCGGCGGTGGGTGGGACTTCCTGTCAGCTGGGTGCCGAGGATCCCGGCCCAGAGATGGAGTTCACCACCAAGGACTCGGTGTCCTGTGTCAACTGGTTCCGCTACTACAACGAGTGCCGCGCCGGGGAGGTGAACCCTCACAAAGGAGCCATCAGCTTTGATAATATCGGCTACGCGTGGATCGCTATTTTCCAGGTTCGCCCCACAGTGTTTGACACACAGACACGTAGCGGTGTAGATCAAGTATATACTCAGCCTCTCCTAATGGGAAATCCCTTCTCTTTCTCTCGCTGCTCCCGCTCACTCTCTCTCTCTCTCCCTCCCAACACACTATCTCTCTCTCTCACCCTCTCCCTCTGTCTCCATCTTCCTCTAAATCTCTCTCTCTCTCTCTCTCCCTCCCACCCTCCCTCCCTCTCTCTCTCTCTCTCTCTCTCTCTCTCTCTCTCTCTCTCTCTCTCTCTCCCTCCCAACCTCCCCTCTCTCTCTCTCTCTCTCTCTCTCTCTCTCTCTCTCTCTCTCTCTCTCTCTCTCTCTCTCCCTCTCTCCCTCCCTCTCTCTCCCTCTCCCTCTCTTGGCTTCTGCCTTGCAGGTGATAACGCTAGAAGGGTGGGTGGACATCATGTACTACGTCATGGACGCGCACTCCTTCTACAACTTCATCTACTTCATCTTCCTGATCATCGTAAGTGAAAAACTCCCACTCCCGCTCCCACTCACGCACCCCGCCACGGCAACACTACTACAGTCAGTAGCAGCAGCAGCAGCAGCAGCAACAGACACGCTTGCATACCCACCATATGCTCACGCTCCAGCTCACACAGAAGACGGCCGACAGCAAGGGCTCAGCAACGTCGGGCCTGGCAGCGGGGGCCTCACTTTTTGTTGGTTGTTTGTTGATGCTTTTGTTTACGCGTGCGTGCATGTGCGGTGCGTGCGTGCGTGCGTGTGATTCCAGGTGGGCTCCTTCTTCATGATCAACCTGTGCCTGGTCGTCATAGCGACCCAGTTCTCGGAGACCAAGCAGCGGGAGCACGCGCTGATGAAGTCGGAGCAGCGCGCGCGGCAGCTCCACCAGTCCACCTCCACGCTGGCCAGCGACAGCCAGCCGGGCAGCTGCTACGAGGAGATCATCCGC
>NC_044050.1:20604835-20614835 GCF_902167405.1 Gadus morhua
TGTCCGTGTTCGTCGGTGGCAGGTGGAGGTTGAGGAGGATGAGTGTTCCCATGGCAACCTGATGAGCATGGGACGCATGCTCTCTCTCCCTAGCGACAGCTGCATCCAGCCATTCAGATGCTCCCCCTACCCTCCCGTTGGGTATGACATCTACGCTGGCTACAGCTTCTCAGGTAACCATAGCGATCCAGAGTGGAGGGGCCTGATTAGTTAAGTCCTGATTTGCTGGGATGTATGTGATGAACCCGTATCAGCTCGTCCGTTTGATGTCTCCTTTCAAGTGGCCGAGATGTGCCTCCGATACCTGCTGCCGTTAGGTATGGGAAATAGGACCGCATGGTCGGCCCAGTTCCATGTCATCCCGTATTATGGACCTATACAATGTTGTCCTGTAGTATTATTCTGTAGTACTATTCTGTAGTATCATCCTGTAGCATTGTTCTGTACAACTATCATGTTGTATTATTCTGTAGTATTATCCTGGAGTATTAACCTGTAGTTTTGTCTTGTAGGATTATCCTGTAGCATTAACATGTAGTATTGTCCCGTGGTATTAACATGTAGTATAACCTATAGTATTGTCCTGTAGTCTGATACATTAGTATTGTCCTATAGTATTATCCTTTAGTATGATCCATTAGTATGATCCATTAGTATGATCCATTAGTATGATCCATTAGTATGATCCATCAGTATGATCCATTAGTATGATCCATCATTCCTGTAGTATGATCCATTAGTATGATCCATTAGTATGATCCATCAGTATGATCCATCAGTATGATCCATTAGTATGATCCATTAGTATGATCCAGTAGTATGATCCATTAGTATGATCCATTAGTATGATCCATCAGTATGATCCATCAGTATGATCCATCAGTATGATCCATTAGTATGATCCATTAGTATGATCCATTAGTATGATCCATTAGTATGATCCATTGGTATGATCCATTGGTATGATCCATTAGTATGATCCATTAGTATGATCCATTAGTATGATCCATCAGTATGATCCATTAGTATGATCCATTAGTATGATCCATTAGTATGATCCATTGGTATGATCCATCAGTATGATCCATTAGTATGATCCATCAGTATGATCCATCAGTATGATCCATTAGTATGATCCATCAGTATGATCCATTAGTATGATCCATTAGTATGATCCATCAGTATGATCCATTAGTATGATCCATTAGTATGATCCATTAGTATGATCCATTAGTATGATCCATTGGTATGATCCATCAGTATGATCCATTAGTATGATCCATCAGTATGATCCATCAGTATGATCCATTAGTATGATCCATCAGTATGATCCATCAGTATGATCCATTAGTATGATCCATCAGTATGATCCATCAGTATGATCCATTAGTATGATCCATTAGTATGATCCATTAGTATGATCCATTAGTATGATCCATCAGTATGATCCATTAGTATGATCCATTAGTATGATCCATTAGTATGATCCATTAGTATGATCCATTAGTATGATCCATTAGTATGATCCATTAGTATGATCCATCAGTATGATCCATCAGTCCTGTCGTATGGTTCTAACCCGGCCGTCCTCCCCAGGCTCGGCGTCCTCCCTGGCCTCCAGCGGGGCGGGCTCCCAGCTCCAGGTGCCCTGGGCCCTGCCCTCCATCAGCCACGCCTCGCTGGGCACCGACCGCAGCTGCCGGCCGGTCATCCGCCTCAGCCCCACGCAGAGCAGCGACACGCCCTTCCTGAGCGGCGGCGGCGGCCTCACGCTGGGCCGCGCCGGCCCCGCCCTCAGCATGGACGGCTACCGCCGCAGCTCGGCCGCCGGCCTGCGGCGGCAGCGCCTCAACTCCGCCCACAGCGTGGACGCCTACCGGCCCAACGCGGCGGGCGGCGGCGGCGGCGGCGGCGGCTCGGACCGGCCCAAGCTCACCTCCGCCCACAGCATCGACGGCTACAGACTGAGCCCGTGTGGCTCCGCCCACGGGATCAACCGGCCGGCCACGCCCTCCTCCTCTAGCCCCGCCCACGACGCCAGCAGGCGCTCCTCCTCCCGCTGGCTGAGCCCCGAGGACAGTCTGGACCGGACCCGGCTAAGCCCCTCCTACGTCCCCGAAGGCTCCGCCCCTCAGAGGCCCTCGCCGTTCCGCGCTGCAGGCAGACTGCGGAGACAGGTGGGCCGCGGGGGGGTCTGTTGTGGTCATCACCTTTGATTCCATCGTGTCGTATTCTTTCATATTGGGTTCTATCGTATTGTAGTCCATCGTATTATATTATTTAGCATTCAGCTATACCATATTCTTTTCCCATCATTTTCTATACTATCACATTCTATAATTTTTTATTCCATCATATTCAATTCCATCATATTCTATTCTACCATATTCTATTTTATCATATCATATTATATTTTATCATATTCTATTCTATCATGTTCCATTCCCTCAAATTCTATTCATTCATGTTCTATTCTATCATATTCTATTGTGTTCGATTTGATACTATCATATTCGATTCTATGAGATTCTATTTTTTTTCTATTCTTTCCGGGCTCAACAATTTAAGTTGTATACTTATTCCAATCCTTGCCTTACATTGCAAATTATTAAAAATGTTAATTGTATTTAGCCAGCAACCTCATTAAAATTAATTTTGTATTGCAGTGATATCTAAATGCGTGAAATGTGAAATATTAAACTACTTTCCACAGTAATTTGCAGAATTCAGGTCAATGCCGCACTCAATTTGGCAACCCTGTGTGTGTGTCTGTGTGTGTGTGTGTGTGTGTGGGTATGTGTGTGTGTGTTCTTGTTAGGAGGTGGGCAATCACAATTCTAAATAATCATTTAACTGCCTATTGCTGGTCCATGGACCGTAGCAGGAATTGTTGAAATGTAAAACAAGTAATGCTTGTCTGTGTGTGTGTGTGTGTGTGTGTGTGTGTGTGTGTGTGTGTGTGTGTGTGTGTGTGTGTGTGTGTGTGTGTGTGTGTGTGTGTGTGTGTGTGTGTGTGTGTGCGTGCCCCCACTGTGTGCGTGCGTGCGTGTGTGCGCGTGCCTGCTGACACTTTGTGTGTGTGTGTAGGAGGCCATTCGCTGTGACTCCCTGGACCAGGGCGGGGGTCTGGCCGACGAGGACCTCCAGCGCTCCCAGCCGGCCGCGGCCCCCCCCGCCTCCCGACCCGGACCCGGACCCCGGCAGCAGCCCGTCCCGCCGCCGCTGCTCCAGCGTGCACACGCTGAAGCACGCCGCGCCCCAGAGGGTGATCGCCAGCCGGGGGTACAGCCGGCGCCACAGCGCGGCCTCCCCGGAGCCAGGCTGCCCCCACTCAGAGAGCGACCCCCAGACCCCCCGCAGCGGCTGCAGCCTCCAGGTCCCCGTCCCGGAGTCGGCCCCCAGGCCCGGACCCCCGGAGCCCAGCGGGGGGGCCCAGCCCGACGCCGCTGACGAGGAGGTGAACCGCATCAACAGCTCGGTCGGCGGCGCCCACGCACACACACACGGCCACGCCCATGCGCACGCACACTCGCACACGCACACACAGCTGTCCCCCGGCCCCTCGCACCAAAGCAGACGTCTCTCGCCCGGCCCCCCCGGGGGGGAGCACAGGGGGGGTCATCTCGGCCAATCAGTGTCTCCGGTTTCAGGGCGGAACATAAAGCAGAGAATGAGCCCGCCCCCGGGGGAGGAGCCCGTCTCCGGGACGACGCAGCTGATGGACAGCAGCGTCGAGCTGCGGCGGAGGACCCTCTCGTTTGACTCCACCTGCCTCACGCCCCACCTGCAAGAGGGCGGGTCGGTAGAGGACTGAGGGACGAGGAGGGGAACGTTGGGCGAACGGGAAGGAGGATGGCTGAGTGCTCACGGACACGGGGACGAGAGACACATGCTCGCGTCTCGAGGAAGGACCTTTGTGTGACGCCGAGCCCGTAGCAAATCATCACCCACATCGAATTACAGGGTCACTATCTGTGCTAACAGATACAGAGCTCATGTGAGTGTGTGTGGGCGAGAGTGTGTGTGAGTGACTGTGTGTGTGTGTGTGTGTGTGTGTGTGCGTGTGTGCGTGTGTGTGTGTGTGTGTGTGTGTGTGTGTGTGTGTGTGTGTGTGTGTGTGTGTGTGTGTGTGTGTGTGTGTGTGTGTGTGGCGGTATATAGGAGTGTGGAGTATTCCCCCTTGGTACTGATTTTGCACACTGAATCCACGTTGGAAAAAAACATTCCCTTTTCCTCTCTCTCGATCCCGCCTTTAGCTCTGTTGTAGTTCCCGCCCGCCTACACTATATTTAATCAAGCACTGTTCCCTCGCTTGCTATTATCTCCTGTACCCCCCCTCCCTCCACCACCTCCACCAAACCCACCCTAATGCACTTCTAATGTGACCATCTAACCTTGGACCTCTCTACCTCTCTCCACTTCTTTCCTCCTTAATATTCTTTTTATGTTTGATCAAATATCATTTTTCTAAGACCATCCTCAGCCCTCTATTTACAGTGAACCCTCACTCCCTCCATCTCCTCATCCTTAGTATTCTCAGGGTAGTGCTAGTTCAGATAGAGGCGGTTGTTTGCATGTGAAGTCTGTGGCCTTTAGGCGGCCCACGGAGGGAACGGACGCCCCCCTGGTTTCTGGAGTAGCTGAGAGACACGAAGACGGCGGGGTGGGGTCTGTTTCCCTGGAGGATGTTCGACGATGATGAGGAATGTAGGCCTAGGGACTAAGCTCAAGAGAGAGAGAGAGAGAGAGAGAGAGAGAGAGAGAGAGAGAGAGAGAGAGAGAGAGAGAGAGAGAGAGAGAGAGAGAGAGAGAGAGAGAGAGAGAGGGAGAGAGAGAGAGAGAGAGAGAGAGAGAGAGAGAGGGAGAGAGAGAGAGAGAGAGGAGAGAGAGAGACAGACGGGTGTTTCGAAAGGGCTTTTTTTCAGGTGCATATTACAAGCTTGTATACACTTTCGGAAAAAGAAGGTAGAAAGAGGAAGAAAAACGAAAAAAATGGCGAAGAATATATTTTATTACTCCAGCATCTGTGACTAAAACAACTGCAATGGTGGGATTTGTCGTTTTTGGGGATTTTGTTTCTGAATGAGGGTTTGTGTAGATGAGAGGCGCATGGCGGTGAACGATGAAGAGTGCCGGACAAGGAGGATGACTGTTAGGCCTGGTGATGATGATGATGATGATGATGATGACGATTACTCCGAGACACCATTTTGATGAGGATGAGTGTGATTGACTTGAGGGCGGGAAGCAGTATATGATGTAAGTGAACCTGTAGCGGTGTGATTGGACTGTGCTGGAATAAAATCTCTTCCTGCCTGACTCTTATACTAGACTTTGTCCTGTTTCTTTCACCATGACTCAGCCAAGGTCTCCTTATTCAAAATATGTGGTTTGCTGTTTTATAAAAAATCGGTTTCCTTGCTACCTGAGCAAGACATAATTGTAGCTTGTTCTGCATGAAAACCCATTTAATTATTTACTGATTCAAAAGATTAGACCATAATTGATAAATGAATTAAAGTCTTTCAGACCGTTATCGCGGCTTTGCAAACAATGATAAGTAGGCCGAGTTATATTCAATCCCTTCTCATTACGTTTTGATATTTCATAAAGATTGCAACATAGTGCCGGATATAACTCTCAAAAACCATTATTTATGACACATTTGAGAAACCCAGTTTGACAAATTAAAAAATGTCTCCCCGTGTGCAGAAAGCCAAACCCAGCTCAGTTTGTTGTGAACGTGTTTTATTTTCATATTTTATTATTCCACTTCAGCATATCACAATAAAATATTTAATCACATGAATATTTCACATTGAAACACTACAGCATTCAGAATGCATTAAGCTGGTCTCCTTTTCATTTCCCTTGCCAGGAAAATGCTCCTACAGTCTATGAGCTCCGGCCACCGCCGCCTCACTCTATGCAGCTATTGGCCAGGCCACCTGTCTGTCTTTGTTGGGAAACAATGAGAGCCACAGATGCCACAGATCCCACTGGGTTGGCCACATGACTAATATTAAATAGAAGCAGATGATGTTAAGAGCACCGGGACACTTCCACAGCCCACGTCAGACCCTTTAAGTGGCCTCTCAAGAGGCCTCAGGCCCCTTTGTAAGGCAGCGGGATGCTCATAATGGGTCAATATTTATGTTAATCTGCACCTCACCAAATTAACATGCTGTATAGGTTGGGTGTTGATGGATGTGCGTCGTTGTAGAGGTGTTTGTGTGTGTGTGTGTGTGTGTGTGTGTGTGAGCAGGTGGTTAGGATGTGTCCGTGCAAAGTGCCTGCACCACTTGTGCAGGTAGGTGTGTGATGGTATGTTGTTGTGTGAACGTGTGTGTGTTTGTGTGTGTGTGTGTGTGAACATGTGTTTGCAATTGAGTGTCCGTGCGCATGTGTGAGAAGACAGAAGACAGTGCTGTGAAACAGAGGGTAACAGTAGCTCTATACGTAGCACACGGGACCAGCGGTTGCCATGGTAAAAACTGACATAACGTTATCCGCCGCCCCGATACTGCCCGGTGCCAGGCGGGGGGACGTGACCGGTGACAGGACAGGCGTGGCTGTTGTCACATGCAGTCCGTGATGGTGCGACCTCACGCCTCCCCTGTTCGGCCTCCCCCTCTCGACTTCTCACCTTCCCCGTCTCTCGTTCTCTCCTACTCTCTCTCTGTCCACCCTACTCTCTCTCTCTCTCTCTCCTCCTCTCTGTCTATCCTCTCTCTCTCCCACTCTCTCTCCTCCACTCTCTTTCCTACTCTCTGTCTCCTCCACTCTCTCCCCTACACTCTCTCTCTCTCTCTCTCTCTCTCTCTCTCTCTCTCTCTCTCTCTCTCTCTCTCTCTCCCTCCCTCTCTCTCTCTCCCTCTCTCTCTCTCCCTCTCTCTCTCTCTCCCTCTCTCTCTCTCTCTCTCCCTCTCTCTCTACCCCCACCCCCCCCCATCTTCAGTGTCTCTAGAAGGCGGGGGTCATCCGTCTTGGCTGCTGGGTGAGTTTCTGAGGGTCCAGAGTCTCGGTGAAGGGCGGGGCCTGGTAAGGGTTGGTGGTCACTATGGTGGCGCCGTTGGCGATGGGGTAAGGCGTGGCCCGGGCGCTTCCGTGGGCGTGGTCCATGTGTTGCCACGTGAACAATGTCATGTTGGCGCCGGAGAGATAGCGGCGTAGCGCACTCAGTGTCAGCACAGCCTGTTAGTAACACACGCGCACACATACACACACACACACACCACACACATACACATACGCAGGAACACACAGGGACATACACATAGGCAGACATACACATTCAAACAAAAAAAATACACACACACACACACACACAGAAACACGAATGTACACACAAACACACATTATTTTACGCCAACACACACACACATAGAAAACACACAAACATTATAGGAAGAGCCTGTAACCAATACATTAGCATGCTTCAGCTGAACATAATTAACACAAAAGCCAAGCCTCCTTCACATCAGGTTATTCTGAAACACTCTGCTGAAGAGGAAGCAGAATGAAGAGCGATGAGATGAGATGAGAAACAAACAACCCACCCGACCCACCACCGGACCAATCCAGAACCACCACCGGACCCAATCCAGCCCCACCAACGGACCCAATCCAGCCCCACCACCGGACCCAATCCAGAACCACCACCAAACCCACCACTAGACCCACCACCAGACCCACCACTAGAACCACCACTAGAACCACCACTAGACCCACCACCAGACACAACCACTAGAACCACCACTAGACCCACCACTAGACCCACCGCCAGAACCACCACCAGACCCACCACCGGACCCAACACTAGACCCACTGACCCACCACCAGACCCACCACCAGACCCACCACTAGAACCACCACCAGACCCACCACTAGAACCACCACCAGAACCACCACTAGACCCACCACTGGACCTACCACCGGACCCACCACCAGACCTACCACCGGACCCACCACCAGACCCACCACCAGACCCACCACCAGACCCACCACTAGAACCACCACCAGAGCCACCACTAGAACCACCACTAGAACCACCACTAGACCCACCACTAGACCCACCACCAGAACCACCACTAGAACCACCACTAGAACCACCACTAGACCCACCACTAGACCCACCACCAGAACCACCACTAGAGCCACCACTAGACCCACCACCAGACCCACCACCAGACCCACCACCAGACCCACCACTAGACCCACCACCAGACCCACCACCAGACCCACCACTAGACCCACCACCAGACCCACCACTAGACCCACCACCAGACCCACCACCAGACCCACCACCAGACGGCACACCAGCGGTTGCCAGCGGCGATCTGAACTGCTCCACTAACCGGGTAAGCTCTGGGGGCTGGGAACGTACGAGTGTCAGCGTGTGACCTCCAGTAAATGCCAGCAGCCCTGGGCGCTCTGCTGCCCTGACCGATAGCAGCGGCGAGCGGACGGATGGGAAGAAAGTTCCCCCCAGACTCTTCGGCCACCTAGGCTACGGTTTGACATCCCTGCAACCTCTGAAGAAGGTTTGCTGGTTCCCGAATAGGTTTCTGCTATTTGTAATAGGACTACTACGTGGGAGGTCTGATCGCGGCTGTTAAAGGCGCTGAAAGCGATATTTATTAATTAAAGTGTTAATTATCTCTTTATTCCGACAGCCATCACTGACACAAAGTGTTGAGTCACTAACATGGGTCTCCCAGTCTCTCTGGTATCTAAGCTCCAATCAGGAGAGAGAACCCCACAAAAGGGGCGGGCCTCTCTGCGTGTTCTCGGGCAGCCGGCAGGATTACAGTGCCGACTGACAACGGAGGAACGTCCCCGAAGATACCGACTCCAGCGCTGCCGGGAACGGCTTATACAACAGAACGCTGAGCAGGAAAAAAAAAATGACTGAAGAAAAGAAAGAAGAAAATCTGGCAGGGAGAGAGAGACGGGAGGCGTGCAAGACCCGCGTTTCTGCTGACGTGGAGGGCAGGAAGGGGGAGTGCGAACTACAAAAGAACCGAAAGTTAGCCGAAACGACGGCATCGCTTACAGCGCATTTAAGTGCTAAGTCGTAATAAAAATAAAAACCAAAACCAAAACCGATTACGACTCAGGCAAGGCAGCGGGAATGGGGGACGGGTTGGAGGAACACAAGGTTAGACCAGCATTATTGAGGTGGGAGGGCTCTTAGGCAGGAGCCGGTGTTTTTCCTCCATGATGACAATGTCCTTAACCCTGCTTAATGTCAGCAGGCACTGGTAGCCCTAGGACCCCCCCCCCCACACACACACACACACACACACACACACACGCACAAACACACACACACACACACATATACACACGCACACACACACACACCTCGGTAAGACGTGGAGATGGAGACAGGGTATGTTATGGAAAGATTAAAATGTATAAACGCACATGGTGACACAAACGTGGAGAGTGGAGCCGGACCGGACGGCGCTATATACTGACCCAGGTCAGGATCGAGAAGAAGCAGAAGGCGATGGTTGCCCTGGCAGCGTCGGAGCCCTGGGCCAATGGCAGCTCTTCTGGAGTTGTGGCCTGCCACTGATTGGCCAGAAAGCAGAAGCCAACAAACCAAAGAAAGCTGGCCAGACCTGAAAGCAGGATACATGAAGCCCATACACACACATTGGTTTTGTGCGTAGGTAGAAGTAACAAAGTAGAAAGTATGATGATTGATTGATTGATTGATTGATTGATTGAAGCTTTATTATCGGACTCAGGTCCATAAAATACACTCATAGGACAGGACAAGCACAATACAACAGAAAAAAAATAGATCATTGAACATATATAAGATTTAGCCAGTGCATCCTCAGCCTGGAGGCATAGCGGGAACAGCTCACAGTGGGACTTGATAGTGCCACAATGATAACATTTCCAGATTCTTTCAGACGTAGCATAAATTGAAACATTGGGTTTCTGAAAAGTGCTTCAAACGTTCTTGCTCCTGCAGTGACAAACA
>NC_044050.1:20627335-20632335 GCF_902167405.1 Gadus morhua
AAGAGACACGAGAGCAATAGAAAAAAACTACAAGTACCAGCTTCTCTGTAGGTGGGTGGAGGGGTGGAGGGGAGGACCGCAAGGGCATAGGTGGGAGGTGGTGTGGGGGGAGTCTGGAGGACCACCTCTTCATACGCGGGGGGGTCCATGGACAGGATGGAGCAGACTCAACCACGCTCTGGAGATGAGGAGGTAAAGGACTGGCTTAACCATGGCTGTGAGAGCAGAGGGACCATGTGACAGGAAGTGGTGGTGGTTGAGGAGCCCTGGAATAGGGTTACAGAGCCCTGTCGTCCATGTGGTTGTTTTGCCACTGATAAGTAGACGTTCCAGCACCTACTTGGTTTGTTTGAGAGAATTAATAAGAATTAACGGTTTGAAATCTTGGAACACTTCCGCTCCTCGTCTGTGGTTCTGGGATTTCCATTGAGCATTACAAGCGGATGAGTTTCAGCTTAAAGTCAGCTATTTGGCAGGAAATATTCTTTCTTTTTCTTCTGACATTTTCTTTGAAACGTCATATGTAACTACATCAATGAGAGAATAGTACGATTTCAGAACGTTGTTTGAACTTGTAGACAAAATGTTTAAACCTGAACCATGTAACTTCCCTACTACCGTTTACTACGTTACATAATTTCTGAAGTACAACGTTTCTCGAAAAAACTTCATCCAGGAATTTTTTCTAAAAAAAAAAAAGAGTAAAAAGTAGAGTAAAATCGAACTATAACTCAAGCCACTAGTGGCTGCTAATGGTCAAACTACAAAATGCACGTTTAAAGGATCTGGCTAGTTTAAAAATACCTTAGGTTAATGTTGACATTGTCTATCTATAGATGTAAATCAGCCATGTTTTTTGCTTGCAAGCCATTGCAATCCATTTGATTCGAAATTAGTCTGCATTTCCCATAGTTGCATCTTTGTTTATTCCAACACAAGGAAGCACGTTCTAATTCCCCTGGCTAGGCATTTTCTCCACCAGTGGAGTTCCCATAAAATAAAAAGATATCCAAAAGTTTAGATTCTGTGTTGGAGACTGAGGGGCGCATTCAGTATTTTTTGAGCAAAGATAGTGACTGCGCTTTAAGGCCCATTCACACCCTACGGTAAATACGGAATACGGATGGAGAGAAAGTAATTATTTTCGGGTCCCAGTCTTTATCTGCCCTGGATTACACATATTTTGATTGTGGATTAAAATTATAATTGTTCATGTAAAGAAAACAAAATAATTTCGCGAAGAAGTTTGATAATGTTAGGTTTTGTGTGAGGCCACTTTGTGAACTACAGCCCCTCTCAAAGCAAATGATATACGTAAAGTCACCACCACTCAGTGGTACAGACATGGCGATCTCTCTGCTCCACTTCACCGCATTTTTCCAAGGGGAGGATAACAGCATCGAAAGAGGTGAAAACCATTATAAATCAAGACCAAATCGTGAGGACTGGCTTGGCGGAACCTTCTGATGGTACACTTGTTTCCGACAGATGGGTCTTCTCTCAAACACCGCTCAAGTAAGCCTGCCAGTTAGCCTGGTACCGACCGACCAGGTTCATTTGGTCTGATAAATTGCCATGGTTACTTAGTGGAGATTCCGTTGATGGAACGCAACTCAGGCTTAAACTAGCGAGACTAAGCGAAATAAGCCCGGCTTTGCCTTTAGCTTGGTTGATGGCGGATGCTTCATGAACCAGATCCAGAGGGCTCATCCGTTTACCCTGTGTCTCTGAATAAACCACATGTTGAACTTGTACCACTCTGAGTCATACCTAGCCCCGAAACCATACGTAGGATAAAAACTACCTGTGGTGGAGAGGTCACTGAGTGCAGAACTTCAGAAGGTCAGTACATGGCTATCTGAGAACAAGCTGTCCCTCCATTTAGGTAAAACTTAAACTATACTTTTTGGATCAACCCCAACATTTCGGAAGACACCTGGATTCAAGGTGGAGGTGGGTGAATCTGAGATCACAGCCAAGCAAAATGTGACATTCATTTTTCCAAAATATAATTTCTGGCTAGTATAGTCCATCTAATTGATAGGAAAGTTCAGGAGATACTGGCTGGGGCCCTAGTACAAGGCCACTTTGATTTTGCCTGCACATCATGGTGCAGGCAAAAATATTGCACTACCTAAATATTTATGTATTTATTTTTCAAGGATACTAAATACACATAGCTGCTCCACAAGGAGAACTGCGATTGATCTTGTGTTGTTCAGATTTAGAAGTTGCATGGGAAAGGGCTCTTTTTCATATTCAGCAGCAGTTTTATGGAATGGGTTACTTGCTAGTATGAAGACAATTGTTTCGTTTGTCAATTTTAAAACAGCCTTAAAGAAGTGGTTGAACAGTAGACAGTCATAGGGTTATTTGGGGTCTCTTTTATAGATTGTTAAAAAACTGTCATCAACTGTCACTGTAATTTACATTACCTTTAACACACAAACTTAAATACACCTACAGTATTTACATGCGCACAATACCACAATGGAAATAAGCCCATGGGCTTTTTTGTATAATCCTTCTTACCTGTACATGTACCTGTACATCCTTACCTTTGTGCATGTGTCAATAAAAAAATGCAATCACTTAAATCAATCAATAACCAATAGACATTAGAGACAATAGAGACAAATTATTCTAGCTAAATGTGAACATGGCTAAACCAAGTCCCAAGGTAGGCTGGTAAGGCACAGGGTAACACCATGGTCAAGTACATATCATTCGATGAGCCCACCTAACACAACAGTAATGTTGTATCATATATAAAATAATACATCATGGAATTTTGTACATAAGGTTTTCAAACCCAACAATACATTCCAATGTATGCATGGGTTATGTATTGCTGTTTTCCATTCTAAACTTCATAGGTTTCAAGAACAAAATGTTAACCCCCAACGTCAAACATTGCACAACCTGCGTCATTGTGTCAATAACTGTAATTTCCATGTAGTTGGTAATTTACCTATTGAAAGATAATAATTAGACATTCTAAAATAGAAAAAAAGTTCAGGCCTAAATACCTCTGACTGTCTCTGATGTAAGCTGTTGAAAGGACAACCATCACCCCTTTCAGTTCCACGACAAAGTCAAAAAACAAGACTATTTCCCCAAATGGTGCCACATGTGCTGCGGTACACAGATGTAGCATTGTCCCGTCTTCGACAGACCTAAAGTTGTAGATTCACCGCGGTAGGTTAGCTTCAAGACGTACCGCTACGGAACACAGAAAAACAGTCAACTCACCTGGTAGCATGGAGGCTCAGCAGATGAGAATAGGTCTTCCCATGTTAGCGACTACCATGAGTGTCAAAGCTTGCAGAACCAGTTCTGCCCAGGGTGGAATGTAAGGCATGCAGCTTTCAGACACACACACAGACACACACACATGCACGAACACACACACATACACGCATGCACCTTTCTGCTTTCTATTCAACCTCCTCTCCCACTCTTGTTCTTCATCTCTCATCCTTCTTTTGTGTTTGTCTTTGTCTTTCTCTCTTTTTTCTCTACCTTTTTCTCTTTGTGTGTCTCTCGTGCTCGCCCGGTCTTTGTGACATTATATTTTGTTTACTCGACCATTCAACACAGCTGCTTACTGTCTCCTCCTTTACATGACCTCACTAAACAGTATTCCCGGTATCCAGATCTTACGGCCAAGTTGTTCTTTTCCATTGTGTTCCGAGTGGATTATACTAATAAGCAACTTTTATGTGGTGTGGTGTTTGTGAAACAAATCCCTCATTTATGTATCATACACAAATGAGCTTAATACGTCAGCCTCACACAGGTGGGTAACGGCAGCCTGTTTGAATGCCATCCAGGAGTTTTGAATCGCAGCTGTGTGTCGATGCAAGCTAGCTTTTTATCAATGTATCAAGAGACGAGAGATCTTATAGTCCAACAGGTTTTGCATGTCATCATGTGTTGAAGCAGACATACCTGTAGCCAATTGATAATCCGGTTTGCATGACATCGCAGGACATGATGCCACCACAAAAAAACACAAGACGATCACGACTATTAACCAAACAGCTTTTATTATGAAACACTTGATTGAAACCACTAGATTGTTCCTGATAGACCGAAGCGTGTTACAGCTCGTCTTTCGATGTCTCATTGACTGGTGGCTGTGGTGACTCACCGGTTGCCTGAAAACACAAGAAACATAGATAATAATAATAATAATAAATGAAATTTATATAGCGCGCTTAAAATAAATTAAAGGTGTATACAGTTTATAATAGATACCCCATTCTGTTTTCAATACAGACCCCATGTTGTTTAAAGAGTTTTGTTTTATGACATTGAACGTGCATAAATACATACCTCCTCATCATCATCATCATCATCATCATCATCATCATCATCATCATCCTCATCCTCATCTTTATTCTCTTTCACAGGCAACACTCCTCCGTTGTCCAGGAACGTGGACAGTGTGTCCAGGTCCCTAGTCCCAGAGTACACAACCTCCTGTGAACCAGGAGATAAGATAACCCAGGGGGAGAGGATGAGAGGAGGGCATGGAGGAGAAGGAAGGTAGACTGGGTACCCCCAGCCCATTCTGCCGGCGATTTGAATTCGCCCTGAAGAAGGGTCTGGAGATGAGCAATACGTTTCTTTCTGCTTCCGATACGTTTTTGCGGGAGCCAATAACCAAGCTGGCTTTCCCCCTGGCGCGCTATTTGCTGGTTTAGCACAATGAAGACAGAGAAGCGACGGCAAGCAGCCAATTGCGTACAGAGTCGTTTGAACTAGGCCCGTTGTTCCAGCCTCTTGTGCTGAAAAAAAATGACAGCAGCCTCCCCAGACCAAGCTCAATCGTAGAGCAGGCAATAGCCAGGCTAGAAGGAAGGGGCTTAACATTCTGCTTTGGATCGGTTTCAGGCCGTCTGACAGGATAACCCGATTACGGGCAGTGTGTGTGCGTCTGTGTGTGTACCTCTTTGCCACCGGCGGGGTAGTATTTGAGGGTAGGGAAGCCGGAG
>NC_044050.1:20637335-20742335 GCF_902167405.1 Gadus morhua
ATCAGTGCACCCACATGTATATGGGTCCGTTTGCACTTTGCATTTCTTATCTCTCTCTCTTTCCACCCCCCACCCCCGCTTTCCCCAGGAGCAACTGTTATTTCCTCCACCATTAACAGAGTGGTGGGAGAGTTACCCCCAACGCCATCTGGCGAGGCCCATGCGACCTCTAACCTTTCTCTGCAGGACGATTGAGTTCCACCTGCCAGAATATCAAACATTTCCCAGACAAGCCTTCACAGACATTTCTGCACAGAGGTCGTGCGTTTGGCACTCAAAGACGACACAAAGCCTCGACTGCGAAGCGCCATTCTATCAGGCGAACACGTGAACCCCGGGTAGACCCGCGACGGGCCGAGGCCCAAACCCAACACTCACAGAACTCCACCAAGAGAAAGCGGCTCTCGTCGAGCGCCCGCGCAAAGTTGACGCTGTGGAGCACCATCACGTCTGCCTCCTCCTCGATCTCCGTCGTCTTCTCCTTCTTGGGCTTCTCCTCGACTGCCTCGTCGGTCGTCTCCTCGCCGTCCTCCACCTCCATCCCCGGCGAGGCGTCCTCCGTTTCCTCGGCGTCTCCGGCCTCCTCGGCCCGGAGGCAGGGCGTGGAGCAGAGCAGCAGGCCCAGCAGGGCCAGCGCGGCGAGCGCGGCGTGCGTTCTCATGGTGTCGGCGGCGTTGGGGGGATCCTGGCTCCTGACACCTGGCTGTGTGACACTCAGGTTGGGGGGGCGGACGGCGGTGGTGTGAGGCCGAGGCGAGGCGCTCGAGGGCTCATGACTGCGAGGGAGAGAGTGTGTGTCGGAACGCTACTGGCCTTCCCTCGTCGTCCAATCACGAGCCGGGAACACCTCGGGTAAACACGTTCATTCAAGGCCGTTGACGTGGTGCAGCTTGCCGATTGGTTCCGAGAGGAGCCAGTTAAGTTGCAAAGCACACGTAAAGCTTACTTCAACGCCAGCCTTGACTCCTCCCCAACTGTCACCTCTGTCTCTCCTCCTCCTCCTGTGGTCTGCCCTTCTTATCTCTGTCTTGCACCCAGACCTCGTCCCCTGGCCCACCAGGTAAGTACACGTCGACTCCCTAGCCTAACCGAAACACATATCCTCAGGTCTTATCAAGCTCTCATTTGCCTAGAAACGGTTTGTGGAGCTCACACTAATGCGCTAATGCAAAGCTCAATCCTCACTGTATTTGCTCAGTGTTCCCCCTAACCAAAAACAAACACAGTTTTTAACCCAACGAATAAATCTCCATCCTTCCCCATCTTTCAAACTGTTGTTTATATCTCAATAGAAAAGTAATTGAAGCAAACTTGTTTTGACGCATTCAGAGGGTTCATTCACGACTAGAGTAAATTGACACACAATATTACACCATCACATACATAATAGAGTACTTTTACGATTAGAGAAATACACAACAAAATGTGAACTTAAATAACAGCACAATGAACTAAATTGTTAAAAAAGTATGTGAATACATGAACGTCGTGTGAATACGTGAATGTATTTCCTTTCAGGCCTTTGGACATTCAAGATCCATCCGTTCACCAATCCATTGATCAAGTCTGACAGACCCATAGCAATGACACGACAGTAATGGTAAATGGCAAATAACTTCATTTAGACAGGATAGCGCTTTTTTGTAACCAGTGGCCTGGCCACCAAAAGCGCTTCATAATATTGTGCAACATTCGCCCATTCATGCAGACAACGGCGGTGGCGTCAGCCATCCAAGGCGACAGCCATCCAAGGCGTCGGGAGCAGTCAGGGGGAGGTGCCTTGCTCAGGGACACCTCGAAACTCAGCTAGGAGAAGCCGGGGATCGAACTAGCAACCTTGATCAAACCGGTCAACCCCCTCTCCCCCCTTGGCTACTGCCGCCGTACAGTCTGTGTCTGGCCGTGGCGTTCCTACGGCGGGCTCGCCGTGGCTCCGTGGGAGGGGTCCGTGCGCTCTCTCACAGTGCGTGAGGGAGCTCCGGGTGGGGGTCCCAGTGGGCCAGCAGGTCACTGAAGTCCGGGTGCGCGTGGTCCAGCGTGTGGTGCGACTCGGCTGCGTGCGAGTGTGCGCCGCCGTAGTGCTCCTGCGCGTCAAGGTCCGTGTGCGTCCCCCCTGCCGGGAATGTCGTTTTGTGGGCGGGCTCGGAGCAGCGGGGGGTGGGCTCGGTCCAGAAGCTCAGCGGGAGGTGCCGCCGGACCCAGGGCTGGCTGCACCCCTGGGTCAGCCTGCTGCGGTCGAACAGTTCGGCGAGGGGCCCCAAGCCCGAGGCCCCTCCCCCGGCCCCCCCTCCGTCCCTCTGACCCGAGTAGGTCGCCTCGCGGCCGTCTGAACCCGGACCCTCCGTCCTGGCGATCTTCAGCAGGTCGTCGTAGTAACGCAGCCGCCCGCTGGAGGTCCCGGGGAGAGGGTCGCTGGGGCCCTCGCCCGGGTCCTGGGCGCCGGCCCCGGGGCCGAAGTAGCGGCGTACGTCGCTGCTGATGAGGTTGGCGAACCTCAGCAGCTGTCGGGTCATGTCCACCGCCGGCTGGAGAGGAGGGAGGTCGGCCATCTTGAAGCCTTCCCTCTCCTCCCCTTCGTCCTCTTCGCCTTCCTGGACCTCAGACTCACAGTCTACATCGTCATCGTCCTCTTCCTCCTCCTCCTCCTCCTCCTCCATCATCTCCTCGTCTGGCTCTGCTGGCTCGTCTCTCTCTTCTCTCTCTCCCTGCTCCTCCTCCATCTCCTCCAGGAACTCCAGGGTGAGGGAGCGGGGGTGTTGGTGGTGCTGGGGGACCAGGGGGAGGTACCGGGATCCCGGGGCTCCCGGGGGCTGGAAGAGAATGTTCCTGACCACACTGGTGGCCATGCTGGCAGACGGGTTCTGCGGAGAGAGAGGGGGAACAAGGAGAGACGACCAGGGTTATAGATAACTAACTAAAAAACCAAATCAACACGCAAAAAAACCAAGGGGATAATATACTGTGGAAAACTCGAGGGTTGCGTTACCTGTGGTTGCAGCGGGCCTAAGGGCTGAGGTGAGGCTAGGTGGAGCTGTGTCTGGAGGCTGGAGGCTCTGGGTAGAGTGCGTTGGTCTGGTCCTGCTACAGTGTGTGGGGTTCCAGTGTGCACAGGGGAGGGCATGCACATTATTGCTCCAGCATGGCTCACACGGTATATATACCTCCAGACAGAGGTGTGTTTGTGTGGGTGTGGGATCAGTGTGTGTGTGTGTGTGTGTGTGTGTGTGTGTGTGTGTGTGTGTGTGTGTGTGTGTGTGTGTGTGTGTGTGTGTGTGTGTGAGGAATGGATAAGTGTGTGTTGTGTGTGTGATCAGTTTGTGTGTGTGTCCATCTCATTTAGGATGAGGCTGTTTCCAGGACCAATATTTGCTGGCTGGATTGATCAAACACACGTTGTTTACTTTATTGCACCGCAACTTGGGAGGGGGAGCGGGGCTAATGGACTCACTGCTAGGGGATGCTGAAGAGTTGTCAGACATTCATACATGCGCACACACACACACACACTCACACACACACACACACACACACACACACACTAGCACACACGCACAAGCACACATGCACACAAGCAAAACATCTGTTTTTTTCCGTCCGTGATCAGTGCTGATAGTTAAAGGTTAAGAAAGTGTGAAATTGGATTTCACGCTGTTTTGACCCCTAAAGGGGGGCTTTGAAGCAGCATCGTAACACTAGTCACATGACCTTACCTGGCCGTTATCTACCTCAGGACCATGTGTTGCTTTCAGGGGGATCTTTAACAGATGACCACGGTTACTTTAAACGTTGAGAGATTATTTTCTCTGATTAATGGATCATTTTTGTCATTAAGATGTGATTAAATAAATGTCTAAGTTACCAGAGCACATGGGATTCTTGAATGTAACTGGATTTGTCTGAGGCCCAGCCAAGGTATGCAAGTATTTTTCTATAATGATTTGAAACTGAAAAAACAAAACAAATGATCACATTTTCTAAGAGATAAGCAACGATGTGTATTTACTTGATAAGTGAACAAAACTGATCAATCTATTTAATCAGTGAGTTTCTATCATTTAATTTTCTTTCAATCAAGTAATCAATTAATTTACAAATGATTTTCTAAATTAAAGCAATTCAAATAGCTATCAGCAACGCACACGTTTTGGGATTCAACAGATGTCAGCGATGATGAATGTAACCGAAAGCTTCTGAAAGTTATAAAATGTGTTTCTGTTATCGTGCTAAACATCCTAATGTGTGGTTACCTATGATCCAGTCTTATAGTTGTTTAGCTGAGGTGCAAGTTTCTTTAACATTCTGCCCATTTGCCCATGTCTTTATGATAAACATAACATCAATGTGAATTAGTGTGTGTGTGTGTGTGTGTGTGTGTGTGTGTGTGTGTGTGTGTGTGTGTGTGTGTGTGTTTGTGTTATCAGGCTCCCTGTTCTGCCCATCGTCAGTATCCAAGCTTCTGTGTTGATTCTAGGCCTGAAGATCAATAGCAGCAATATGTCAGCTCTCAAGGACGGGACAATGAATTACACAGGCTTTTAGGCACACAAGCACATTAACACAAACACACACACATACACGCGCGCGCACACACACACACACACACACACACACACACACACACACACACACACACACACACACACACAGCAGACCTAGACGCTAATGTAAGCTTGGAAAGGCAAATCATGACCCCGGAAAATCTCACATTTGTTATGTGCTAATGGTTTTTAGTTACTAAATAAATCACAAATTGCTGGAAGAATCTCGAGAGCTAAAATTACCATACCGTTTTTAGATTCAACAGAATGGTTGAAATACTTAGAAACTTGCTCATGTATTATAACCGATTAGTTTTATCCAAGCCTTCAGACAGGGGACATTATGCAGTTAAATATACATTTAGTCTTATCTTTAGAGCATTACGTTGAATTTTTTAAAGGTCATTAAAGATTTATTTTATCTTTCCACCTATTTAACAGGTCATTTATCAGGCATATTCAATAATCTACACAAGTTGAAGTAATATAAAGGTCAAATATTAGATAACCAAGTTATGTGTAGAGTATTGGCTTTTTTACGCCTTCATGGTTACGTTTACTTCCTAATTTCCACTAATTAAATATTTATAGCAGGAAAGGTTAATTACTTAACACTTCCTCACAGTGAAATTACCCCATCATTCAATCATTAGAGTAATTAACATTAACATTTAATTAACAGCATTTAAAAATAGTGTTGCTTGAATCCCATAATGACCCCTACATAAATCAACATACAATATCTTATAGGGGTGTAATAGGTCACTATTTGAAAGATTACATGTATGTTAAGGTTTTTTGGTTTGGAGACCATGGTGGATAATTACGCACACTGATCAACACATCATCTTTAATTCTCAATGAGAAATCAACACGAGTTCTGGTTCACCAGCGTTCGCGTCACCCCAAGGGGAAGGCGTTCCAATCACGACAACAAAACGTGTCCCAAGTACAAAACCTTTTTTTTTTTATTTTCCTTGATCAAACTGCAAAACATCTAGAAAAATATACAAACAAATGCTTAACCTTTGACAACATCGAACATTCGGGAAAACAAGGAAACATAAAAGAAAAGGAATATTAACATTCCCCGCCCCCAAGTTACTGATAAAAGCGCACATTCATTCCCGTTTTCCTCTCTTTTATATATGTATAGCGTCGTGTTCTGCCTTTTTTTTTGCGATCATCGGTACTGCGGCTCCGTCTACACGTCGCCGCAGTACCCAGAGTCATTGGACAGCTGTGAGTTGGAGCTGCGGTTGGACGAGGAGTTCCAGATGTCCAGGTTCATGTGCGGGCCGAAGGGGTGGAAGCTGGAGTACTGCAGGAGCCGACAGGAGCCGCCGGGCTCCCGGCTGAAGGGGGCCACGTGGACCGGGGCCACCGGAGACACCGGGGACATGGGGGCCGAGCGGTCCGCCTGGAACTGGCTCTGGTAGGGGTCGCTCTGCGGGGTCCAGATGGAGCCGAACAGGCTGGACATGGGCGACAGGCTGCGGGTACCGTGGAAGTATGGCTGGGGGGGGGAGAGAGAAGGAAAGCGACGTGTTATCGTTTGGTGTTGTGGTCATGGGTGCGCGGCGAGCCGTGGGTTACTGTGGGGCGTGTTTCTGAATGCGAGTCGCATTATGATATCACATTTCCAGCCCTTTGTGGACACACTCTGGGTTTTCATTTCCATTTCCGTCCCGTACACAGAGGGTCTGGAATTAATTTAACGGCTGAAAAGACGAAGAAGGAGGAGGAGGAGGAGAAGAGCAGATGAGATCCGGTTTTAGCCGCGGTCCACGGGCTGACTCACCCCCAGGGCGACTCATATTGCTCTGAACCGGGGAGCAGGGCTTCCTCCCGTAATAAGCACCGTCACAAAAGGACCGGCGCCATATCCCTCCTGCGTCCCCGTCACAGAGAGCGGAGCGGGGATTGAAGTGAAGAGATAAACCCCGCGGCTGGCCCACGCTGGGAGCACACTGAGACCCCCCGCCGCCACCCCCCGTCCCCCCCGCCCCGGTGAGATGAATCACCTTGCTGCCGACGCAGGCTGCGGTGTCCCAGACGGAGGGGGTCTCCTGGGGACAGTCCTCGCTCCAGCTGGGCTGCTGGCTGTAGCCTCCCTGGCTCTCCTGACACGGGAACCCGTTGGAGGGGAAGTTCTGCCCGTTGCCTGAAAGGACGATGATGAGACTGAAATGAGGCTAAAATATACGTGGCATCACTGAGTCCCACAGGTTCTGGAGGAACATCTGTCAGATGATTTTTCTTTTAACTGTGTTATGGATAAGTGCAAGATAATGGTGAAATTCAATTCATTATCTAATTAGTTTAGATTAAATAACTTAATAATAATACACAATTCAGCCCCATTGTCCACAGACCCCTGACAATTTCAAAACGGGCCTAGAGAACTTTTAACATAGGAGGGTATTTAGTGAGTTTGAGTTGGTTTTTAGTTATTGTTTTATTGTTTTAGCCCAACTCTCATGTTCTATTTTAGCTGTGCAATTTGAGACTGCTAGAATGAAAAGTGCTTCATAAATAATATAATAAAAATCGACCGATTCCCTTCACAGATTTCTTTTTTGTGTGGATGAACTTTTCTCTAAAGCCGGAGACACCCTTGTCTTAATGCACCATTATGAAACTAACAGCGTCCTTGATTCTGATTTGCTTGAGAAAAATAATTAACTTTTCGCCTTAATGCGCAGGCAATCTCAAAGTACCTTTGTAGCTTGGCAACCATTTTGCGGTATTGAGAAAGAACATCGCTTTGCGCAAGATGTATGATTCACATTCAATAAATGATGGCATTGTACATCACGTTCATTTTGATAAGCCTCCCCAGGTAGTCGCAGTAACCTCTTTAGAAACCGTTTTAGAACTCTGCTTCGCGTCGTGCCTGACAACAACGCCCCCTAGCGGTTTGAAATCCACTTTAAACCGCTGCCTCTCGTGGCTTAACGCTTCATTTCAACACACACACACACACACACACACACACACACACACACACACACACACACACACACACACACACACACACACACACACACACACACACACACACACACACACACACACACACACACACACCGCCTACCCACCCATCATGTAGCTGTCCTGCTCACAGTAGCCGTAGGGACCGTTGCTGCACTGGCTGTTTGCACTGTTCCAGGGAAACCTGCGCACAGAGAGAGGGAGGGAGAGAGAGAGAGACGCGTTAAAACACGCTGGTGCACCGCGCACCTGCAGAAACCCAGCAGTCGCTGACGGCGCTGGTGGTACACTGACCGGGCAGGTGAGATAAACAGAAACAAACAGGAAATAATGACGACCCCATGGGCTCATCAGCAAAGTGTGCGTTGTGGTTCATACAGGAAAATAATAATAAGAAAAAAAAGGGAAAAATAGCTTGGATTGAATTGCACTGATTAACTCTATTATGGTTGAGATCAATCTAGTTTGCTCTGTTTAAGGATTTATGAAAGATAAGAGAAGGAAGAACAAAAGAAAAGGGAAAGGCACACACACTTGGTGACAGTTGATTTACAACCACAATAAAACCAAATTACTTATAAGCCAGAAAACGTTGTAAAAGGCGATTGGGGGTGAAATGTGGTCAAATGGCTCGGCCAGGTTGCCACGAAACACGCTTTGTTTGACCAACGTAGGGGACCGAGCTAACGGACCGCACGGGGGGGGGGGGGGGGGGGGAAGGAAGACAGGTGCCTGTCCCCAAACGATAGCCAACGCATGTGAATGCCTCCTTCTGGAGTGCGCCCGCGAGCCAACGTGCAGTAACCCCGTGGGCCACATGTGTAGGGACACGTACCCCTGGTAGGGGCCGGGCGCGGGGGGCTGCGGGACAGAGGGCAGGGCGTCGCTGGCGTTGTACCGGAAGTCGTTGGTGAGGGGAACGGAGGGGGCTGACCACGTCTCCTCTGGGACGTACTGCCCCGTCAGGTCTGAAACGGACAGAGATGGGACATCATCATCATCATCCTCCTCATCCTCGTCGTCTAGTCACTAATGGTGGCAACGGGCCGAGCTTGGGGGACGTATAGATCTGCAGCCCTGTGGAGACCTCAGAGCATTGAGGCGTGTCACCCCCACCTTCTCCCGACACATCCTGCAGCGGACTTCACTGCAAGTCGCTCGGATGAAATGGTTATATTTAATAATTAATAGACACAGGAAACAGTATAAAGGAAATCTGTACAAACATTACCCTAAGGCCCAATCCTATTTCTACCCCTTCCCCTCCCCCTTGTTTTGAAGGGGTAAGGGGTAAGGAAGGGATAAGGGGAAGGGGTAAGGGGAGGGGATAAGGGGTAGAAATGGGATTGGGCCTAAGAGTGAAGGTGCGCCTAGCAGGCTCGAATGCTAGGGAGAGGTCGGGGCTCAATATGAACCCCCCCTTCCCGACATGAAGACAGTTGGTGCCGTGTCCTCTTACCCATGTTCCTCTCCACCCCGGCGGTCACAGATGCAAAGCTAGGGCCGAGGCCCGAGGTGCACGGAGCCTGGGCGTTTTGGCACTGGTCTTTACAACACAAGCTGTTCATACTGCGCAGAGACGAGCACAAGGGCACACGTTAACATGAGGTCTGCGCGGCACAATGGATCCAGGTGATGATTCATCATTCAGTGGCTGTGAACCAGAGAGGGGGTTTGAGTACACACCTCTGAGCCTTGTAGGCGGTGTTCACGTTCTGGTAGCAGTCTCTCTCTGCTGGATAATTGTTGCACTGCATCGAGTCCCCTGTTGGCGCAGAACAGCACACTCAGATGATCAGCTCGGACTATCTCCGTCACACCCACCACGAGCCGATCCCATACCCTTGTCGCTTCTGCTTTTTTTCCTTGTTAATAAAGTCGACGACACAGAATAAACCGCTGTGATAGGGGGATCATATCCTGTTGTAATACATTCAAGTGGGCTGGGCGTCCCGGCTGAGTCACAAGTGCCATCCTCCGTCTCTCACTGTACGGAAATAGACCGCCGCAGCCACACAAAACCATCGAGGTTACAGTCTTGGACAGGAGACGTTCGCTCCAGAAGTAATACCAGAGGACGTGGGACGCAAGCACTAAAAATAACAAAGAAACCAAGGCTTAAATCTAATGGAATACTGTGTGTGCGTGTGCGTGTGTGTGTGTGTGTGTGTGTGTGTACAAGAGTGTAAGTGCATTTGCGTTTGTAAATGGACTGCATTTATACAGCGCTTGCTTTACAATATTGCCTGTTCACCAATTCACACACCGACGGCGGAGTCAACCATGCAAGGCGACAGCCAGCTCGTCGGGAGCGGTGAGGGTGATCTGCCTTGCTCAGGGACACCTCGACACCGAACCAGCAACCCTGCGGTTACCAGCCCACCCGCTCCGCCTCCTGAGCTCCTGCCGCCTTTACTGTGCGGCTTGTGTGTGCGTGCGCGTTTGCGTCTGCGCGCGGTAAACGTGTGCGGTGCAGCGTGTGCGGTGCAGCGTGTGGTCCAGCGGTGCTGGTGTGCGTACTCTTCCTGGCGGGGGGCGCGGGGAGGTGGGCGCGGGCACCGGGGTCCTTCTCGCCCTCCACGCTGCTGGTGCTGCTCCAGCTGCCCCAGCTGCCGCGGCTGGCCCGCACGCTGCCCGACGAGCTGCACGAGTCCGAGCCCGACTCGCACGGGCCGCGGCGCTCCGCCGCCGTCTTCCTCCGGGGGCGGGACAACAGGCACACGCCTGGAGCGGGGAGGCACGAGGAGAGGACGGTCAAGAGGGGGGGGGGGGAACAGCAACGGGCTGAAGGACGCTTGGCTTCTGGTGTAGCGTAGCTAACATTAGCGTAGCTAACCGTCTGCATTTTGTTGGAGATGCCAAACCCCCCCCCCCCCCCCCCTTCTCGGTAATGACATCTAGTATAAAAAACGGTATCGATCGCCCCGATGGTTCACCGGGTAGAGTGCGCACCATTAAGGTCCAGCCCTGGCCCAGGTTTGATTGGATTCCTGCCTGTGGTTTTTCTTTGTGGCATGTCTTCCCCTCCCTCTCCCATACCTTCCTGACTGTCTCGCTCATAAAACCTTCAAAGATAAGCCTTTCCATAAAAGAAAACCTCACTGTACGTGCAAATGGCTGGACATGGCTTTGGATGAAAGCGTCTATTAAGTGCCGTCCTGAATGGGAACAAGCAAAGCGTGTAACCACAGAGAACGCGGCCCGTCTTCGGCGCACGATGCTTAGAAATCCAATGTCCTGCGTTCTTTATAGTACCGAGCATTCCTCTCGGAGCTCACCGGGTCAACACAAAACATTAACACCCCCTCCACTTTTTATTATCGAGCCAGGATTAATAGCCCCACTTTGCTTCGCAAATCACAAAAGTTTAAGAGTCGAGGTGTTTTTCGCTTAGCTTGGAGAAAAACTTCCACGGACCGCATTATAAACTCTTCCTCACAGCAGGGGGGGGGGGGAGTGAGAGACAGCTTCAACACGGTGGGATAACGGTTCTCCACTGTCTGGAGCTCACTTGTTTTAGTTAACAGCGGTCTGACATGTGGGACGCAACCGCAAGGCCCAAATGACCCCTCTGGGGAGGCCAGGCCTGAGCAGTCAGCCTGGATACAGTCCTCAGCTCTACACACACACGGCCTGATACTCACCGTGTTCAAAGCAGAGTTGTGCATTTGACCTGCTTTAAAATATCTATATGTC
The DNA here is from genome assembly GCF_902167405.1 of Gadus morhua. Classification (NCBI taxonomy): domain Eukaryota; kingdom Metazoa; phylum Chordata; class Actinopteri; order Gadiformes; family Gadidae; genus Gadus; species Gadus morhua. The sequence goes on from NC_044050.1 coordinate 20,648,564, forward strand.
AGGCGGGAGCTTTTTATGAAAGAAGGGTTGGAGTTAGGAGCAGACCCACCAATGTTATCCGGAGGCGCTGCTAGCCCTGTTTTGTGTGGCGCCACACCAGAGCTCTGATCCATCTGGTCCTACTTTCCTTCTTATCTTTACTTAAAGGTTCCATATTATACCACCAGTGGGCGTATCCACCTAGGTGTGTGCTGCATAAATCAGTCTACCAGCCTACCCAGTGGACTGTAGCAAACGTTGCTGATCTATCCGTCATACATCTAGGTGAACACGCCCTCTTGTGTTGTCAGAAGAGGGAGACTTTCAAAACGGCTTGCAACGGCTAATCACACTCACCCCTGGTGGTATATTATGTCACCTTTAACATAATTGCTGTTTCCTAAAAACTCCCTGGTAAGGCGCCAGCCCTTTCTATTGTTGACATCATGACCAAGCGACCACGATCAGCTTGGGATTTTATTGCGTTTCGTTTCAGAAGTCGTATTTCGGAATGACCAGTGTCCAGGACAACAAGTCGGAAAAAACAACGATGCCATCGGCGAACAGCCGTTCTAACCTGGTTAGCCATTGTTGGCGTTACCAGTTGAAAACGCATTATGCTGTGTGTTGTCCACAGATAGGACTGTATGTACGACTGAATCAGAAATAAGACAGCGCTAATAAACTATTCAGAATCCCTCACTAAAGCTTTTACTACTGCGCCGACTAGCCATCTTGGACCTTGAGGTCACGGTTTGCCATGTTCTTCCTCACTTTCCAAATCTATACTCCGACTACGGTGGACGTTGCGGTTGAAACTGGGATCGGGATCTCTGAAGTTCCGATGAAACGCACCACTTCTCCCGCATGCGACCACCGCCTCTCTACGAGGCCCATGGACGTGTCCCGCCGGTACGACCAGCGTCCCCCCCCCCCCCCCCCCACCCCGCTCACCGTTCTGTTTGAAGGGGGTCTCGTTGCTCAGGCAGGGCTTGGGGGCCTCCGTGCGGGCGACGGGGCAGCGGGTCCGGGCGCGGGGCCCCCCGGCCGCCGGCTCCCCGGGCCTCCACTCGGGGTCCTTCTCCCGCTCCGACATCACCAGCACGCTGTGTTCGGGGACACTGACGCCACGCAGAGCACAAGATGAGGACCCTCATATCCTCATGACCCATCAGAGCCGCTGATGTAGTTTGATAGATTTCTATTCATTTTATTGGTTTTGCTCATGTTTCTTTGTTATTGTTGTTGTGTGCATGTCCCTTGCTGTAAAGGCGTCATAGTAAATGAGGGAAACCTCAATGCCCTACGAGTGTAAATAAAGGTTTGAATTGAAATGACAAAAGTAGGTTTGACTTCATGCTGCTTCTCCTTATGATCCAAAGCACCGATGTGGAGATGCCGGTTTCTGCTATGGCTGATGTTTATATGTCAAACGCTTTGCTCATGAAATGCCTGGGCATGAGTCATTGACAGCCGAGTCACCGTGACTCAAACAGCGGTGAGCAATTTATGCTACGCTTGGGGTGGGGGGGGGGAGGGCGAGACAGCACTGCCATTCCTCACTTATGGCTCACGGTTTGAAAGCAATAACGGCCTCATTGGGTCGCATACACGTGCAATTGATGCGCTGCGTTATGGGCTTGAACTGGCTCCGGCACTCACCCGGATATCCCTTCGGAGGCCTTCCTGCGACTCTTCTTTCCCTTATTATTATTAATGTTGACCGACGGAGCTCCCGTCTCACACGTCTCCACCTTCTTCTTCGGGGCTCTGCACTCTTCTCGGGGCAGGGGCTGTGGACAAGAGGTGGCTGGTTTATTAAAGAGGAGTGCGTTGCCTCGCACAGACTGAGCTACACAACCTACATTATGCATCTGAATGATATCATCCCATACAAGTTCTGTCGTGTGATCTAAATGATGCATCAGAATCATAACCTGGATACAAATGATGCCTTATGATCTAGACTAGCGAGTTGAATCATAGCGTCGAAACTCTAGGCTTCATATTTTAATCATAAACATTCTGCAGTACAATTATATAAAGCCTAGCGGAGTAAAGTATATTCCTTCTATCATATTACATCTAATCCCCATTTCCCAGCACAAAAAAATAAGTTAAACCCTACCTGAACTAGAGCTGTACGATAATCGAATTGCGATTATTTCGACAAATATTGCGATTGCAATTTAGCATGCAATTTTTCTTTTTAAGTTCCTTATGTTCTGTACTATTCACTAAACACAAGCAATAAATCATTCTACAGTATGACCAACACAACATTGGTAGCAGTCAACGCATAAACAGCTCTTTCCTTTAAGCCAGGCCTACGTGTTGAGATGAATTGATGCATGAATTGATATTATAAATAACTAAATTGCGCAGCCGTTTCGGTATCGGGCTTAGCTCAGGAGGTAGAGCTGTTGTCTTGAAACCGAAAAGGTTGCTAGTTCGATCCCCAGCTCCTCCTAGCTGAGTGTTGATGTGTCCCTGACCAAGACACTTAACCCTAACTGCTCCTGACGAGCTGCCTGTCGCCTTGCAGGGTTGACTCTGCCGTCGGTGTGTCAATGTGTGTATTAACCGATGTAAGTCGCTTTGGATAAAAGGATCTGCTAAATGCCCCAATTGTAATTGTAATTGATATATTGCATATCACGTTGTCGCATCGCGAGGTCGGTTTGTATTGGATGAATGAGCCCTGATCTGAAGCCCGTTCCCCCGGGCGTCCCCCTGGCCCTCACCTCCAGCTCCGCGCTCGCCCTCCTCTCCGAGTACGTGCCGTCTGTGCGCTGCTTGGCGACGCTCTGTCCTGCAGGGCTGCAGTGCGCCTGGGCCCCGGCGCCCACCGCTGCCTGGTGCGCGGGGCGGGCCCCGGGCGTTTCCATGGGAAACGTAACGGCCGCCGGCCCCTTGTCCTCGGCAGCGCGGGGGGGCTCCTCCTCCTTAAAGTGCGTGGGTTCCTCCGTCGGGGCGCTCCGACACGAGGCGTCGTCCTCGTCGCCGACGGCGATGACGTTGTTGTTGTTGTGGTTACAGACTTCGGGCTCAGGGGTGAGCAGGGGGGCGGGGCTCAGGTCCCGCTGCTCTTCGTCGGCGGTGGCGGCGGCGGGAGCGGGGGCGGCGCCGCTGGGCTTGGGCTTGGCGTAGACGGGGGAGACCCGGTGCTTCTTCGGCGGCTGGGGGGGGGAGGGGGCCTTCTTGGCGGGCTGCGGGCGTGGCGGGGCGGGGGGGTTGGCGTTGGCCAGCACGGCGGACCCACGCCCCTTCCCCTTGTCGGAGGTGTGGCCGGCGTCCACGTAGCTCTTGCAGCCGCCCTTCGTCCTGCGGAACACAGACGGGAACAAACAACCGTCACACCTGATTGGTCCCCGCCTCTGTAGCATGAGCCCCTGACCATTCATCATCTCTTTCCTGATTGGTTTGGGGAATCCATGTTGCTCGTCAATCACAAGTGTGTAAACTGAATCACTTTTAAATGGCTATAGGTTAAGCACGGGGAATAGAGCAGGATGGGAATATTTTGTTTGTTCGGTTTCAAAATCGTGCGCTCTTCTGCTCTTTTCCCCTCGATTTACAGCTCCTGACGCTTCCCTACAGCAGCTTTTTAAGATATTATACAACCAAGTTTGAGTGCGACACTGATTAGCCGTTACATATAGGTGGACCCACTTGTGATGTCAGAAGAGGCAGATTTTCAAAACGGCTTATCCCACTCACACCTGGTGGCATAATATGTCACCTTTAAGGTAAGATTTACACCCAATCTAAATCCGACATGTATTGGATAGGTTGACAAGGCAAGGCATGGACAACCGTTGAACCAAAGGCAGTTGTAACGTGCGGACAGGCCCGGGCCCGGTGGTGTACCTGACTCCGTTGGGCGTGATGTTGTTGACGGGGGCTTTGTGCCGCGACAGCACCGAGTTGTGGTTGCTGCGGCTAGTGGGGGTGAAGAACTCGTTGAGGATGTACTGGGCCTGGTGGAAGGCCATCAGGCACACGCCGAACAGAGAGAAGCTGGAAGGACAAGAGACAGGCGATGAGGATCTCACTGCGTCTGAACGGAGGAGGAGTAAATCCATTTACAGTTTCAATTACTTTATAGCTGACCGAGTGGTTACGGTCGAATTAAAGTGGAGATTTCAATCTCTGCCCTCTAGGGAGGACCTAATCCAAACACTGGAATCTTAAAGACTTGTATTAACTGAGGAACGTGTGAGAAATATGAGGATAACCGGTACCAAGTAGCAACACATATAGCATTGTAAAAACTAGGAGCCGAACAGTGACGTAAACCATAAAAGCTAACAAAGCAAACAAAGAAAAACAAATGCTACACGAGGTGTGACTGTGCTGCCAGAAAGCCTGGTGAGCCATCGTAAGTTCACGTTGACAGAAGACGCATACAGGAGCTCAGGAGTTCAAGCATGTTTTTCTGACGCTGAAGAATGTTTTACTATTCTGTCAATTAGACCTCGCCCACACGTACATGGAGACGTCTGCCTGCACCGGTCCAGGCGGATACACAGGAAACAGAGCGTCAATCTCCCCAACCTGGAAGTCCTTTCTTTTTTTAAAGCTTTGTGCTCAGTGACCTGAAAGGTCCTTCTGGTGTCGATTGGGGGGGTCACAACCGAGAGGGAACTATGTTTCTAAAAATACCCTTACACTAGTGGAAGAGGCAACAGTCAGAAAATCTTCTCTAGTACCAGTTCACGTGCGTGTGTGTGCGCGCGTTAGTCTCAGCAGGTCCCCGACAGATAGACTGCGGACATCGACGTCTCGAACCCATAACATTTCATTTGACCACCCACACAATCCTGTCCCCCGCCCATGATGAAACGTTACGACGCATCTTTTCAAACTGATTATTCAACCGATGCCGCCTCGATGCCTACAGCGACAACCCAAACGAGCTCTACTGCAATCCCTTTAACACGAGTGAGGCGTTCACCGACCAGGTGAAGACCAGCGTGATCATCCAGAAGGTCTCCTCCCAGCTGGGGCCCGGCACCACCTGGGCACAGAGGGGCAGCATGTGGTGGGGCAGCGTGACGTTCAGGGTGAAGGGGAAGGAGGAGCCCCGCGACGTCACCAGGGTCAGGTCTCGGATCACCCAAGAGGAGGTGAAGTCGGGCGTGAACCTGGAGGACGGACACGGAGAGAGAGAGAGAGAGAGAGAGAGAGAGAGAGAGAGAGAGAGAGAGAGAGAGAGAGAGAGAGAGAGAGAGAGAGAGAGAGAGAGAGAGAGAGAGAGAGAGAGAGAGAGAGAGAGAGAGAGAGAGAGAGAGAGAGAGAGAGAGAGAGAGAGAGAGAGAGAGAGAGAGAGAGAGAGAGAGAGACCAAGAGAGAGACCAAGAGAGACACCAAGAGAGACACCAAGAGAGACACCAAGAGAAGAGAGAGAGATCAAGAGAGAGAGACCAAGACAGCGAGAGAGACAAAGACAGCGAGAGAGACAAAGACAGCGAGGGACAGACAGACGGACGGACACAGGGCGAATTAGAAAGAAAGAGAAACCAAAAGGTACAAAATACATGAACAGGAAGCAGTAGAGCAGTTTGTGCAACGCAAAAAGGGGAAGTGTGGCCGCAAGGACCAAGTTGCTAAATGAGTAATGATTGAGTAGCAACAATGTTGCTATTCACTTTTTATAAGAACAACTGTCTAGTGTTCTGTGGTGTTGGTCAGTGACCAAACTGACCAACACCAAACATTCCGCCTCAACATTCATTTAATAACACGGTAGGAATTTATAAAGTTCTGAGTCATCGACTTTTTCTGTTGTAATTCATTGAAGATGAAGCGGTGGACGTCTAAATATATCTATTCCCCCAGGAAACAACATTCTCAAAACACAACCTGGGCACGTCAGCTCCAGTTTAAATAAAACCTAAGAGGCCTCTTTTGGAAGAGTTACACCACCAAAATCAATTTGCCTCTGCGCTTGAGAAACAGAACATTTGATTTGTTTGGTAAAATCATTAGTTTTACTTTTTGTATTTTCTCCTCTTACTTTCAACGTGTGGCTAAAATGATTCATTGATTAAGCTCCTCTCCATTCTAGATCATGTCTGAAAGTTAAATTGTCAGTCAGGTCTTACGCAATGGTGATCTCAGAGGAGGAGTTGTGGTCCAGGCTGAAGGAGCGACACTGAAGCACCTCGAAGCCAAAGCCCTGGCACTGGTAGCCGTTGATGTTCATGGACATGACTGTGAGGGGCAGCTCCCCGGCGTTCTCCACCCGGAAGCTCTTGCGTATGGCGAAGAGCGGCTTGTTGGTGCGCACGCCTACAACACACACACACACACACACACACACACACACACACACACACACACACACACACACACACACACACACACACACACACACACACACACACACACACACACACACACACACACACACACACACACCTTAAATAACCGTCAAGCGGAGGCCTACATGTTCTATTTCATGTAGGCCTTGCTGTCTAGGCTTCGCCTAATGGCTTGTCCCGTGAGAGTTCTTGCGCACGGAAGCTTAGACGGCACACCTGCATTCATAGAACTAGAGTTATAATAACATAACTATCGTGTTCATCAATCAACTGAAATACATCCCGGGAGGGAATGATAGCATCAAGTGGGCCCAGCCTCCTATTTATACGACCAACTGTCTACCTCTTCCCCTGCCCCCCCAACTTACCATCGCGACACTCCATCAGGGTGGACTGGGGGACGTTGAAGCGCAGGGAAGCCCCCGGACCGGGCAGCTTGCCACCCACCCGGAGCAGCTCCTTGGCCCCGTGTCCCCGCACCGTCACCATGTCGAACACCGTCAGGTTGTTCCTGGAGGGACGCGCAGCCACCGCACCGCACCGCGTTTAGAGGCCGGGTGGGCAGCACATGCTCATCGGGTGGGGGGGTTTTATCACAGGCGCAGTACAACGCTGAGAGCCCTACGTTCTTAGTGGTGAGCGTTAAGGCTAGTGCTCTGTTGGAGCTGGACAGGAACAGGTGTTTAGAAAATAAGTACCGTGTTTGTGAGTGTGTATCATTCTGAACATGACGACGTTAGGCGTCGTCATAGGGGGGGGGGGTGTCCTTGCTTACTAGTTTGTTTAAATTGTAATTATTGATCTATTTCCTACTTTTTGTTTTTGTAGGTGAGTGTGTTACATGTTCAAGTGGATGGGGTGGGTGAGATGTATTTGTTGTTTGTATGTATATGTAAATAAAAAAACAATGGATTTGTTACTTTAAGTGTATGCTCGGTGTATTCTGTGTTCATCAACAACAATTTCCAAGTAAAAAAATTATGAATAAAAAAAAAATGAAATAGCGCAGGAGTACTCTTTCTGCGCCAACTATCAACAACACCTAAACGGATAGTCTTGCTAGCAGACAGGTCCTATAAAACAGGGTTTGCCTCTCATGTACCTGATGACGAGGATGGTGGAGGTGGGCTTATGCTCCGAGGGCGTGAAGACCACCGCCACCTCTCTGGTCTCCCACGGCTGGAGCAGAAGACGAAGGACACGCTGTCCTCTTATGAACTTCTCTCCATCCTACGCACGCACACGCACACACACACACACACACAAACAGTAAAATAAGATGTGTAGTATGCACTTTAAAAACAACTCCCTCTTTTCTAGATCCCTGTGTGTGTGTGTGTGTGTGTGTGTGTGTGTGTGTGTGTGTGTGTGTGTGTGTGTGTGTGTGTTAGTGTGTTAGTGTGTTAGTGTGTTAGTGTGTGTGTGTGTGTGTGTGTGTGTGTGTGCATGTGTGTATGTGTCTGTTTGTTTCATGTGTATAGGTCCGTGTTTGTGCGTGTGTGTTTCGTGTGTGTATCGTGTGTGTTTCGTGTGCGTGTGTACGTGCATCAGCGGGTGATCTGACCTTTGGGAGCTTCAACAGCAGGGTGAACTCTGTTGTGCTGATGTTGACGGACAGCGGGCTAATGTTAAACCTGCGGCAGCACAGAATCAAACCAAAGAGAGGTCAGCAAGAGGGGAGCGCTCGGGAGGTACAGACTCATGTCAGGAACACTGGGGGGCTCACCATCTGGTGAGAATGTCCAGGGCGTGCAGTGGCGCGGGGTACTGGGAGAGGGAGGAGATCTCCACGCTCACCACTGAGTGGGAGGGGTTCTTCAGTGTGAGCAGCTTCACCTGAATGTCAATAACCACACCAAAAGAGAAACACTTTAGGGTATTCTGTCGGTTGAATCAGGGCTCATGTACAGCAGTGTTGACGGGCAAAGGCTTGACTGGAACAATGTTGGCATGCATCAATTAATATCTTGCTTACGTGAAAGGAAATACAAACAACAAAGAGAGAATTACAGATATTTTGGGTTTCAGGCATCCCAAGGTGGCCATTTGATTGGCTGAGAATCAAGAGTGAACTTTCAGCCTTCCCCAGGCTGTTTTGTGAGCTGCAAAGTCAAGCTGCACGAGCTTAAATCAATATTAAACTGCGACCGCAACCTAACCCACCTTGCTCTCGTTGACTGGGGTGGCACCAAAGTCCAGAGTGGAGGAGGACTCCAGCGGGAGGCGTGGCCACCTGAACAGGAAACAACATGGGTTCAACACTTCTCCTGGGGATTGTGTATTATTGAGGCCAGCCGAAAGAACAACAACCGAGAGCACACAGAGTGACAAGAGTTGGTCCACGGGTCCGACCTGCACGGCAGCTGCTCCTTGTTGCTCTGCCACTGGGAGCAGAGCTCCGTGGCCAGTCTGCTGTCCACGGTCCAGGAGGACAGGGAACCTGGCAGCAGGGAACGCTGCCACTGGGCCCGCCCTGATGGGGGGGGAAACCACATACAGGTCACACACGCGGCCAGGAGCAGTCACGCGCACGCGCAGACACACGCATACACTTGTTGTTTTTATTACCTGCTTCGGACAATCTGATTGGACACGGCCGCCCACACTCTCCAACCGCTTCGAAAACCACTTCCCCCTGCTGAAGCACAATGAGGATTTCGTCAACAGCCATTTCAACAGTCCCCATTTCAATAACATTTCATCAGTCTCTTTCAATGCCATTACACTTGACTTTCTGACCTTTCATCACTTCACAAAAATCCACTTTGACTAAACATAACACCAACGACCTGTACAATAGCACCAGGCCCATAGTAGGCGCTCCACCGCGGACTGGGGTTCTACCTTGCCCAGACCGGACTGGAGGTAGAGGGGTATGAGGAGGGGCGCGCCCAGACTGCTGTCCAGGCGCAGGCTGGACAGCAGGTGGACAGGCAGAGCCTTATGGAGCAGCTGCAGGGACAGCAGTCGCCAGCAGCCCTGCGGTACCGTCAGCGGGCTGGTGAAGTTCACCACCTGGCAGACAGGGGGCGGCAGAGAGGCCAGCACGTCACACGCTGAGCACGGATGGATTCACTGGATATGCTGGGCGAGGGTTCCCTGTTTTACCAGGAGAACTTCAGCCAGCGGGATTCAAAATGATGCATCTTGAGCATTCTCTAAAGGCTTTAGGTACAGGCGCATGCGCCAGGGGTGTTGTCAAAATGCCCGTTGCACTCTTCTCAAGCTTTGACAGCTCTTTTGCAGAGGAACTGGGTTCCCTCAGAAGTAGCAGACGTCTCATATTTTATGCATATCCCCCGTTCAACCACAGTCTACAGTAAACCACACCTACAAGAATAACACAGTGAGACCAAACCGGAAACAGTGATCGACTGATCCGACTAGCCACTCGGGGTTAAGCTACCCTTTACACTGGATCAAACAGCAACGCTAAGAAGAAACAATGATGATACGGGGTACGGTCCAACGCACCTTGAGGACGCCCCGTGAGCTCCTTGCGAGCCTGGGGTTGGTGATGGTGAGGGGCAGGGGGAAGGGGTTGCTCAACCACAGGTCCAGCTGGTCTGTGGCTCTCCCGCTCTGCCTCACCTGGACCAGACCTGACAGATCCCACCTGGACTCTCTGGATCCAGGGAACAAGCACAGTGCCGGTACAATAGATGAATACATCAGTACATCAGATCCACGCTTTTATTTCCTGTCAGTCAGTGGCCTAGGAGCATCCGTTACCATTTAATAGCATTAAGCTAAAGTAACTGAAAAGGTAGGCTGTGAACAACTGGGGATGGAACCAAGTACCTTCTCGGCTAGGAGTTCACCCTTAACCAGTACAACATGCTTATTCCAGCCATACACCTTGACCATATAAAAAGAAAAAAACGGAGGAAGAGTATACTAGACTGCACGCCCCAGTACCTGCGCAGGCTCTGCAGTCCAGGGAAAGTGTGGGCTGTGAGGTTGGCCAAGACCTGCAGACTGATATGACGAGAGCATCTGTTCCCCTGACCTGGTGAGGAGCCTGCAGGGGGGGGGGGGGTTAAAGAAATGGGGAAGGCCGTGCGGTTGAGAAATCACTTCACCGCAGAGAATGCACTTAAGGAGCGTTAATAGAGCCCTGCGGACGCACTCACCCCGGCATTCCACCGTAGCCACCTGCGTGAAGTTCTTTGCTTCTGGTTTTAGAAGGAGCTGGTTGAATTCCAGACCAGCCTCTACCTTGGATAGCACCTGCATGTCCTGGATATTGGAGAGGCAGAATCGAGACAGTCAAGCTTCAACGTATACGATAGCTAAAAACAGTGAATAAATAAATGCAATTAAAATATATAAAAACAACGGCTGACCTTTATGTAGAGCTTCTTGCCACCAGAGTTTAACATATAAATTCCTATTTTTGGCTCTCCTGAAATGGGAAAGAGTTTGAATATGTTAAATTAACAAAATAGGCATGTGAGAAGAGAATAAGTGCTCAAACCAGGACTAGGTTACAAACCCCGGTAGGCCGACCAGCAAAATACCGAAATGTTTCATTTTAAATAAAATACATTTTTCAGCAGCGACAGACTGCTGAAATTGCAGTCTGTCAGCAGTGACAGAGACACTTATTATAATGGTTAACATTGCTTTAATGGTTGCAGCACTGGCAAAATGATTGAACGCAAATCCCTGGCTGGACGTGCTGATGCATTCAAACCTCCAAATCTGCAGACCCATATTAAATAAAGCTTTTTTTTTTTTTAAATACTTCTCTAACTAGGAAATTGAGGGGAAACTAAAACAAAGGATGTAAAATTGCACTACGAATATATTATCTGTATCATCACATCTCCGGAGGGGAGGGAGTCTTAAACTCCCGCTCGGCTTTCCGTGCAGTAGTATAAATTGTAACCAAAAAAAAGAAAGAAAAACTGAAATATTTATTTGATCCTAATCCACCCACCGGTCGAGCTGGGCCCCGGGGCCGGAGCCTTCAGCAGCACCAGGATGTGCTCCAGTATGTAAGGCTTGAGCTTGTCCAGGTCCCCCGGGCGGTCCCCGCGCTCCGAAAGGTTGATGTGCAGACTGAGGCTGGTGTCGCTCTGCAGGCACGACCCCTGGGACGGGAGAGGGAGAGGGGCGCACTGGGTCAGACGGCACGCGGGGGGGGGGGGGGGGGGGGAGCCGACCAGGTGTGGGCGAGGGGGGGGGGGGGTGCAAAACGATAGGTGAAGATGGGCGGAGGAGACGGCGACGATACGGAACAAGAGCCCTAAACAGTGTGCCCTGCGTGTAAGTGAATTGAGGATGCGCAGCGCAAGAGACTTGGCAGCACAACAAAAAGGTGGAGGAGCCCCAGATCGACAGGCCGCTGCAGGCCTCCACCACCCAACCCCTACCCCCACCCCAGTCGCTGACTAACACGCCGACTCTGGGCGGGCCGATCCTTCAGAGGAGTTCAGATCTGGGTGTAAACCAAGACTCGGTGGATGATTAACCACTCTACAGCCATGAGGACGGTTCCCCTGGCCCGATGCCCCGCGGGGTTTAGGGCCTGCAATAGCACAAACCCCCCCCCCCCCCCCCCCCCAAAACCCCCAACTGTGAAACTAAGACTCCTATACATCTCACAGGCACAAGGCAGCCTTACGGCGGGCTAAGCTCGGCATGCCCAAGCACGCCATAAAAAGACGCTGCTTGGGACGGTTGGCTTAGAGCGGCCACGCCTACCCGAGACGCTCGCATTCTTCTCTCGCCTTTTCCAAACAAACGCCTTGTTATTTTCCCCCGTCACTGCCACACGCCCTTCCATATGCCACAAGGCCTATTGTGGTCTGTCAGCTGTTGTCTGTGTGTGAGCGTAAAAGAGATTTGCTTTTGACACATGGGTTTGGACCCCTGAATGACAGGGCTTGTGTGTAGATGGGGAGGATTTACAACACACACACACAGACAGAGAGAGAGAGACAGAGAGAGAGAGAGACAGAGACGCAGTGTGTCACCACAGTACCTGGGGTTTGTTTAACAGATTTTTGGACACGCTGCACTCCAGGAGCAGCCCCAGTATGGTGATGTTGGAAGTGTCTTCCTGCAGGGACCACAACAAAACAGCCAGCAATTAGCGGTCGGAAAACTCCACCTGGAATCACGCAGGGATCAAGCGCCTGTGTTTACCGTCCACGGTAAACACGTCAGCATCAATCTGCCAGCTCTGAGGTCAGACACCCTGTCAACATAACATGTGGAGGAGTAGTAGCAGAGGGGACTTTCTAAAAACAATGGTAATTACGCTACCACGTACAAGCCTGTACTCATCGTCTTAAAACGTGTATTCCCCCGTTCCATTCAACTGTCCGAAGTCATTCTCACCCTGGCCGTAGCTCAAGATTGTTCTAGTAGTCTGAACAAGCTTAATCACACAAAACGAAAGACAAGTGCAATCTTGAAATATATTTGGTTAATTTCAGAGTCTTTCATTACTTTAAAAGGCAACTGTAAAATGCAGTTTAAGCAGACATGTTAGTTTGATGGAATATACCAGTACAGTACAGAAATAAATTAAGTTGAGTCATAATTATATCGGTAAAAGGAATTATAGTCACTCTATATAATGTACACTCAATAAACAGGAGACATTAGTACAATAAAGTATTGTAACTGAATATCTATGAAAATTAACTTAATGTCGTTGTTATTGCCCAATCAAACAGCAACAGACACAGCTACCTCTAGATAGAAGTGGGTTAAATTTGGCCTGTGCAGCAGAAGCCACAGCTGATCAAGAACAAAGGTCTTGCTGATTTTAAGACAGGATGACATTTAGCAACTGCTGGCCCACTTCCTGTTGCAGCGGACAGAGTTCCTCTGCAATGGCTTCTCACTTGCTTTTACTTTTCACTCATCTCATTCTGGTGTGCTAGTTCCGCATGAGACACTTTTCATGACGATAAAACGACATTTCAGCAAGTAAAACACGTGCAGCCAAAGCTGTGGGTTTCACACTATATGTTAAACACTGTAGTGCTACCGTTAGTGATGCTCAACGGCGCACCAGCGACTCGAACCAGTTTAAAACCGCCACTGCATGCCCGGTGTTCAGCGCTACCCGTGTGGTTTCACTGTCGCTTCAGGTTTCTCTCACGGTATCACAAGCACATGAAAGGCTTCAGCGGGGTTGCGACGGGCCCCGGAGTGTTTAAGCGTCGGCGGATTAGGGCACGCCGACTTTTAAGACGGATGACCCGGACAGGATGTAACGGATACCGCTCCGTGCACGTCGTCCTGACACGCTCTGAACGGGCTCTGAACGGACCCGCAGCGCTGGCGGCGTCGTCATCATCACCACGCTTGCACAATGAGCACTACTTATCTTGTTGATGAAATGAGACCCCCCCGTTGCTTCATCGGTGTGCTGCATAACGCAGAAGCGCATGTACAGACACATATGCACACACACACACACACACACACACACTTTACATTGGATGGACATACCTGAGTTTGCGTAAGCTTAATGCTCTGGATGTGAGGAAATATTAGTAGACTGTCCTTTCTTTGGACAGACTTTAAAGCACCCCGGTGGACTCCCACACCAAGTATCTGTGAAGTGAAGGGGTCACCACATTAGTTAACAATATCATACATGCATGTGTTTGCAAGTTGGTGGTCGAGCATTATCCATGTGAAACGCTCTTCTGTGGTGCACCCACTTTCTACTCAAAATAGAACTACAAATTAACTACAGCACATACTTCAAAAACTGATTATATAGATAAACACTGACATCTCAAGCCACTTTTAGGTTGAACTGCATGTTAAAATATTGGCAAATTAGGCTTCGACGGAGTGGTTTGGGTCATCCAAGCTGCAGGCGCCCGTATTTTACCGTGAAAAGCAAACAATGCTGCACCTTGTTAAGGTGTTATAATTAGCAATCTAAACATCAAATTTAAGTTATGAGGGGGCGCAGGAATGAGTCCTCAAGAGGCTTTATAAAACATTGGCCACACTAGCACACCTTTTTTTTCAAATTGGCTTCAATGAGGTCTGGTATTCGCAAGACTTCTGGCATGTTAGAATTCACGTTTTGTAGCCTAGAGCGGAACACGCCTCATAAAACATACGGCAAGCCTAAATGATGAAGTGTACGATGGGCTAAACTTGCCTGTAGGAAAAACCAGCAGAACTAGACAGTGTTAAACCATGAGGCCATGAGCCCTAACCAAGTTACCTGTTACTTCAGCCAACAAGCCATGTTAAATCCAGCCTGAGATTATTGTATTGAAAAAAAACATAACATTTTTTGTGCATCCGGTTAATTAAGCTAAAAGGAAACATTTAACCAAGAATGGAACAGCACTGCTGCCAAGTCAAGCTCCATGTTTAACTCTGAGCATTATTTAGTCGGAGGGAAATGACAAATGACCTTTTTAAAGCTTAGCCATTTAAAGTCAAAGCAGAATTGCACTAATAGTTCTTCTCCCTCGGAAAAGGGGTGTCATTATTAACCTTGGTGATTATGGCTATAAATTTAGGGGCTTTTATGACAAGGGGACCACCATGTATTGGAGCAGTTGTTTTTTATCTATAACAATTCTGAGTGCTTCCTGTCATTTTTTATGTTGCCATTAATGAAAACAAAAGAGCAAGACTGAGACCCGAGACAAAATCGATTTATCTTAAAAAACTGAGGCTTAAATGATGTCCCATCTCTTGTTTGACAGAATCTTCTCAAAAGCACATTGTGTGTAGCTCAACTCAAAAGGACAATGCCACAATATTCAACCCTCCCTGCCCCCAGCAGAAAGGGCACAAGGAGCAGAGCGTGTGTGTGTTCACCACTGACCTGATATGACAGCACCCCGTGGGCTGATGTGTTTATAAATAATGTGTTTTCAATGTTGCCCTCCTCTAACGGGAGGAAGATGAGTTTAAAAGACGCCTTCCCCCTGGGTGGGATCACCTAGGAATGAGGAGAAGGAGGAGAGATGAGCCCGGATTGGGGACAGACGCCACACGCCCGTATAGCTTATACATTAGAAACCAACACCAGCCATGTCGCGAGAGGGAGCGGATATACATGCACACGGTCATACGCAAGCACACACACACACACACACACACACACATTTACCCTTTTGTGGAAGGAAGGCATGTGAAAATGCCTGCTGGAAGTAAACACCGACAGCAGTGTGACAGGGAATTCCTGGCTGGGGTTGTGTATATATATGGTTTCAGCTCTTGGAAGCCCCAGCGGCCTATGGAGAGGAAGAAGAAAAAAGAAAAGGGCGAATGAAAAACATATTTCTTCGGTTTGACTTTTTTCATATAGGTTCCACCGAGGACTACCAAGAATCGATGGGATACGTGGTGTATGTGCTGAGCTGGCCATCGCGTCATTGGACAGGACTACGGATGGGAGAACGGCATCAGATTCTTATAACTCATCCTGCTGGACTTTTTTTCCATGTAGTTTTTATTGAGGATAATAAAGTGATGTACTGGGACAAATGACTTGTAATGAAGTCATTGTCCTAATCCGACAGAACATGAACGATGGTGGAGCCTAGGGTTGCCGCGGTGTGGACATTTTCACAAGGAGTAATACGCTCGTGTCAACACCGGTATTACCGGTATAAACGGTATTAACTTTGAAACTATAGGTCAACCGCCATCTTCCCTGTCAACTCTCCTCTCACACTCGGTGACAGCGGATGGCAGCGCGCCAATTCTCGGCGTCTTATAACGTTCTATATATAATAGTATAATATTATTTTATACATCATAATATCACGGCCAAAAGCTCTGTGCGCCTCCGGATGGCCGTAGCGCGGGGAGCTCACGTAGGGATTGGGCTTGGCGGGGTTGGTTTACCGGTCTTGTAAGAAAGCACGTCAATTCTCGGCGTGACAATTCTCCCGCGCAGAACTGTGGCCTATTCTACACATTTAAATTTTCTTAATTATAATTATATTATTCATTTTTACTGAATTTGTTTTTTATTACGAAAAAACAAAAAAAACTCGGTGTTGCCGGTGTGCAACACCGATAACACCGGTAATACCGTATACCGCGGCAACCCTAGTGGAGCCCTGTTCTGTTGGACAAACCTGCTGGGTTCTGAGAAACAAGGCGCTAGCTGGTGGTCTGACGCTGATGAAAATGAATGGTGATGGTGACATCTTTCATCGCCGCCCCAGAGTGTAGCATTTACCTCAACACTGTTCACTCCAGTCTGGGAGTAAGTAGCAGTGCACATACTGAACCTAGTTTTGAGGACAATGGCATAGTTTGGACTGATCTCCTGAACAAATATTCTCAGTTGAAAAATGTCCTCTAATAGGTTAATGGTCATCTGAATTCAGAAGAAATGATACAAATATAACATTTACATTTTAATTATGCATCTTGTTTTATATATGTTAACTTGATTGTGAATTATTTAATCTAAATCACCTAAATGATAGGGTTTCCCTCCCATGCACGTTTATTTTCACTAGTTAATTTGCCAATTTAAATTGGCGCACAGAGCCATCATTTGGAGTGAAAGTGTTGTAACCCACTTCCGATATAAATGGTACGGAAACGTCTCTTAAAAACATAATTACAAAGCATGAGTCATCGCTTTCAGGACGGTTTGGAAACACACAGCCCTACCCCTATGCCTCAGCCATTCCCACTTGGTCAAACCAAACCCTCACACAAATATCAACCATTGAAATTAAAAAAGTCAACGCCAATCATTGAAGGACTTTCTGCCTGCCCTTCCCCTTCCATACACACTCCACGTCACACACTAAAACATCCTACTGTTAGAGACCCAGGGGCTGGATGAGACCAATGGTTAGGGCAGCTGCTGTGGTAAGCCGACAATATGACAAATGGAGCAATTGGCAAGAGGCAACAATGCACCGTATCAGTCTCTTCCTCTGCAGTAGAGCAACGCAGGGACGCTTGTAATTGGATATAGGAGACATGTTTATTTTACTTTGTTGCCAGGATGGGGGAATACGTATATTTTAAGCAAAGTTTGTTCTTCATAACTACAAAGCACTTCTGTATGCAAGGAGTGATATCAAAATAAAACATAAGAACATTGGCCATTCGGATGAGAAAAGGTTAACTTTAGCGTTTCCAAATGAAAACTATTAATAGATGTACGATTCCCCAAACTAGTTTTTTTTCACATCCGAGCGCTTTCTGCATTTTTCACATAACTTTTCCAGACAAAAAAGTCCCTGAATCCTTCTGTTCCCATAGAGTGTGTGCACCCTGTATATTTTGGCTTCTAATGGGGGAACCAGGGGACTTCTGCCCAAGCCCGACAAACAATCTGCTATTCCTGTTGTTTTGGAAGCCTGCAGAAATGAAGCCCCGCCCCCCAACGTATTTTTTTTCTCAGTGAGGTCACACTACCTCATTAAGACAGTGGCTGTTGGGAAAGAAAACTCAATGCCATATAAGGCCGTCAGGGGTCTACATGTGTTGTTATGGCCATGCGCTGCCTGATGAAACAGGCTTCCCCGGTCTGTGGGATCCATCCCCTTGACATTTGTTTGCTATAACGATGCCTCTGTAGTCTTCCGGTGATCTTCTCCAGAACCCAGGTTATGTAAAGACTGAGTGCACATCTATTATTTATTTTAAGTTATTTTAAGACCAAGATTTCCACGTCCACGTGAGGGTGATGAAATCGTTGTGTCGACGCGTCAAATTAATAAACCAGAATTTCCTATACATGTTTGAAAAATGTCTTTACATCCCTTCTTCTGTTTATTTGACCCGTTACCCCTTGAGGTAGCAGAGTGAAAGGCACTTACTGGGTCCTAAACTCCATGGCTGGCGGAAGAAAATGCAGGGGCCTCCCATTCTCCCATGCATTTGATGACGAGCTGCTGGGGAAACAGAGAAGTGATGAGACATTGGCATTGGTTACAATATAAAGCAAACAACATGAAATAGGATGATAAACTTAAACCATGGATACATTAGTATGTTCGGACAATAAGGTGGACAATCGTCCACATTATTGCAGTGAAACAAGAGAGCCACGTTCAATGGGCACTTGACCGTTAAAAAAGCTCAAATAGCACAGCAAAAAATAATTGACATCACCTGAAAGGCTTTCAGGTCATGATATTCGATAGGATATGGAAGCCAATCTCGATTCTTGGGGTCAAAATCGTTTCTCGTTTCAAAATCAACACCTACTCCGGTTCGCTGTGCGCTTGGAAAGGCTTTAGCCGATTAAAGTGGGTATTTGATTATGTAGTTATATTTGAAAAAGTTAAATCAGCTGATCTCAATAATACAAAGGCAAACATAATAGAAGGTAAGAAACACGGGGTCTTATAGAAACAGATTTTTCCCCACCACTCCTAGAAACAACCAACTACGTTTCTGAAAGAACACACACACACGCGTGCCATTGCACACACACACACACACACACACACACACACACACACACGCGTGCCATTGCACACACACACACACACGCGCCATTGCACACACACACACACACACACACGCGTGCCATTGCACACACACACACACACACACACACGCGTGCCATTGCACACACACACACACACACACACACACACACACACACACGCGTGCCATTGCACACACACACACGCGTGCCATTGCACACACACACACGCGTGCCATTGCACACACACACACGCGTGCCATTGCACACACACACACGCGTGCCATTGCACACACACACACGCGTGCCATTGCACACACACACACACACACACACACACACGCGTGCCATTGCGCACACACACACACACACACACACACACACACACACACACACACCAAAAGACCCCATCCCCCAAAAAAGCTTTTCTAGGCCATTATGAAACATTTCACAGGGATATGCCTAGAATTAGGCGTCATGGCAAGCTTCATAGTCCGCTTGCCGTTCATACCCTACAACAGCTGACAGCTCTTAAATTTGCTCCTAAATTTGTCTATCGCATTCTGGGGTTTTATTCTGGTCAGGATGACTAGCTAACAGGCAACAGTCGGTAGCGATATGTTGCAGGTGGTTTGCCAGGCATTGAGGGAACTGCACCTGGTATTAGGTTTGGGTACAGACATTATAATAACAGTAAGGCTGCCCAGAACCTAAGGGAAAGCAAGATATAAAGTGGACCCGTACACATTAATCTAGGCAGAAATTGATATGATAAGCCGGTAATGTTTTAAGTGTCGGCCCTAAACAACAATTACTATTTTAGTGCTTTTATGTAGACATAAATACACTTAAGAAAATGCTCTTAATATTACAAAGGAATAGCATAAGATCACCTCAAACGATGAATAATCTGCCACTGCTAGTTAACCATCTTGTAGAGCAACTCTGTAGAGAAGATAACTTACACAACATGACAGGACTTGCATAACAATGATGAATGTGACTTGCAGAGGATAGAAATAAACTCTTCTGCAATAACCAAATTGCATCCATACGATGATGCAATACTCCAAATGTTTAAGTTTAGATGGGAGGAGGGGGATCTTAAAAACAATGTTATTGCATACAAATAATGGCCATTGTTATGATATAATGTAGAATATAACAGGTATTACACAAACAAACAATCTCTTTGTTTCTCTATACATCTGCCAGTTTATTAGGTACCTGGGCAAACAGTGTACACTGAGGTCTCATTGTGAGACACCAAGTATGTTCAATTAGTGCAACACAGAACAGGAAGTACTGTATTGCACGGACAACCACAACTCAGTATGTTATGGGTCTGCGTGCAGACTCTCACCTCACCCAACAAGGTTGAGCCCCAAAGCATCCAACCAACCAGAAACTTCTGCTGGTATAGATGACACCAGCGGTTCACAGCAAGGAGATGAGTTTTGCTTGGACTGCCAAAGTCTGCATTTTGATAAAACTGCAGAATATTGATCAATTTGTCCATGTAGCAATCTGAATGAGATCAATATCTGTATTGCAAAGTCTGCCTAAAGCCCAAAAAAATGCATGGTATGCACATAGTATGTTTTATTTTGTATTTATTTGACATGGAGGATGTGTAATAGCTATATATTGTAGCCGACGGCTATCATAAAAATGTCCTCTGTGGTGGCTGGGTGCAAGGCATGGAGAAATAATAACTCAGTGCATTGTGGTCCTCAGTGATTGCCTCACATTTTCAAAAAACGAAATGAATATGCACCGATGCTGATCACCCTGTCGATACAGGGGCAATTCCAAATATCCATGTATGAAAAGTATGGCATTGCATAATAGAGTGAAATACAAATTCTGTTATGAAAGAAGGAATCGCTATCTGACCTCGGTGCCAAATAGAGCTATTGTGACGACCACAATGATGGAATGAAGTTTCAACATACAATCCACAGGTGTCATATCCTGAACAGTCAGAGCAAAAATGTCTGTCGACTTGTCCATGCTGGATATCAAGCAAGAATGAATGGGACTGTGTATACTAATATCCAGAAAAACCTTTGTTGGCACCAAAGACCCCTTAAAAGATTGACCAAATAGTGCTTCACCTTCAGTTTTTTCTGCTTGAGGTAAAGCAACAAAGGACGCATCTGGGCTAACGATTTCTTTTAGCATTCATCCGTAGTGGTAAAATGGAAGCAAATGTAACAAACATTGAAAATCAGCTCATTATCTGTACGACACCTGCCCTTTTAACTTCCACTTGGTTTCTTCATCTTACAGTGTGTCCGAATACAGACAGAGCCCTAGATACGGTGCAAAGTGTTAAAAAAAAAATGTAGTTGAAAAAGTCTCCAGAATGGTTTGACTAAACCGCAAGATCAACTACCACCTTGCACATGAGAACAACAAGTGTTACTTTATCCCCGCTTAAACCGGCAGTAGGAGACCCTGTGCTGTGTTGTGAGCACAGACAGGAAGAGCGAGATTGTGATGCTCATCATGAAAGTGGATGTGGAAACAGAGCGAGGTGTAGAAACAGTGCACCTATCCCCCGACCTTTTCACCCAGCTCTGCGTTACAAGCCTGTTTATGTGGACACAAATGACAAGATTAAGTTGACGCAGTGTCATGCCTCTTCAGTTCCCTCAGCCTCTCTGATGAACTAGAAACACATGTCGCACATATCTCCGTTACACTAGCAGGTGCCCAATACTAATACACTGTTGGATTTGGCAACACCTTGCTGTGTTCATCAGCTATCTTGTGTCAGTTGTATGGAAATAACTGCAGATCACAGTATGTAATCAAGATGACCCAACTATCTAATCAAATAGTAGCAGTATCTCCATAAAACTACAGTATTGACACATTTGTCAATAATGTGAACCCAAAATAGTTAGGTCAAAGCATTAGGTTTAAATGTGTGAGTATGTCTTCTATGATCTCGAACATTGCAGTCTACGCCTTTGTATCACAGTTACGAAAATAATTTCAGAGATAATTAGGAAGTCTCCGCCCATCCAATTTGGGCAAGTTCTACTCCGCTCCGAACTGAAGTCCCGTTCTTTTCGTCATTCCAACGAAGGGATTAAGGTGGTGTCTGTGTCCGAGAGCTACCACTGATAGTTGAATGCTACTGTGTGGTCCATTTTAGATCAAACATCACTGTTACTCAGCATCGGTTCTAGCTTTAAACCATAAAGGTGCAAAGTTGTTGCTATTCATAATCATGGGCAGATCCCATTCTCTCCCCCCTTCTCTCTCGGGTCCATAAAATCTTAGTAATTTGTTTTTCATAGTGTTCAACCACACACACACACACACACACACACACGCGCACACGAATCTGAAATGGTGAAACAAAGTGATAGTGGCTGTTAATGGTCTTTTGATATAAGGCCCATTACTGAGCTCAAAATAAGGAAACAAGGAAAGTATATTATATACAAATTCATCTTTTAACACATCTGACACATCAAACGCCAAGCTCAAAGTTTTTACCCCTTGCAGTGATATATTTACCTTAAATTTGCAGTGGAACAAGCAAAGTGGTTTTAAACAGAGGAAAAAAACAAACTCAACAAGCATGCTACTGAGCTCATGTCAGTGGTTCTGTCTACGGCCACAGTACAGAAATAACACGTTATGTTTGGCGCCATTTGATCCCCTGGCCCTCATTCAAATAAAGTCCATGTTAGCAATGAGTGACCTCAACAGACGCAAAGGAGAGGTTAGCGGTAGAAAACTGCATAGGTCATACCTTAAGGCAGACACTCTATAATGAAAAGACAACCAACAAGTCCAGCCTGATGCTGTCAAACTCTAATATATATATATATATATATATATATATATATATATATATATATATATATATATATATATATATTACCAAATCTATCCATTATTTCCCAAGCCAAACCATAGTGAATGTTGAGTGAGTGCAGATAATGGTGACGGTAGTGATAGTAAGTATGGTAAATAAAATAGATCAGGCATCACATTTAGTATAGTTGACATGTGATCATGCCGTGTCACCAACTATTTGGCAACAATACTGCAGTTCAGTTTTTTTTAAGCGTTGATAGGCGGATGAAGTTGCTGATAACTGTTGTGGCAATTTCTTTATGAGTTTGCGTCTAGGACAGAGGAGACTTCTAAATGCTAAAGAGCACCCAATAGTTATAGACAATTTAACTATTTTAATGAGTGCTAGTCTCAACTTTAGCAGACGGAGCCCGAATACAGTTTCACACAGCCTTTGAACACAGTTTCATCCCCTCCCCGCATCGTAACCATCCATAGATCATGCGAGGGAGATGTTGACATACTGGAGTTTTTCTGGTATAGTTAAGGAGGTCCTTGTGACTGGTGCACCCCAGGGAACTAGTAAACAAAGGGGAACTAGGGAACACCACTTAACAAACAGGGTGGCCAGAACACAAACTGAAGAAACAAAGCTTAACTAATAAAAACTAATCAACATACTGATTTCTCATCCCTTAACCCCGGCACGAGAGGTCACATCTCTAGAAGCTCAGCTCCTTTACATTTATCCTCACGTCTTTTTTTTTTTTTTTTTTTTAAGTCTGCTGCCAATGAATGATGTCGCCATGCAAGAGGTTAAGGGAACAGTTTAAAGGGATTATCTTCTTTCTTATTATTATTTTTGCATAATTTAACCACCCCTGTTTCGTGTTTTTACCATGTTAGATCAATCTCAGTTAATTCAGTAAGGTTAAGAGATGCAACCGCTTCGTAACAATAGGTAGGTTAGACAAGCAGTAGACACTGAATATTGAGAGAATTTCAGTGGTTCCAGAGGAATTGTGAAAACAAGGTTACGTTAACGTGGTGCAACAGGATTATTTAGAATAGGTTTTTTTGGGGCAAATAACTACTTGGGCAGGCAAGTTCTCCATCAGCCGGCAGCGGCAATCGAAGTAACTGACAGAGCTGAAACAGCATCTTTGGCTAAAACGTCAGCTATATCATACAGCTTAAGTTGGAACTTCCACTACCTCTGAAAAACTTACAAAAGGGGATTACGTCATGAATGTGAAATGGTACATTGAAGGAAATTCGGACATTGCTGTTTTCAATTGTTTTAACAAAACAACCTACCTTTCTTTGAGTGGAAGACTATCTTTTCTTCGTTCTTCCTCCACCTACAAATATAAACAGAGTTACACAACAAGTTCAAAAAGAGTTACATAACAATGTCAACAGGATTACTATTCATATTTATATTCATGATTACATTGAGCGGTTACTACTAGTGTCCCTCTGCAAGAGAACTTCCACTAGCCTTTTCACGATTATATCCATTTACTGGTCCTCATTATTTTCTGCAAGAACCAAACCCAGGAACATTATATTGATAAAAACGTTGATAATTAAATTAGTCTCAGACAAACCAAAAAGCGTAAAGTATGAGTTCAGTTTTTTTCTTTTTACTCTGACCCGCCTCATCAAAAGGAGGAAATGACTTGGTTAAGATGAAGTAGAAGTATACTGTATATAATAACGCAACCACCAATAAAAGTGTGAGCAACTACACAATTTCCTAACATTAAGTTATTGCTCATTGTAAACTTTTTTGATTTTGATTGTTAATATGGTCATCTCAAGCTTCATCTCAAGTCAGAAACAATAAGCAATAGTGAATGATAAAAGTAGAATTTTATGAAATAATATCATAAGTTGACTAATTATTTTGTATCACAATTTTTCTAATCTAGTTAATGTTTATGGTTCTTTTTCGTTAATGTTTTTGGTATGGCAAGGGGCTGAATAGTTACTTACTGGCTGAATAGTTAGTTACTGGATGTGACCTATGTGTATGAAACAAGAGATAAACAGGAACTATAGCCTACCTCCCAAGTGTCTTTCAGGATGTGGAATGTAAGTTTCCATAGATAGTAGAACTATCATAGCCTTTTCCGGCTGAGGTGGACAGTTATGATAAAACACCCATGGGTTTTAGCCCACTTGTGTACTCTAACTGTATATAAAGAACCACAAATAATATCTTATTGGAGAGGGGCAGATATTGAGTGGTAGTGCTTACATATGCATTTAACCTAAATTGTACACACAATGTAAACAAATTAGATTCTCCAATTACTATTAATAAAGCAGAATGATAAGGCCTAATGTCTCTGTCATTCCAGTCTGACCAAATTTGCCTTTTCAATAGTTCATTTCAACAGGTGAACATTGGCACATGATCTCCATGCCAACTGTGTGACAATGAAAAACAGACGCTACATTCTGTCCTAAATGGTCTACATTGGAGTAGGAATGTCACGATGAATTGATAATTGGTGAGCTGGAGACCTTTATCCACCGTCTTGGGTATGGTAGAGACCATAAATATAATGCAGCCTACATTTACCTCAGCATGTGCAACTGACATGTACCTATCCCCTTCCAGTATTTTATATTGTATTTGTCTATTGTATGTGCTTTTAAATGTATTCTATGTTGTTTGTTTTGTGTTATATGTGGAACCCAAAAGTAAAACTAGCTGACTAGAGCACTTGCTGCTTCACGCCTTTTTCTTTGCCTTAAAAACAGAATGACAGGATTTTTGTGGATAGCCAACATGGCATTTGGGAGCATCATGAACCATACAGTGCAAATTAAAAAAAAAAGGAAACCAATTGAATCCTCAACTATTCATTTTCAGCAGTAATCCTTCAGACAAACTATTTGTTGTAGTGAGGATGAGGATGATGAAAGATTTAGGTTCAGACTTCAAAATCACTATGTTAGAGTGACCATAATTAAACCTTGAACTAACATACTGTCACAGTTGCATTCACACACAAATGCATACAAACACTCTCACATGCTTCTTGTGAGTGCACCCTAGTGTACCCTCAGCAAACTCATTAGCAAATTATAGTCTTACAACCATACAACCTCTCATGCATACACTACCATATCCATATCTATGTACATACATCTTGATAAGATGCATTAGCTGCAGCAGGGGTCTTATTTAGGATTGAGTGCAGAGATGCAAAGAAACTCCATTAAGTTTTTTGATGTTGTGTTATAGGCCATTATTAAGATGATATTATGATGTCTTATACGTCTCCAAAGATTTTAATCTAAAATATGAACCAAATTAATGCTACAGTCAGCAATGTTGCTTAAAAAAAAATGTTATTAACTGTACTACCGGCATATATTAAAATGAGGGTATCCGTTTATCCGTTGAGATTCAATTCATGAATGCCATACACCTTAAAAACCCGGCACTGGCAAAGGAAGGGGAAGCTTCTGCAATAACTAAAATGCATTTCAGAAACATATAGCATCTTGCACATACAAAGTCATGAATTTATACACATGTATTGCAAACTGTAGCAGTGCGTGTGTAAGCTAGTCACGAACAGAGTGAATTTTGACCCTTAAAATATGGCATTAATTGCCACTTGTACATTTGCATAAAAAATGTCACGTGATACGACAGGTTCAACCGGTCTTATCATAATCTAAAATGATAAACCAAACCATTCCAAATAAAATCTTAGAAAAAAATATTTTATTTCATAATAAAGTAAACCAACCACTAAAATAAATGACCATGGTCGTCCTGTAACCTCTAACATTTTTCCAATAAGAAGTTGTATTGTATACTACACAGGGCACATATCCAGAATGGACACGATGTACAGAATAGAAAACAAGAAGCCACATGGTGGGAGAAAGGGGGGCTAATGGCAACTTTTCTCCCGCCCTGGATGTGAACAACATTTGCCTCTGGGTCCACCAAGACCATAATGGTTAACTTTTACGATATAGTGTTTATATCCAAACACGTGCAAGTCAAAGTCGCATGCGGGTCGCACATAAATAGCACATACACTGCAACGCAGGGTCCAAAACATAACAATGGGGGCTGCACTGCCCATGCACGTGTAGATGGAGTCTAGTTATTGTGAAGAAAGGGGCAGACGCTACATCAATTGGCAATTTTTAACTGCATAAATAAATTATTGTTACCTGAACTGGGACCATTGGCTCTCCATCTTCTGGTTGCCAGACCTCGACCACGCTGGTGGACATTTGTCTCAGAGCTTGGAATCAAAACACATACATACGTGGTTTAGACATTAATTATAGAATAGAAAGGTGACCCAAACACAGTGGGCAAGTACAACGGAATCTTTGTTGTATCATGTCAACGACTCCTAGTGCCATCTAGATGAGCCACGCTGGACCAATATTACCGGATAAGATACAATAACCAACAAAGCAAATACGTATTTTGGACAAAGGCTGTTAAAAAATGTTTAGCTTGCTGATGATTAGCAAAGCACTTAACATTAGCTCACTTGCTAACCGCAATATAAAAAGCAGTAGTAACATTATAGCAACGACTCTACAGAAAATAAGGGAGTTTAGGTTAATTTAATGTGATCCTTGTGTACTGTGCTTGCAGACCTTGTAAAATATTCGGGTGTCGTTGGCAGTCGCGCATAAGCAGCTTGAAAAGCGTTTATCAACAGTGTTTGGAAACGGGGCTAACTTGGGCTAGCTATCCGACAAGACAGTATGGGATGAAACGCGTTTTATAATATCCTTAAGTATATGCATGGCAACACAAATACTGCACTGAAACTGAACGCAATATCCGCTTTTAAACCCCAGGAGTGAAAGTCATGTTTGGCAAAGCTAGCAAACATTTTTTCCATTACGACTCGCCGTGGCTGTCAACTCAACCTAGCTACCGTCCACTGCGCTAAGGCAAGATTTCTAAAGGAAGAAACAGCTCCCCACATACATACATACCTTGTAACTGAGCCCCTCCGTGTTGTAAGCAGGGTAAAAGTAGCTGCAGTACTCTTAGCAGTAAATTAATCCACGTTTTCCTGTGACAGTGGCTGCCTTTTTGGACGTCCCGTAGCCCCGCCATGCTGCCCTTTCGCTAGCAGCCAGCAGCGTTGTGTTGGAGAGGTTTTCTCTCTCAGCCCAGACGGTACGGTCTCTCCCTGCTCGGTCCTCCCTCCCTGTTCCGCGCCCTGCTGCTATTCGGCGGAGTCCCACTATAGATGCAGTACATCTTCTATACACTAGTTCTCGTTTGTTTGTTGTTGAAGTGTGTCGTTCATTGCATGATCTCTGGAATTCTAACCTAATTACCAACAGCACGGGTGTAATTTTATCTTTGACTGCGTACACGGGAGGACTATCGCTCATGTGCAAGCAGGGTCTGAAGAATTTGATACGTTAAAAATGTGCTTTTAAATGGTAAAATTAGAAGTGGCTGTTTCATGTAATTTAAATCAATACCTTTTTATTGAATGGAAAGTGCAAACCAAGAACGTTCGCTTTCGCCCAACAGCAACGCATAACCAAAACATATTTGACCATTTAATAATTCAGACGAGATGCGACCAAAATGATTTCGGGTTTGAGCCAAACAATACTGGCAACATAAAACGCTGTTATTATCATATATTATCGTAACTTATGAACAAATAGGCAGGTACAGCGCGGTGGGCGTGGCATGTATTGATCCGGTGTCCCAGCACTTGGGTGAGGAAACTGTACTCAGTTGCAAGGCAACTTCAATGCTTCTATATACTTCTATGCTAAAACATTTAACAATCTATACCATTACTATCCTTGCAAATCGCACATTGACAGTCAAAAGTCAGCCAATATCAAACAAAGCAAAGACCAATTATTTGTGTTATGTAATTGTGACTTTACATCCAAAAGTGTACATGAATTGACTCAATGCTTTGGCAAGTTTCCTTCATTTAGTTCCTGTACAATAACAAGCGTATAGCAATCTCCAAGTGGAATCAACAATTTTATTTCCCAAAAAAGTCAAGCGACAAGATGTATAAACTCCCTAATGAACATCATAAGATATTCTGTATAAATTAACATCTTTATATATTTTTTGCCATTTCGCATATTATGTGGCACGGTCAACAACTTCCATCTTTCCAAGACAAGCTGTAGCTTGCATCGGTTTAAATTAATTGGCACTTTACAAAAGGGGATTCAACAACGAAAACAAAATGGAAATCAACAAAACAAACATGTGATAGAAATGTTATAGTAATTAAATTGGTGGGTCATCTGTATTTTTTAATACCTCCTTGATACCTTGAACCCTTTTCTGGGTACAGCCTACTTGTTTATCCCAAGCTAGCCTCTGGTGCTACATACAATATATACTTTATTTTTCGTGGCAAAGCTCATCCAATTTTAACAAAAAGGTAACATGGTTGAACTTAAAATTAATATAAACCTCACTGAATAGCAACTTAATTTATTGTAATTGGCTTAAGTTGTTTGGCAGCTATTTACCATGAACTGTTTTTGAGGAGATATGGTCAATCCATGTAGTCAAAGTCCTCGGGGATGCCAAAGGCTTTGTCAATGCTTCGGTCATCAAAGGAAAACTTTCTCTTTGCCCAGGACTTGATCGAAAAAATATTGTCTGAAAAAGAAAAACTTGAATTGGAAATGGCCTGAAAAGGTTCTTTGAAGAATTAATAGAAAAAAAGAGTGAGGTGATATAGAATACTCTTTAAATACATTACAAGCATGTAATTAATGCAGAATCAATCTTGAATTATTATTATTTAAATGTTGTGATTTCATGTCTGTGGGGTATGTGTTAACAAATGATATTCATTAAAATGTCCGGCTACAATTTCCAACCATAATAAATGAAGTAATGTTATCCCATTCTGCTTCATGTAAGAACAGAATATTAGACATTCTTTAAAGCTGGTTTGTAACTCGTATATTCAACAATGATGAGTGAGTAAGCAAGCAAGCATGAGTACAATTTGACAATGATATTCAACAATGGTTAGTGAGTTAGCAAGCAAGCATGAGTACAATTTGGTGTACTAATTAATTAATCTCCATAGCTTCCACTTCCAAACAGGACCAGACAATGGACCTTCCATATGCTGGACCTCTCATGTTACAAGTATCCATGTTGGTCCACGTACCTGTCCACCGGTCGACCGCTTGTTTTGCCATGTTGTTTGACTTTCCTGGGGGGCATAATTAGGCATAATAAGCACTCTGTATATATAGTGATTATTGCTGTTTTAGTAGTTGTGGTAGTAGTAGTCACCTGTTCAGAGGCATGGCTTACTATAGTTTAAACCGTCAACAAAATAATGTAAATGTTTGCCAAGTTGTTTTGTTACAATACCGGACAGGCCAGTAAAGCCTAGAAAGAGAAATGCATTTTAACTACTGTTCAATGATTTGAACGTAGTATTTGAGATAATTAGATGTAATCAATAAAGAATTGGCCTACATCACTAAATAAAAATGCCTATTATGCAGAAGTGGTGAAACATAATTTAGTTACAAAAAACAACCAACATTGTAATGTTCAATAAAGACACATGCATACACAGACACATGGCCAATGTTATCTTTGTTTAACATTATAGGATGGGCTTGGTAAAAACATTGAAAAACTGTTGTTGAACTCCAGCCACCCTTCAACTGTTTAACATAGTCCCCCCTGAGTCAGAACATGACGGGACCCTACTGTGTCATCAGGGTCAGACCATACATGCCATCATACACCTCTTAAATCCCTGTGTGCCTGCAGAGATAACATCTTCCCTTTTCTAAATGGCACATTCGTGAGCATTAAAACTCTTTCCTGTCACAAAGTATCCAGAGCGACTGATGCAAAACATGCAGATCAGGAGTTTCCCTCTCCTCATTGTGTAATGAATTTGGTCACTTGCTTTCATTGAAATCCAAACCATCACTACACCAGCTAAGCGATTGGATTTCAACATACCTTACCATGACACGTGACATGACACATGATTAGACATCCCTGCCATGTGATTTGTTGACCTACCTATGAATACAGACATCTTAGATACTGACAATGTGACTATATGGGTTCCCAATGCATCTTGCTTCCTTCAAAGTGGCCTTTGGATTTAGAGGTTTGGCTGTGATCTAATAACCTGGGGTACATTTAACCACCAAGAATGGGACCCCCTTTGAAACAATACATGTCTCTCGATGACAGCATGGAGTTCCATTACTTTGACACTCAGTGGTGAAAACAACCATCCCTTGTGGGACCAGACTAGGTGAAGGAACATCTCCTTGTACATAACTAGCAACACGCCCAAAAACTTTAGACCTCAGACAAAATTCTCAACTGGGCAGTGTCCGTTTAGCTCCCATAGGAACCAAGCATGGTTGCCCACCAACTAAACATCCAAGCTAGCAGGCCAGGAAATGACACGGTTAATTCAAAATACCGCAAGGTCAAGGCCCGGAAGTAGGTTGGCCCCTCATCTGTTTGTAGCTAGTTTACACATCTCTTGCTTATAAAGTAAGTGGCACACTTGAAAGCGAAAACGTTTATGGTGTGGGAAAAGTTTTATTCCCACCACTTATCCTTTTATTGTTGCTAATTATGTTTACTCTTTTCCCTCTTTCCCCATTTTATCTTACAAATTTGGTAAAGTGAAGGTAATGGTAAGAGATAAGTGAAGATTATGGATGGTTTATTTTAAATATTAGGTTAGAGGTTTAGGTTTAGGGTTTTAACCCGGGGTCCTTTATGCAGGTTAGAGCTGTTAATATCAAACCGCTTTAGTCGTGGTATTTGGAGATGTTGTGGTTAAAACAAAGTCAAATGATTCTAAATGCCGATGGAGATAGTGTGTTTAAAACAGAACAGGCATTGCACTGTATAACAGTACATCAGTCATATAGAAGCCTATAATTAAAAGTGATTTTCTCTGCAAAGGAATAAGTAACATTTGTTAAAGTAATAAATAAAACCAGAGGACTGTAAAACTTCTGTAGTATATACTCACTCATTTCCTCAATCACTTCCGGGTCACATTCCCGGTATTTCTCCAACTCAGCTTGTAGCTGGACCTGCTCTTCTTTAAGGACCTTTAACTCCTTCAGCAGAGATTCACGTTCATTCTACACACACACACACACACACACACACACACACACACACACACACACACACACACACACACACACACACACACACACACACACACACACACACACACACACACACACACACACACACACACACACTTTTGAAACTGGCTTTCTATTTAAATGTGTGTTTGGTATTGAGAGGTTTGATTGTTCTTACAGTTTCCTGGCGTCCAACTTTCGCCTTTTCCACAGCCGGCTCCACTAATGCTTTGCGCTGCTTTGCCTCAGTATGCTAAAGATGACACCAGAGTTTTACACATTATAATCAGATACTTCATTTCAAATGGACGAACATTTAATTAAGGAAGAACAGCAAGTTAGGACTTGGACATCTATCTTGAGGAGGGCTACAGGTTACAAAGGGGAAATTCAACCCAGTACCCCATTCAAAGCTACTACACTAGCTACTGGCTATTTCAACAGCTTTCTTCATATCGTTAGCATAAGTGCCCAAGTCATATATTTGCCAAATTGTGATATCTAACCTAACTATACTCTCTTATTCCTAATCAGAGCAATTTTACATTCCACAATCACTATCTGCCCAAGTCTAATTTAACGCTAAATACAAGATGATCCATAAAATATGTCTTAGCCGGCAATTATGGAATGAGGCTAACGATATGGGGATGTTATCGATTTGAGACACTTAACCTCCAATTTGAAGGATCCATCTCTGTATTCACTCTCAGTATATCCTGAATATACAAATACTATATAGAAGACTGTGATGGAATCTCTGTCACCTGTTTCTCTAAATCCTGGAGTTTACGCTTGCGGGCGTGCAGAGCTTTGCTGGGGAAGGCCCAGTAGTAGTTTGAGGTTCCCACTCTCTCAGAGTCCACCATGTTGTCATCCACCAAGCTCTGCAGCACGTCCTTCACAGACATGGGCGCTTCAGGACAGTGGAGACAGAGTATGTTTCTCATTAGTAGCACACGTCCCACTTTCCATTGCTG
Source organism: Gadus morhua (assembly GCF_902167405.1). Taxonomy (NCBI): domain Eukaryota; kingdom Metazoa; phylum Chordata; class Actinopteri; order Gadiformes; family Gadidae; genus Gadus; species Gadus morhua. The sequence goes on from NC_044050.1 coordinate 20,681,251, forward strand.
CATTTCAATACTGATGAATATGAAAATACTGGTTGGTATATAGAAAAGCCTTCTTTAGCTCAATAGCATGGACGCTTATTTACACAAAACCTCTGATTATACAACAACATCCGAAATACACATGTCAGTTTGAAAATGGGATACAGAATGGATTATTGAATTTTAAGATGACTTGTATAAAGCAAGAGGTCCTCAAATGTTTCAGTGGTCAACCTAATCCATATGGAGACTACGGAAAGAAATCTGACTACACACCAGGAACACAACCAAGCATTGTGCCAGATTGTTGCAGAATGAACATAGAGCCAATTGGAAAACATTATGGTTTAGTTTCTTGAGAAGGTGCTTTGATGAACACAACACATGTTCTGGTTCTCACCTAATGGCATGTGCACAATGCACCTCTAGCTGTACATATTGTGCAACAGAAGGCTGCATCACATTCTACCCTTTCTACTGGGACCAAAACCTACTTCTTAAACATCCGAAGCAGCAACTAGACCACCATGCAGCCTAACATACATGTTCTATACCTGATCACTTTTCACTTAAACAAGACAGCTGCACTCTAGAACAAAAGCAAGGACTGATTATGATAGTTGTGAATGCAACAACATTGAAACTGCCTTTGACCATAGTTACCACCAACATGTGCAAACATCCATATTCTTTTGTTTAGTTGATCCACTGCCCAAGAGGCCACTATTCTATAGGATGAAACAACATCCCCAAGTACTCAAGAAGTTTAAAACATATTTAAAATCAAATGTTTGACTTTCCTACATTTCTGCAATGCAGAGACAGGCGTGTGCCTCACATTTCAGCACTTCACCGGTCACACTTCCAACATTGTGATCTGCACTCACTTATGCCTTTGGTCTTGGGAGCAATTTTTTCAATGTCTTTCAGCTGAAAGACATCTTTCTGGAAAGAGTAAGAGTATGGGATAATATAATGCAATATTATAGGTAGTTTCCTCATAGGAGTACTTTTGATGGTATCGAGATGATGCCACTCCATTATTCTGTTGCACTGCATCACAGTAGACATGAACAGGGTTGCAAACGCATATACAAACTAGATGTACATTTAAAATCATTAACAAATGCATGCACCGCACATGCAAAACAGGATTCTGAAAGGGCTTTTGTTGCTACGGAAACCTCCTTTTGTTCGGAAGGAGATTCAACATGCTACATCTAGCCTACTAATATGTACATTGTACATACATACAAACAAGTACAATTGCGTGTATGAGGTATGATTGTATAATCACTAGTATCTACTGATTGATTCTTGGAAATGTATTTGCAATTTATCGCAATTATATTTTTAAGACGGATGAACTAGGAGAAGCAACGTACCGTATCGAAAAAAATCTCCATCATGCGACTTCTCTTCTCTTCCAAACTTAGCCCTTTCTTTTTTGACTGTAATTGGAAAGACAATTCATTCAAATTTTAGCTGACTTTTTGGAGGACTAATAAAAACATACATTATCAACAACATACTTATCAGCGGTGCAATTGATGTGCCAAATGAATAATCAACTGAGAAACTGCAGTCAACATCAGAACTGCATGGCCAACTATTAACTTTACTTCTACTTATCGGAGATGAGATAACAATTGGATATGGACCTACCATTGTGATGTTGAATAAGATCGACTACCGTGTCCACCTAATTCGATTTATGGAAATTGTATTGCATATGATAGCGGAAAGGTGTCGGAGGCAAGAACCTTTGAGTGCCTACTACAGACCAGACCGACACCGTATTTCCCGCGGTGGTCTGTCATAATCAACACTTCCGGTTCCTAGAAAAAGAGGGAGGGACCACAATGAAAAAAGAGGCCACGGTTGTTGTTTATCGTCCCAGCTGTGGAAATGCAAAATTACAACTAGTCGGGTTTGTTTAAGGGATGCAAGGGAGATTCAGTTAATGCGTATCGATTTGCTTGTTAGGGAATTATTAGTTAGGGTAAAGATAGAAAATGCCATGTTTTGGTTGTATGCCTATATATAGAGAGATATTGTATGTTTTATAATGGGAAAGCGTGAGGATAAGGTATATGGTTATATTCGTTTATTTTTGTAAAGCTGTTTGGAATTCCATTGGAAAACGTTAACGCATTTCCCTGATGTGGACTGTGCTGGGCCTGCATCATTTCTGATGACACACGTCGAAGACAGAGCTCTATATAATGGCCTCATAGCTCCCTCTTGTGGTGTGGTGCTTTGCCATTAGCTGCGTTTCCAGTGCCACCCCCCTGCTTTTATGCGAATTTTGAAGTATCGAATCAGTAAACGGTGATGGAAGCGGTGTAACACCGGCCATAGCAACCCTGCCGACATCAACTTGTAGCGTCAATATACATATATATATTGACGCTACAAGTTGATATGGCCGGTGTTACACCGAATTCTGCGACCCACCTATATATATTTTTTTAATGTTATATATATATATATATATATATATATATATATATATATATATATATATATATATATATATATATATATATATATATATATATGATATAGGATGTCTATGTTTGTATATCATTTAATTATACCGTGTCCATTAATCCCTGCTATATGGACACCTAATAAATTGTTCCAGTCAAGTTGTCTGTTCAGCCTTCAAAACGAGAGCTGTTTAATTGTAAAAAATGCATTAAACTGTAATCAGAAAACGCGGTTATATGCTAGACCCTATATTATTCACATTGGCCATCTGTTCCATGGACGTATTTAAAGGATACATTGAACATATTCAAGATTCTTCGCAGCCTTTATACCACAGATACTCTAGGTTACGTGTGGACCGCTGAAGAGGTAAAACTTTTCCTTGCTCTCATCGAAGAAAAAAACTTTACAGCTATTTTAGATGGAAAACAACAACGCAATTCCACTTTATATCAGGATCTAAGAGAGAGCATCTAATCAAAAGGATACGACAAGCCCTGAATGTGTCCGCTCCAACCACTGATGGAAACGTACCTAATTCGAATGTTTTTTTTGCGAACTTTCTAAAGATTTGCGTCACCTTTTAGATGGAAACGTGACTACTGTTGTCTCTAATTGTAATTCGTTTTATATCCTGACATGCGCTCCATGAACAGCACTACCCTGGCAATTCTTTTTCTAAATTATAGCACTATTTATTTACACATTCCCTTGCCTTACTGTGCATTCACACAAAAAGCTGTAAAGCGTTTTGAGTGATAAACGCCCATTCACTTTCTATTAGCTGTAAAGCTGTAAATGAGAGTTGAAAACAGCTAAACTCTATGCAAATGATCTAGTAGCGTTTCAGCTGTAAATGACCGCCAGCCAATCGGAATGTAGATGTCTCTCGCCGGCGTGGGTCCCAGTAAACATAGGTAAGAACTTTAGTTCCTAGTTCCTACCACACATTTGTTCTTTCATCTTGATGCGTGAGAGAAAAATTGCGGCTATTGCAGGGCATCGTAATTGTCCGCGAATGCATAGCCAACATGGCCTTATAATAGCCCGAGCATTAACTAAAAAACACATAGAAAAAGAATAAAGCATCCTGCATATGATTTCAACAATGTATGGGGGCATGCGCAATCCGCATTACCCAACAGCGATGGTCGCACAGTGGAATGCTGATGGAAACCAGCGGCCGAGTGGTGGGTGGAGATGTGCGCGCATTTCAGGAGCAGGGAGATACCGCACAAAAATCTATTTCTAATTAGTCAGGTTGCCTTGTGTCTGCCTGGCACAAATGCTCCCGTTGAGCGGATCTTTTCCATAATAAACAAAACTACAAACACGCGCGCGCGCGCACGCACACACACACACACACACACACACACACACACACACACACACACACACACACACACACACACACACACACACACACACACACACACACACACACACACACACACACACACACACACACACACACACACAAACGTATGTCTATCTTGTGTTTTTGTGTCTCGGCATCAGAAGCGCTTGCCTCAACTACGAGCATGCAGGCAAAAAGCGCGGCTCCTTTAAATGGAAAAGCAAAATCGCAAGGGCGATATATGAGCTTGCCTCAACTACGAGCATGCAGGCAAAAAGCGCGGCTCCTTTGAATGGAAAAGCAAAATCGCAAGAGCGATATGAGCTTGCCTCAACTACGAGCATGCAGGCAAAAAGCGCGGCTCCTTTAAATGGAAAAGCAAAATCGCAAGAGTGATATGAGCTGTAAATATTTTGGACAGGGTTGCGTTTTGAGCTATTCGGCGATTTTGCATCTTTTACAGATTTTGGTGTGAACGTACAGTTACATTCACTTATAGGCCTATAGGCCTACACGTTTAGCAACGGGGGCTTTCCACCAGGGCTTTGCCGATGAGGTTGGGTATTTCCGCATTGTAGGCCTATTTCCAATAAGAAGCTCAACCCCCTGATACGAGTGATAGGTCTAATCAAGACAAATTAAATTATGTGATTGTTGAATAGCCCTCGGAATATTATCAGTTTAAGGGCCTCCTCTAAATCATGTCGGCCTTTCCTCCGGTAAACTGTGATAAAGGAAGCTAAGGAATTTTTGGGAAGGTTTCTGTTTCGGTTGTAGACCTTTAGACAAGCATAAATAAATGTATATATATATATATATATATATATATAAATCATTATCTTCGCAAATAAATCTTTAATTTATTTGACACTTTCTGTGTGGAATATGTTGAGATCACTTTCGGTTCTCTCACCTACTCCTCCTTTCCTCTCAGAGAAGTGGGTTCCTCCTACTATACGGGTCGGGAAATCCACGGTGGTTCCCTTCACGCATCACCCGATTGCCTTTCACTTATCTAGATCACGACGAGCGGACGGTGGTCTTCGTCGACTCCTATGAATTTATAATCAAAAGAAGATGGATATGTTGGCTCTTCGTCTGAGTTTCTATCTCGCCGTGTGCATGTTGGAAGTGGTTCATGGGAGCGACACTTGTATGCCTAAAGGTGAGCCAGATTGTTACAAATAGGGGCCAACTGTGCCCATGGTTGTTCTTTTAATTCATCGCACGTCGACTTGAGTTACATTTTAATGATCTATTACGCATCGTGAAAGTTCATTTAAACAATTAGGTTACAGAACAAAAACAAATCTGTTCTGGAAGAATGACATATTTTACTTTCTTTCTCCTTTTCTCACAGGTGGATGTCCTATTATGATCACTCCCTCCCGAATAGTTGTGCAGTACGGATCTCGATTTCATGCCGACTGTTCGAGTTGTGTAAACGGCTCTTGTAAAGAGACGAAATGGGAGACCCCCACGGGATCAAAAGAAACGCTTAATAACTCGAATAACGGAATCAACAAGACGAGGTGGAATGTGGACCACGCCACAGAATGGGACATTAAGCCCATGTGCTACGAGGACACCAATGCAGACTGTTGCACTGTTCTAGCTTTCACCTTATACAGTAAGTTATATCACCATGCTGGAGGGAATCTCTCACAGGCTGGTCGCAATTCAAATTGTTATGGCGGTCGACTCAAATCTAGCGGATTTTTGAAAAAGAACAAAGGTCATAGATGTATAAGTTGTCTCTCGAGAGGAAGCCCATGTCCTCTTAATAGTTTACCGTTTTGATAATGATTGACCTGAACTAAACTGACTACCTAACTACACAAAGACTGAACAGACATGACCGTCATCGAGTTTGAGAACTTCCTTCTCATCACTGCAGTTCTTGTGAGCCCACTGCTCTCCTAGCTGACTGACTGGTTCCCTCGTGTGTCACGCGTGACCGCGCATCCACCAACTTACTACCGGTCTTTTATTTAGTTGTATGCATATAGGAGGTAACCAATTATCCTAAACCAGCCCAAGCCGAGATGAACCCCGGATACCGGTTTCGTTCAGTATGCCACGGTGGTGTTGGTAATCCAACGGTTCCCCAACTACCTTATCTACCTTATAAATATTGTTGTGTATCAGAGGGCGTGATCGAATCCAAGTCGATGCATTATTTTTAGGTCAGTTATGAGACATTCATTTTGATCATCACTAGGGTTGTACGTTACTTTAATGCGATGCTCTGCAAGACAAGCCTATTTACACCAGGGACAATCAGAATCAGAAAAACGTTATTGTCTGACATGACATGACAATGAGATGAAACATACAAAATACGGGTTGTAAGTTTGTGGAATTTTCCAGATAGCTCGGAAACCAGTTAACTCATAACACCAGTAGGTGAAGTGCAGCGTACTGGAGCTCAATTTAGTGTATGTTGTTTGCAGAACCTCCGGACAACGTATCCATCAGCTTTGTAAACCACACTGGCCCACTGCTTGAAGGACATCAGTACAACCTCCAGTGCCGTGTCCAGAACGTTCGTCCTATCCAGAACCTCGCCGTGACCTTCTACAAAGGAGACACCATTCTGGACTCGGTACAGTCCAGGAGCTCTGAGAATACAACGGTGACAGAGACGTTCACCAGCTTCAGCTTCAACTCCAGCAGAGGGGACGATGGGGTCCAGTACTGGTGTGAAGCCAAGCTGAACCTGGGACAACAAGGTCCACCTCCTGTAACGATGTCAGAACGCCTAACAACCACTGTGTACTGTGAGTTTACTTCAAATATTAGAGTGGCCCGGTGGTCCGTATCCAAATTATAACTTCATGACGTCTGCAATTTAAATATATAAGCACATGACATGCCTGAGAATCTGCTCAGTCAGTGTGTTTATTTTTTTTTAACTTCCCCCCCGTTTTCTCATCAGTCAAACCTAAGACGGTGCAGGGGTCTACGCTAGATCCTATTTCCATCACAGTAGGGGAACCTTTCCAGTTGAACTGCACAGCCCATTCCAACCCCAGACCAGCCTACAGTTGGACCGGTCCTGACAACACCACAGTCGGCAACGGCAGTGATTTCTCCGTGCAGTCGGCTGGTTTTGAACACAAGGGCCTGTACATTTGTGCCGCCCGCAACAGCCAGGGAAGCGCAACTGTGAAGTTCAACGTGGATGTCGGCGGTGTGTTCAATGTGTTTAACCTATCTGCTTCTGAAGCGCATCCTTTCCTTATTTTACAAACCTGGTCTTCTTTTTTAGTTAGGCATGCTCCAACCTTGATCGTTCACTCAGCAGTGGGATTCTAGTTAACGTTATGATTCTTAACCCCCTAACCCCCCTGACTGGAAATAGGATAAAAACCGAAAGGGATTCAAAATATCTCAACTGAAATTACCCTTGCTGGTAACGTTGTCCGCATCCTTATCTCTAAGTTGCATACAAAAACTGAGTGAGGTATGTAGGCCTGCTTAGGGTTTTTTTGTTTATACTGTATGTATTCAGGAAGTCTCTAGGTATTCTCGAGGTAAACAACCTCTTTAGCAATAGAACCCTTTTAGAACTGATCGCATTCGGACTCCTCTGAATTTAAAGTTCATAAGTCGTCTCAGAGAATTATGAACTTTTGATGGTTTTTTTTCATGATTGTCCTATCTGACCATTTGACTGTCTGTCTTTCTTTAGTTGACTGGGTGCCTATCATCGCAGGCGTGTCAGCGCTGTTGTTGGTCATCTGCGCGGTCGTTGGTGTGTTTGTCTACTACACCTACCACAAAAAGACCAAGATGGGACAGTACCAAGTCCGGCTTTTGGACGTGGCCAAATAACTGCCAACTGCCATTCCTGGAATGATATGAAGAATGTACTTGATCCAACTTGATCCTCCCATCTGGGTTGGTATATCATACTCATTGCTGTCTTCCTTTGTGGTCTGGTATCCATGACCATTCAAAGGTTATTGTAATTAATAGAGGTGGGAAAAATAATAAATTCTTCGATGCATCGCGATTCTCTCTAGAACGATTCCGTCTCGATGCAGATAAATTAATAATCAGAATAAATAAAATAAATAATAATAATAATTTGTTCGCCTACTGCAACATTTTGTTCGCTAGAGAGGGATCATTTTAGTAATTTTAAAATCATTTAATTTATCTTCAGTGTGTATTGGCCAATCTGATTTGTCTTGAGACACAATAGCGATTCAGCCTACCCATAGCATACATGCAAACTCACAGCAAGACACAAGAACTTCTACTAATTCAAGAGCAGCTTTTTCTTTAATGACATGGAAAAGAAAGATTAGAAAGAAAAGAAAACTGAAACCTATTTTTTTACATACTCCCATATTGTGTTGTAATGACAGCTGCATTGATTATTGCATTGTTCATAGGAAGTCATATTTGTGACAAAAGCTTTTTCTCTAATAAAATATTAGATATCTGTTGATGTCTTTAATGATCATCACAAAAGTAGGAAGTGATTAGCCAACTCTGAGTAGTAAATTGAGATGTATATCTATTTTTTAAAATCCTGCATGGCATGTACATAAAAGATTTTGTTGCATCGAGATGCATCGATAATCGTTTTAGAATCGAATCGTTGACCTCATAATCGGAATCGAATTGTGAGGTGCCAAGAGATTCCCACCCCTAGTAATTAACAATAATTTTGTACAGGCCGGACTTTCTTGACACTATTTTTATATGATAATTAGGGGTGATTTATTTATAAGAAATCGCCTTCCTGCTGCACGATTGAATCAACTTTTATTAAAAACTTTTCTGCTTTAACAATTTTCTGTCTAAATTCTGTTATGGGGGTCTTGATAAAAGCTTATTACAGTATACAACGAATGTAATTTAAAGTCATTATACTTTTTTTATATATATATTTATTGAAGTTTCTTGCAGTCGTATTAAGAGCACACAATCAATGCAAATATTAACCGAGCAGGGTATATGTATTGAGGGGTTGAAGACCAGCCTGGCGACCTAGGCTAAAGTAAATAATAACTCATAATTCAAATTCATTTGTAGATGTATCAGGTCATGTCAAATCAAGTTTGATTTCAATTCCAGTTCCGCTTCTCCCCGAATTGTGGTTCTCTTATTTTCCACAACACCACCAATTTGTCCCTTCTTTAAACTCATCATCGGGTGGTGTTATCAGTTCTGCTTCTCCCCAAGTTGCAGTTCTCTCATTTCCCACAACACCACCCATTAGTCCCTTCTTTAAACTCATCATCGGGTGGTACTCACTATGTTGCTCATCATTCTGTGAATGGATGTCTCGGTCGGCTGTCACCCGACCCTCACAGACTGTACACGTAACTGAGCAGAACCGAAGCAAGGATAAGCAGGGGCACGGCCCCCATGGAAGTGCTGAAGAGGGGGTCGACGAGAAGGAGGGAATGAGGAAGAGGAAGGAGGCAACGAGGGGAAGGGCGGAGCTGGAAAAGGCCCGGCAGGGACGTGTAGAAACTGAGGAAGGGTCGAGTTCAGCAAGGTGAGGAAGAGGAGGAGGAGGAAAAAAATCTAGGACGATGGACGACACCTTGATGGTCACTCCACGTCTGGCCTCTTCCCTTCTTTCCTTGGTCCTCAGAGTGTCTTCGACATCACATCCTCAGCAAAATAGGAGACGGATGAAGACGGGGAGAAGAAACCTTTCTGGAGAAGCATGGGAAACAGCACTTTGGTAAGGTGTTTCTTGAAAGTTGTACGTTTGTCCCGTACACGCCTCGGTTTTTTGTGTTGATCTAGTTGTTTGTTGTGTTGATGTAGTTCTTTGTCTCCCCTCAGCTCAAAGCGGAGAGTACCCTGGAGTGCTGATCCGGTTTGTTTAAGTGAAGTAGGGTCTGCCTAACACCATTGGCCCACAGTTATACAGCGAGCTGAACTGTCTAAAAAGCTGACATATTATACCAACAGTTGTGAGTGGGATTAGACGTTAACGTTTTGAAAATCTGCCTCTTCTGACATCCCCAGTGGGCGTGTCCACTGGATTTTTCTTTTTTTTCTAAGGGATATCTTTTATGGGCTTTTTTCTGGGCAGGATGTCTAGTACAGCCATCTAGTATAGGACAGCCGATCAGAATTTAACCCAGATGTGTGAAGGTCAACCCCCTGAGGCTGCCCTCCGCTGCTTTGACTCTCAAGGTTGGACCGAAGGTCTTGGATGAGCTCTTATTGTAGTCCACACTATCAGATTTAGGATTAATCTCTAAAGTCTGATGGCGAGCTCAAATCACGGTGAACGGGGCGTGTCACTGTGTTTTGCCCATATATTTGTTTCGACCAATCATGTTGCTGGAAGCGGGAATCTGTAAGGGCAGAATTGGTGAACACGACCTTGGCCATCAGTATTAAACTGTAAAAAAAGTATCTCTAAAGGTTTGAAATCATATATTTTTTTAATGTTATATATATATATATATATATATATATATATATGATATAGGATGTCTATGTTTGTATATCATTTAATTATACCGTGTCCATTAATCCCTGCTATATGGACACCTAATAAATTGTTCCAGTCAAGTTGTCTGTTCAGCCTTCAAAACGAGAGCTGTTTAATTGTGAAAAATGCATTAAACTGTAATCAGAAAACGCGGTTATATGCTAGACCCTAGAGTATCTGTGGTATAAAGGCTGCGAAGAATCTTGAATATGTTCAATGTATCCTTTAAATACGTCCATGGAACAGATGGCCAATGTGAATAATATATAGGCTACGTGTGGACCGCTGAAGAGGTAAAACTTTTCCTTGCTCTCATCGAAGAAAAAAACGTTACAGCTATTTTAGATGGAAAACAACAACGCAATTCCACTTTATATCAGGATCTAAGAGAGAGCATCTAATCAAAAGGATACGACAAGCCCTGAATGTGTCCGCTCCAACCACTGATGGAAACGTACCTAATTCGAATTGTTTTTTTGCGAACTTTCTAAAGATTTGCGTCACCTTTTAGATGGAAACGTGACTACTGTTGTCTCTAATTGTAATTCGTTTAATATCCTGACATGCGCTCCATGAACAGCACTACCCTGGCAATTCTTTTTCTAAATGATAGCACTATTTATTTACAAATTCCCTTGCCTTACTGTGCATTCACACAAAAAGCTGTAAAGCGTTTTGAGTGATAAACGCCCATTCACTTTCTATTAGCTGTAAAGCTGTAAATGAGAGTTGAAAACAGCTAAACTCTATGCAAATGAGCTAGTAGCGTTTCAGCTGTAAATGACCGCCAGCCAATCGGAATGTAGATGTCTCTCGCCGGCGGGGGCCCAGTAAACATAGGTGAGAACTTTAGTTCCTAGTTCCTACCACACATTTGTTCTTTCATCTTGATGCGTGAGAGAAAAATTGCGGCTATTGCAGGGCATCGTAATTGTCCGCGAATGCATAGCCAACATGGCCTTATAATAGCCCGAGCATTAACTAAAAAACACATAGAAAAAGTATAAAGCATCCAGCATATGATTTCATCAATGTATGGGGGCATGCGCAATCCGCATTACCCAACAGCGATGGTCGCACAGTGGAATGCTGATGGAAACCAGCGGCCGAGTGGTGGGTGGAGATGTGCGCGCATTTCAGGAGCAGGGAGATACCGCACAAAAATCTATTTCTAATTAGTCAGGTTGCCTTGTGTCTGCCTGGCACAAATGCTCCCGTTGAGCGGATCTTTTCCATAATAAACAAAACTACAAACACGCGCGCGCGCACGCACACACACACACACACACACACACACACACACACACACACACACACACACACACACACACACACACACACACACACACACACACACACGATAGCGATCAACTAAACTATAATCTAGCATATAAACAATCGCTCCATTAATTAGTTATTCAGTGTTTCATATATTTATGCTTATTATTTTTTTTCTATTGACCAAACTTATGACTGTCTATCTTGTGTTTTTGTGTCTCGGCATCAGCAGCGCTTGCCTCAACTACGAGCATGCAGGCAAAAAGCGCGGCTCCTTTAAATGGAAAAGCAAAATCGCAAGGGCGATATGAGCTTGCCTCAACTACGAGCATGCAGGCAAAAAGCGCGGCTCCTTTAAATGGAAAAGCAAAATCGCAAGAGCGATATGAGCTTGCCTCAACTACGAGCATGCAGGCAAAAAGCGCGGCTCCTTTAAATGGAAAAGCAAAATCGCAAGAGCGATATGAGCTGTAAATATTTTGGACAGGGTTGCGTTTTGAGCTATTCGGCGATTTTGCATCTTTTACAGATTTTGGTGTGAACGTACAATTACATTCACTTATAGGCCTATAGGCCTACACGTTTAGCAACGGGGGCTTTCCACCAGGGCTTTGCCGATGAGGTTGGGTCTTTCCGCATTGTAGGCCTATTTCCAATGAGAAGCTCAACCCCCTGATACGAGTGATAGGTCTAATCAAGACAAATTAAATTATGTGATTGTTGAATAGCCCTCGGAATATTATCAGTTTAAGGGCCTCCTCTAAATCATGTCGGCCTTTCCTCCGGTAAACTGTGATAAAGGAAGCTAAGGAATTTTTGGGAAGGTTTCTGTTTCGGTTGTAGACCTTTAGACAAGCATAAATAAATGTATATATATATATATATATATATATATATATCATTATCTTCGCAAATAAATCTTTAATTTATTTGACACCTTCTGTGTGGAATATGTTGAGATCACTTTCGGTTCTCTCACCTACTCCTCCTTTCCTCCCAGAGAAGTGGTTTCCTCCTACTATACGGGACGGGAAATCCACGGTGGTTCACGCATCACCCGATTGCCTTTCACTTATTTAGATCACGACGAGCGGACGGTGGTCGTCGTCGACTCCTATGAATTTATAATCAAAAGAAGATGGATATGTTGGCTCTTCGTCTGAGTTTCTATCTCGCCGTGTGCATGTTGGAAGTGGTTCATCGGAGCGACACTTGTATGCCTAAAGGTGAGCCAGATTGTTACAAATAGGGGCTAACTGTGCCCCTGGTTGTTCTTTTAATTCATCGCACGTCGACTTGAGTTACATTTTAATGATCTATTACGCATCGTGAAAGTTCATTTAAACAATTAGGTTACAGAACAAAAACAAATCTGTTCTGGAAGAATGACATATTTTACTTTCTTTCTCCTTTTCTCACAGGTGGATGTCCTATTATGATCACTCCCTCCCGAATAGTTGTGCAGTACGGATCTCCATTTCATGCCGACTGTTCGAGTTGTGTAAACGGCTCTTGTAAAGAGACGAAATGGGAGACCCCCACGGGATCAAAAGAAACGCTTAATAACTCGAATAACGGAATCAACAAGACGAGGTGGAATGTGGACCACGCCACAGAATGGGACATTAAGCCCATGTGCTACGAGGACACCAATGCAGACTGTTGCACTGTTCTAGCTTTCACCTTATACAGTAAGTTATATCACCATGCTGGAGGGAATCTCTCACAAGTAAGGCTGGTTTCAATTCAAATTGTTATGGCGGTCGACTCAAATATAGCGGATTTTTGAAAAAAAGCAAAGGTCATAGATGTAGAAGTTGTCTCTCGAGAGGAAGCCCATGTCCTCTTAATAGTTTACCGTTTTGATAATGATTGACCTGCACTAAACTGACTACCTAACTACAAAGACTGAACAGACATGACCGTCATCGAGTTTGAGAACTTCCTTCTCATCACTGCAGTTCTTGTGAGCCCACTGCTCTCCTAGCTGACTGACTGGTTCCCTCGTGTGTCACGCGTGACCGCGCATCCACCAACTTACTACCGGTCTTTTATTTAGTTGTATGCATATAGGAGGTAACCAATTATCCTAAACCAGCCCAAGCCGAGATGAACCCCGGATACCGGTATCGTTCAGTATGCCACAGTGGTGTTGGTAATCCAACGGTTCCCCAACTACCTTATCTACCTTATAAATATTGTTGTGTATCAGAGGGCGTGATCGAATCCAAGTCGATGCATTATTTTTAGGTCAGTTATGAGACATTCATTTTGATCATCACTAGGGTTGTACGTTACTTTAATGAAATGCTCTGCAAGACAAGCCTATTTACACCAGGGACAATCAGAATCAGAAAAACGTTATTGTCTGACATGACATGACAATGAGATGAATCATACAAAATACGGGTTGTAAGTTTGTGGAATTTTCCAGATAGCTCGGAAACCAGTTAACTCATAACACCAGTAGGTGAAGTGCAGCGTGCTGGAGCTCAATTTAGTGTATGTTGTTTGCAGAACCTCCGGACAACGTATCCATCAGCTTTGTAAACCACACTGGCCCACTGCTTGAAGGACATCAGTACAACCTCCAGTGCCGTGTCCAGAACGTTCGTCCTATCCAGAACCTCGCCGTGACCTTCTACAAAGGAGACACCATTCTGGACTCGGTACAGTCCAGGAGCTCTGAGAATACAACGGTGACAGAGACGTTCACCAGCTTCAGCTTCAACTCCAGCAGAGGGGACGATGGGGTCCAGTACTGGTGTGAAGCCAAGCTGAACCTGGGACAACAAGGTCCACCTCCTGTAACGATGTCAGAACGCCTAACAACCACTGTGTACTGTGAGTTTACTTCAAATATTAGAGTGGCCCGGTGGTCCGTATCCAAATTATAACTTCATGACGTCTAAAATTTAAATATATAAGCACATGACATGCCTGAGAATCTGCTCAGTCAGTGTGTTTATCTTTTTTAACTTCCCCCCCGTTTTCTCATCAGTCAAACCTAAGACGGGGCAGGGGTCTACGCTAGATCCTATTTCCATCACAGTAGGGGAACCTTTCCAGTTGAACTGCACAGCCCATTCCAACCCCAGACCAGCCTACAGTTGGACCGGTCCTGACAACACCACAGTCGGCAACGGCAGTGATTTCTCCGTGCAGTCGGCTGGTTTTGAACACAAGGGCCTGTACGTTTGTGCCGCCCGCAACAGCCAGGGAAGCGCAACTGTGAAGTTCAACGTGGATGTCGGCGGTGTGTTCAATGTGTTTAACCTATCTGCTTCTGAAGCGCATCCTTTCCTTATTTTACAAACCTGGTCTTCTTTTTTAGTTAGGCATGCTCCAACCTTGATCGTACACTCAGCAGTGGGATTCTAGTTAACGTTATGATTCTTAACCCCCTAACCCCCCTGACTGGAAATAGGATAAGGATGGATCCCGAAAGGGATTCAAAATATCTCAACTGAAATTACCCTTGCTGGTAAC
Organism: Gadus morhua; assembly: GCF_902167405.1. Taxonomy (NCBI): domain Eukaryota; kingdom Metazoa; phylum Chordata; class Actinopteri; order Gadiformes; family Gadidae; genus Gadus; species Gadus morhua. Next base: position 20,696,322 of record NC_044050.1, read on the forward strand.
GTTGTCCGCATCCTTATCTCTAAGTTGCATACAAAAACTGAGTGAGGTATGTAGGCCTGCTTAGGGTTTTTTTGTTTATACTGTAAGTATTCAGGAAGTCTCTAGGAATTCTCGAGGTAAACAACCTCTTTAGCAATAGAACCCTTTTAGAACTGATCGCATTCGGACTCCTCTGAATTTAAAGTTCATAAGTCATCTCAGAGAATTATGAACTTTTGATGGTTTTTTTTCATGATTGTCCTATCTGACCATTTGACTGTCTGTCTTTCTTTAGTTGACTGGTTGCCTATCATCGCAGGCGTGTCAGCGCTGTTGTTGGTCATCTGCGCGGTCGTTGGTGTGTTTGTCTACTACACCTACTACAAAAAGACCAAGATGGGACAGTACCAAGTCCGGCTTTTGGGTGTGGCCAAATAACTGCCAACTGCCATTCCTGGAATGATATGAAGAATGTACTTGATCCAACTTGAACCTCTCATCTGGGTTGGTATATCATACTCATTGCTGTCTTCCTTTGTGGTCTGGTATCCATGACCATTCAAAGGTTATTGTAATTAATAGAGGTGGGAAAAATAATAAATTCTTCGATGCATCGCGATTCTCTCTAGAACGATTCCGTCTCGATGCAGATAAATTAATAATCAGAATAAATAAAATAAATAATAATAATAATTTGTTCGCCTACTGCAACATTTTGTTCGCTAGAGAGGGATAATTTTAGTAATTTTAAAATCATTTAATTTATCTTCAGTGTGTATTGGCCAATCTGATTTGTCTTGAGACACAATAGCGATTCAGCCTACCCATAGCATACATGCAAACTCACAGCAAGACACAAGAACTCCTACTAATTCAAGAGCAGCTTTTTCTTTAATGACATAGAAAAGAAAGAAAAGAAAACTGAAACCTATTTTTTTACATACTCCCATATTGTGTTGTAATGACAGCTGCATTGGTTATTGCATTGTTCATAGGAAGTCATATTTGTGACGAAAGCTTTTTCTCTAATAAAATATTACATATCTGTTGATGTCTTTAATGATCATCACAAAAGTAGGAAGTGATTAGCCAACTCTGAGTAGTAAATTGAGATGTATATATATATTTTAAAATCCTGCATGGAATGTACATAAAAGATTTTGTTGCATCGAGATGCATCGATAATCGTTTTAGAATCTAATCGTTGACCTCATAATCGGAATCGAATCGTGAGGTGCCAAGAGATTCCCACCCCTAGTAATTAACAATAATTTTGTACACGCCGGACTTTCTTGACACTATTTTTATATGATAATTAGGGGAGATTTATTTATAAGAAATCGCCTTCCTGCTGCACGATTGAATCAACTTTTATTAAAAACTTTTCTGCTTTAACAATTTTCTGTCTAAATTCTGTTATGGGGGTCTTGATAAAAGCTTATTACAGTATACAACGAATGTAATTTAAAGTCATTATACTTTTTTTATATATATATTTATTGAAGTTTCTTGCAGTCGTATTAAGAGCACACAATCAATGCAAATATTAACCGAGCAGGGTATATGTATTGAGGGGTTGAAGACCAGCCTGGCGACCTAGGCTACAGTAAATAATAACTCATAATTCAAATTCATTTGTAGATGTATCAGGTCATGTCAAATCAAGTTTGATTTCAATTCCAGTTCCGCTTCTCCCCGAATTGTGGTTCTCTTATTTTCCACAACACCACCAATTTGTCCCTTCTTTAAACTCATCATCGGGTGGTGTTATCAGTTCTGCTTCTCCCCAAGTTGCAGTTCTCTCATTTCCCACAACACCACCCATTAGTCCCTTCTTTAAACTCATCATCGGGTGGTACTCACTATGTTGCTCATCATTCTGTGAATGGATGTCTCGGTCGACTGTCACCCGACCCTCACAGACTGTACACGTAACTGAGCAGAACCGAAGCAAGGATAAGCAGGGGCACGGCCCCCATGGAAGTGCTGAAGAGGGGATCGACGAGAAGGAGGGAATGAGGAAGAGGAAGGAGGCAACGAGGGGAAGGGCGGAGCTGGAAAAGGCCCAGCAGGGACGTGTAGAAACTGAGGAAGGGTCGAGTTCAGCAAGGTGAGGAAGAGGAGGAGGAGGAAAAAAATCTAGGACGATGGACGACACCTTGATGGTCACTCCACGTCTGGCCTCTTCCCTTCTTTCCTTGGTCCTCAGAGTGTCTTCGACATCACATCCTCAGCAAAATAGGAGACGGATGAAGACGGGGAGAAGAAACCTTTCTGGAGAAGCATGGGAAACAGCACTTTGGTAAGGTGTTTCTTGAAAGTTGTACGTTTGTCCCGTACACGCCTCGGTTTTTTGTGTTGATCTAGTTGTTTGTTGTGTTGATGTAGTTCTTTGTCTCCCCTCAGCTCAAAGCGGAGAGTACCCTGGAGTGCTGATCCGGTTTGTTTAAGTGAAGTAGGGTCTGCCTAACACCATTGGCCCACAGTTATACAGCGAGCTGAACTGTCTAAAAAGCTGACATATTATACCAACAGTTGTGAGTGGGATTAGACGTTAACGTTTTGAAAATCTGCCTCTTCTGACATCCCCAGTGGGCGTGTCCACTGGATTTTTCTTTTTTTTCTAAGGGATATCTTTTATGGGCTTTTTTCTGGGCAGGATGTCTAGTACAGCCATCTGGTATAGGACAGCCGATCAGAATTTAACCCAGATGTGTGAAGGTCAACCCCCTGAGGCTGCCCTCCGCTGCTTTGACTCTCAAGGTTGGACCGAAGGTCTTGGATGAGCTCTTATTGTAGTCCACACTATCAGATTTAGGATTAATCTCTAAAGTCTGATGGCGAGCTCAAATCACGGTGAACGGGGCGTGTCACTGTGTTTTGCCCATATATTTGTTTCGACCAATCATGTTGCTGGAAGCGGGAATCTGTAAGGGCAGAATTGGTGAACACGACCTTGGCCATCAGTATTAAACTGTAAAAAAAGTATCTCTAAAGGTTTGAAATCAACACAGTTTAGACTGGCTCCTGTAGAAATTATTAAAAGCCCTTCTGAAAGCTGAATCCAATCGTGCAAATGAGTTTTCTTTACTTGTTTTTTAGCTAGGTTATCTTTGGTTGTTTGCTTCTTTTTTTTACATGATTCACAAAACAGGAAGTCGGCATAGCCCCGCCACTTCCAGTTTCCTGTTTCCGGACCTGGCTCTGTTCCCCTTTCCGCCCTGAGGCTCTGCTATAACTGGGCAGGAACTGCTGGATCACAGATTACCCCATTGCTTTTGTTCGTGCATTTTCACTTTCACTTGAGAATTATTGTGATTGTTGATGCGTTTAGTGTGTGTGCTTGTTTGTGGCTGTTTGTGTGTATGTGTGTGTGTGTGTGTGTGTGTGTGTGTGTGTGTGTGTGTGTGTGTGTGTGTGTGTGTGTGTGTGTGTGTGTGTGTGTGTGTGTGTGTGTGTGTGCGCGCCAAGCATGCTGAGGGGCTGGGAAGACAGCCAGAGTTACCTGTCGGACCACCCTCACCTGGTGTGAATGGAGACCGCCACTCAGCAGGTGACCATGTGATTAAACTAACAGGTGGATGAGGTGAGATAAGCATTATGTTGGTCTGCGCGTTGTTTCCTTTTCTATTATGGTATTTTCCGTATCTGTTTATTATCTATACATTTGTGGTGCTTGTGATTTTTCCTTTTTTTTCTAAGGGATTTCTTTTATGGGCTTTTTTCTGGACTGGATGTCTAGTACAGCCATCTAGTATAGGACAGCCGATCAGAATTTAACCCAGATGTGTGACGGTCAACCCCTTGAGGCTGCCCTCCGCTGCTTTGACTCTCAAGGTTGGACCGAAGGTCTTGGATGAGCTCTTATTGTAGTCCACCCTATCAGATTTAGGATTAATCTCTAAAGTCTGATGGCGAGCTCAAATCACGGTGAACGGGGCGTGTCACTGTGTTTTGCCCATATATTTGTTTCGACCAATCATGTTGCTGGAAGCGGGAATCTGTAAGGGCAGAATTGGTGAACACGACCTTGGCCATCAGTATTAAACTGTAAAAAAAGTATCTCTAAAGGTTTAAAATCAACACAGTTTAGACTGGCTCCTGTAGAAATTATTAAAAGCCCTTCTGAAAGCTGAATCCAATCGTGCAAATTAGTTTTCTTTGCTTGTTTTTAGCTAGGTTATCTTTGGTTGTTTGCTTCTTTTTTTTTATGTGCTTCACCAAACAGGAAGTCGGCATAGCCCCGCCACTTCCAGCTTCCTGTTTCCGGACCTGGCTCTGTTCCCCTTTCCCCACTGAGGCGCTGCTATAACTGGGAAGGAACTGCTGGATAACAGATTACCCTATTGCTTTTGTTCGTGCATTTTCACTTTCACTTGAGAATGAATTTGATTGTTTATGCGTTTAGTGTGTGTGCTTGTTTGTGGCTGTGCGTGTGCTTGCGTGCGTGCGTGTGTGTGTGCGTGTGTGTGTGTGTGTGTGTGTGCATATGCGTGTGTATGGCTTGTCCAGACAGTACAAGCTGAAGGACCGGTTGCAACTAGTGTCATATCCAGAGCAGGAAGGAGGAGGAGCAGCAGGAGGAGGAAAAGGAACAGGAGGAGGAGGAGGTGGAGCGGCAGAAGGAGGAGGGGGAGGAGAAGCAGGAGTAGGAGCAGGAGGAGGAGAAGCAGGAGGTGGAGGAGGAGGAGTAGGAGCAGCAGCAGAAGAGATTAGGCCCAGGTGGTCTGGAACCCGCAGAGGTCTATGAGTCTCTCTCTAAGGTAGAACACACCTGTGAGTCACATCAGAGGTAACCTGTGTTCTTATATAGTTATGATTTGGGGATTACCAGAGGTTATGTGTTATGTCATTACATTATTTTGTCAAACGTTGCATGGACAATGGCTTTCTGGTTTCTGGGCAGCACTGTACAGAGATTGGGTTTAGAATGTGCTATCATTCAGCTGTTCAATCAGTTGAATCTATGGAGCTACTCAAGCATGAATTCCTTGCTCCTTGTGTTCAGATGCCCAGCACAAGTGTCAAAAAAACAAACAAACGCAATTTAGTTTTTTGGCACAAACGATCGGCATATATATCACGTTGAGACATTTTTTTTCGGGTTTTCAATGACCAAAATAATCGTGACTGGTTTTTACCATAACCTGGCAGCCCTACTGTTGAACTGACGGTTAAACAGTTCCCATCGCAGCCACACACGCAACGCATCCATCCACCCTAGACATTTTGGATAAAAGCATCTTACCCAAATGGGAAATAGCATTAGGGAGCAGGATAGTGAATGAAGCTGGGCTGATGGTTTGATGCCCAATGTCCAAAGTCTCACTTGTAGACATCCTTGAGAAGCATGCCTAACCCCAACCTGCTCCTAAAGGTCATGTATAACGACATAGTTATGCGTGTTAACAAACATAAACAGAATAGTCACTGTGAGAACCTGAACTCTACCACAAAAAGTCTACAGCTGGTACACAATGCGGCAGCTAGACTGCTGACCAGAACGAGAAAGTTTGATCATATTACACCTATTCTCGCCTCTCTACACTGGCTACCAATAACTTTCAGATCAGACTTTAAGGTGCTATTGTTAACCTATAAAGCCTTGCATGGATTATCTCCATCGTACTTGAAGGACCTGATCATTCCTTATAGTCCTTCTCGGTCTCTCCGGTCTTCGGGAGCTGGCCTTCTTTCATTGCCGAAGGTTAAAAAGAAATCGGCTGGACAGAGAGCGTTTGCCTATCGAGCCCCTTTTTTATGGAATAGGCTGCCATCAGCGATCAGGGAAGCTGACTCTGTGGAGCTATTCAAAGGGAAGCTCAAAACGCACCTCTACAATCTTGCATTTGGAGTGTGAAAACAATTGATGCGAGAGTGAAGACTACTCTGTTTGCTGGTGCTTTTCTTATTACATTATACATTCCCACTATGTACTTTTCCGTTCTAATTCACTATTCTGTCTGTTCTAGCGTGTTGCGGGTACTGGACTGGATGCCTGGACTCTCCTCATGGATAACCGGCCAGAACCCCATCACCATTTTAATATGATGTGCATGTATTTACCTGTGTGTCAATTGTGGCACCCATTGCACTCCTGACCATCCCTGGAAGAAGGGATCCCCTACACTGCGTTTCTTCTCAAGATTTCTTCCTTGCTGATTCAAGGGAGTTTATTCTTGCCCGTGTGGGGGCCTGGGTAAAGGGGGGTGTCACAAATATTTGGCCTGTTAAGCCCTTTGAGACTGTAATGGTGATTAAGGGCTATACAAATAAAATTGAATTGAATTGAATTGAAGTCCTGTTTCTTGTAGGGAACAGCACAAACAGGAGGCCATGTTCCTCCTGGCGCTGTATTGATCCTGGGCTCTTGACCGCTGGCCAGGGAAGGGCCAGGGATGAAGAAAAAGGTGAGTAGAATTCACAAGAAGCTTGAGAAGAACAAGGGGCAAATCAACCTACCACTGACTAAGGCCCAGAAACAATTCATTCTATTATTTATTCAATTCATCTTCAATTTGATACACGTGTCCCATGCGAAATTATTACAAAATTAAAAATGATGTATATGTTTACAGTATATATACGACAATTATACTAAAATAAATAGAAAATGCAATTCCTTAGGTATTGACCTTACGATGATACAATTGAAAGTATTAATCAATCATACTGTGTGTAACAATGGGTATTACACTGGCAATGAACAAGTGGTAACTGCTAAGTTTGAGGGCAACATATTGATTAACTCAACTTCACAGCTGAAAGACACAGGTAAGCTTGCTTTCTGGAGGCTCATGCCTAGCTTAATTGTCTTTTATCAGGATTTATTGAAACAGAATTACGATATATTAAAAATCTTTCCTTTTAGGATTTTTGATATGACAGCACTGCATCCATTCCTACCACTTCCTATGGGGTTGCCAAAGAGACTGTAGAGGTCAATCCAGCTGGAGCAGACATCCCACTAGGTTTGTCAGAAGTCTCTCTCTCTCTCTCTCTCTCTCTCTCTCTCTCTCTCTCTCTCTCTCTCTCTCTCTCTCTCTCTCTCTCTCTCTCTCTCTCTCTCTCTCTCTCTCTCTCTCTCGCTCTCTGTCTTTGTCTAATCTCACTCTCACTCACTCTCTCTCTCTTGCTCTCTCTCTCTCTTGTTCTCTTTCTCTGTGTCTCTGTCTCATCTGTCTCTCTTTCTTACTCTTACTCTCTCTCGCTCTCTGTCTGTCTCTCTCTCTCACTCTTTCTCTCTCTCTCTCTGTCTCTCGACCCTCCCTCTCCTTCCCTGACTCATTCTCTGTCACTCAGTCTTTCATAATTAATGGTGGGGTTTGATTGAGTGGCAAAGCTTCTTTGTGCAGTCACTCTTGTAAATAGAAAGCAATCACCGCAGGCTGAGGGCATACATCACTTCTCATTAATGCCTGTGAAAGCCTGGCAAGGGACAAAGCATTAAAACACCACAACGTCACACTGGGTGGGAGTGGCCATCCGTGTGGGCGTGGCCATCCGTGTGGGCGTCTGTGTGTGTCTGTGTGCATGTGTGTTTGTGTGCGTTCGTATGTGTGTGTGTGTCTGTTTGTGTGCGTTTGTGTATGTAGAATTTGTCTGTGTGTGTTCGTATCTATGTATGTATGTGTGTGTGTGTGTGTGTATTTGTGAATATGTGTGTTTTTGCATGTGGGTGCGTGCGAGAATGTATGTATGTGTGTGTGTGTGTGTTTATCATTGTGATATAGTCAGAGTCAAACATCATTATTCACTGGTCCCCTTGTCTGGCTCTGTGTCTGGGCACAGATAAGAGGTGAGATACGTCATTCAGTGGTTTGTTTCATTGTCAGGGTGGGACCGTTCTGATGGATCAGGTGGGGCCTGATCCATACTGGCGGCTGTGGGATATGCAAACGGTAGGCGTGTGGTCACGTATCGCTGGCGAGTGCACCCCGGAGGCCCTGTAGCCGATGGGGTTGGTTTGGTTGGTCCTCCAGCCTGTTTGGGTCCAGTCCAGTGCCACGCCGGCCCGAAGAGATGGGTGCTTTCAGAAAGATGCTTAACAACAAAGCGGGCCACGATTGAAAAGATTTATTCTTGAAAAATGAAAAAAAAAAGATTCTGTGCGATGACTACCATCCTGTCTACAGGTGCATTACACAAAAACAAAGACCTGCATGACTGCCGATAGAGCAATAGGTTACAGGTGCGACGTGAAATACGTCAAAACGAGAGAGAGAGAGAGAGAAGGGGGAATGGAAATAGGTGGGAGGGGGGAAGAACGTGAGAGACAAAGTCAAGGCTGGTGGGGGTTTAGCCGCTTTGGAACAGCATCAATGGAGACACTGTGTGTGTCTGTGCAGGGGGGGGGGGACTCCTACGAGGTTGGAAAGGTGGGGAGTTGGGGGAGGGAGGATAGAGTGAGAGAGAGAGAGAGAGAGAGAGAGAGAGAAGCTGGGGGGTGGGGGAGGCAGTGTGGCATGGGAAGGGGAGAGGTGTGTGTGTGTGTGAGGGAGAGAGAGAGAGACAGAGACAGAGAGAGAGAGGCAGATTGAGAGAGGGAGAGAGAGGTTCGGCAGGGATGTGTATGTGAGAGAGAGAGAGAGAGAGCGCGCAAGAGAAAGAGGAGGGAGGGAGGGAAGCTGGCTGAAGCGACGGATATTCATGAAGCCGCCGAGTGTTTTCCCTGCTTCTGACCGTGACACACCGTGCGCCTGCAGAGAGAGAGACACGCAGAGACAGACAGAGAGAGAGGGAGAAATAGAGTGAGATACAGAGAGAGAGAGAGAGGGAGCGCGGAAGAGAGGAGGAAGCAAGGAGATTGCAAAAAGAAAGAAGGGCAAAGCCTGTCCTGCTGTTGATCCAGAGGCGATCAAGGTGAGCGTGTTGCTTTCTCTTACGCCCTACAGAATTATATCTGTGTTTGTGTGTGTGTGTGTGTGTGTGTGTGTGTGTGTGTGTGTGTGTGTGTGTGTGTGTGTGTGTGTGTGTGTGTGTGTGTGTGTGTGTGTGTGTGTGTGTGTGTGAGGCATGTTGCCACAAACACACACACACACACACACACACACACACACACACACACACACATACATAATGCATGTGCAGGCTGGCATGACAGTAGGTTCATCAACATGTATGAGGGCATGGTGGTGGGAGTGTATCCTAGGTGGTCTCTTTCATACTAACCGGAGAGCTGATAGATTGCTTGCCAGCTTCGCGAGCATCTCTCTGTGTCTGGTGGCTATAATGGAGACAGTTATAGTGTGTGTGTGACTTTGTCTGTGTCTGTGCGTGTGTGTTTGTGATTGTGTATGATGTGTCCATGTGTGTGTTTGTGTGTGTGTGTGTCTGTATGATATGTGCATGTGGGTTGTGTTGTGCGTGTGTCCTTTTGTGTGTGTCTGTCATCTGTGTGTCCCTGTGTCACCTTGCACACCTTGGTGTGTCAACAAAGGGTTTTCTTCAGTGTGTATCTGAGTGTGTTTGTGTTTCCATGCATGCAGGGTGTGTTGCTTGCTCTGCTTGACCCTGGTCCGGAGACATCTTGGCCAGTGTCTGTGTGTCTGCCTGCACGCCTGTCACAGCTCGGATGGTAACACAACACACACCGATACATCCCGAATCTGTACGATCCGTTCAAATGAGGTCAACAATAGCTGCTCAGAGTAATTATGTAACATATTTTCAGCCCTGCAGTAGCTGTATCTGTATCACATTGGTGGTATACAAGCCATCGATCGCTTGGTGTGAGTATCCACAATGTCCCGATAGTAAAAATACAGGCTATTCTTTTTTTTTTTCAGCAGTTACTCTATCTCTCACCATCAGGGGTGTCTGTGTTTTGTTGTTCATTTGTTAGTGTAGTGCAGACTCCATCTCAAGATTTATCCTCAGGGAAAAGAGACAACTGTCTTTTGTCAGCAATATAACTAAGTGGTGAAGAAAATGACAGGAGACCATCGAGTGTTGATTGTGACTATAGTTTTACACAGGACGCGTACACCTTGGGTAGGACTACCATATTACTTACAACCAGCCCGTATACAACACCAATACCAGTATTGATAAAAGGAAAAAATGAAATTACCTTGATATCGTTGAGTCTTTTTGCTCTTTTTTAATATGAAATATTTGTTTTCTTCAGGGAATCGGGCCTGGAGCCAACCGATATACGGATCTATGATTTCAGCCGGGGGTTTCAGAAGAGGACGACGACTCTGACACAAAACTAAGAAATATTTCCTGTGGGGGGATCTGGATCAGAACTGCTCACCTGATGATGGGAAACTGAACTGAGGCATAATGGAGCGTTCCCACCATTCCCATCAACACGGTGCGATCCCGAGGTGCCAGCCTTTCCTTGCGTCCGTTCCCGGGTTAACCCGTGGGAGCTTTCCCATGAATTAACGTCTACATCCCTCCATGGAATACGTTGTTTTGGACAGCATGACCTTCGACTGCTACAAACCGTTGTCTAAACCGGCCAAATCACGACAAAAAGGAGGACCCTCGGGAAGAGGTTTTGGCCATTAAGTGGTGAGAAAAAGACCCCCCTCGTGAAATGTGAATGCGTTCCTCCACGCGAATTCCAATAGGTGGTTAAAACGAGCCGGCTAGCTGAGAGTCAGGGGGTCCACCATCGCCCCGTTAGCCCCCCTTTGGGCAGGATTACGTACGGTTTCGGAGGGATTTGAACATTTCGGGAGGACCTTGTGGAACAGTGGCCGAGTCGGAGCCAATGGGGGCCGGTTAGGACCCGGTCTGCCCCCGGTTTGACCTTGCAGTGACATTTGACCTCCGGTCCTGGCGCTCCACCTGCTCTGCTGCCTGGGTTCTGGAACGCTCCGCCCTGGGGCCCAGAACGAGCCAATCAGAATGAAGAAGAGCCGCAGTGTGCTGTCGGTGACGAGGGAAGAGGTGAGGAGCGCAATATGAACAAAGCCCAATATCAGTCTATAGACATAAGGGCGGAAACAGTATAAAAGCACAGCACACAAGTGAACAAGTGGACCCAATATGTGTCTGCTTTGGTTTCTGTGTGTGTGTGTGCGTGTGTGAATGTGTGTATGTTTCGTGCATGTATGCGTGCTTGGTGTGGGTGTGTTTCTGTGCGTGCGTGTGTGTGGGGGAGCGTTGTGCACGTGTGTGTCTGTGTGTGTTTGTTAGATAACAGATTCTCCAATGTTAGACGAGCATGGCGTGGAAGGGACGGTACGTTCTGTAACAGGGGCTCGTTCGGAGGTCCATGTCTCTGCCTATGTTCAGGGATCCACGGCTAGATTTGTCTACCATCTTGGCTTAGAGACGCAAAAAGCCATTACTTGAGTGTTCTATTATTGATTATGCTGAGTGTGTGCCTTTGTGTGTGTGTTTGAGTGTGTGTGTGTGTGTGTGTGTGTGTGTGTGTGTGTGTGAGTGTGTGTGCATGGGGGTATGTATGGTGTGTGTATATATATGTGCATGGATTTGAGCAGCTCTCCACATCTGGGTCTGGACAACATCAAACGCAGCATGGAAGCCACACGGCACTGTTGCCTAGCAACTGCTGCCATTCCCCCAGTGTTTTGTTGCTACGGTACTGCAGTGCAGATCAGACTCTTAGAGCTCGGTCTGTAGAGGCCTAACCCCAGACATGAACACACAAACACACACACGTACATACATGTACATACATACATCATGTATGTGTGATTAGGCATTCACCCAAAACACACATGAATACAAAATAGATGCATAATAAACTCATTGATATTCAGCACTACAGGATATTTGCCTGATCCTGGATATTTTTCATGTTTCATTGCTTTGTATATTCAGATAGCAGCATGTGTTAGCATGTAGCCGCATGTAGCTATGTAGGCTAACAATCACATTTCCAAGAGGTGGCCACTCTGCTGGTTATTTACAGTGTGGGTCAATTTTCCAATATCCTATAACTATCCTATAACTAACTCATTGTTATAATAACAACAACATCATTTTAGTCAAAGGCTATCAGTTTCTTAGTGCACACACACTCGCAATGCATATTCTTTCATGTTGTCAGTGATCATCATGTTCAGCACATCTACTACTGAGTCATTCAGCAGACCCTTTCTTTTTCCAATTGACTTTGAAGCAAACAAGGATACATTTCCTCATCGAGACATCTTGCTCAAGCACGCCCACAGGAAAGCTGCGGGCCTGGGGATTGAACCCAGAAGCTTTGAGCTGGGAGACGAGCACCCTACCCCCTCAGCTACTAGGCTATCCTGGCGTTCTGTCAGTCCAACGGTTGTTTCATTTTATTGGTAAATGGACTGCATTTATATAGTGCTTTTATCCAAAGCGCTTTACAATATTGCCTGACATTCACCCGTTCATACACACTTTGACGGCGGAGGCAACGATGCAAGGCGTCAGCCAGCTCGTCGGGAGCAGTTAGGGTAAGGTGCCATGCTCAGGGACACCTCGACACATCGGACACCACAACCTCGCGGTTACCAGCCAGCCCCCGCTGTACCTCCTGAGCTAAGGCCCCCACTCACTGGTGATGCATCCTTTGAAAGGAACCTGCTTTATTCAGCGCGTCGTCATGCCGTTCTCCTGCCCTCCTTTGAACCGTGGTTCTTTTTGTGCGGGGGAAGGGCATCGACCCGGGGTTGAACGGCGGCGGGGAGAAGGCGGAGTCGTCGCGCTACAGCCGCTCCTACACGTCGGGCGCCACCCTGGGTACCGAGCTGCGAAGGGGGAGGAGCCGACGCCTCTCCTCCAGCCTTCAGGTACCAACCCCAACCCTACTAACCACACTAACCCTCACCCTACTAACCACACTAACCCTCACCCTACTAACCACACTAACCCTCACCCTACTAACCACACTAACCCCAACCCTAACCCTACTAACCACACTAACCCTAACCCTACTAACCACACTAACTATACTAGCACTTACCCTACTAACCACACTAACCCTACCCCTACTAACCACACTAACCCTACCCCTACTAACCGCTCTAACCCTAACCCTACTAACCACACTAACTATACCAACCCCAACCCTACTAACCACACTAACTGTACCAACCCTAACCATACAAACTGCAATACCAACTCTGCAGTCGAGGAATTCCCCGTGGAATTATAAAAATATATAAAAACACAGGTTAATGCTGACGTTGAAACGTCAAACGATACAAACTATAATACCTTCAGCGTCCTTTGATCCCGCTACTTTCTGTACACAACCTCCTCCGGTTGTGTACAGAAAGCGATCTAAATGATAAATTATTAATTCTAATCCAAACGGTTTATAAACGAAAATCCCTCAAAGGATCAGAGAGTCGAGCAGCAGTGTGCCGGTGAGCCCAACCCTATAAACCCCGCCCCCTCCTCACAGGTACCGTGCTGGCTCCGCCCACGGGACCGCACCCGCTCGCCCGAGGTCCCGACCAATGTCTCTCGCCCGACCACCCTCCCTCTCCGCATCCCGCCACGCATCTCCATCACCCAGGCGGACAGCGACGGGTGAGACGCCGCTCACACACACACACACACCACCGTTGACCTTTGAACCCTTTGACCCTTGCACCCCTTATCTCGCCTACGGATACACACTTAACGTTACACTGTCTCCCCCCCCCCCCCCCCCTCCTCGATGTGTGTGTGTGTGTGTGTGTGTGTGTGTGTGTGTGTGTGTGTGTGTGTGTGTGTGTGTGTGTGTGTGTGTGTGCGTGCGTGCGTGCGTGCGTGCGTGCGTGCGTGCGTGCGTGCGTGCGTGCGTGCGTGCGTGCGTGCGTGCGTGCGTGCGTGCGTGCGTGCGTGCGTGCGTGCGTGCGTGCGTGTGTGTGTGTGCGTGTGTGTGTGTTTCAGCTACGAGGTGGAGAATGGCGTGTCCCCGGCCCACACCCCCCTGGGGCTCCAGAGCCCGGGCCTCACCCTCACCACGCCCTTCCCCTCGGGCCAGCGCCGCGAGTCCTTCCTGTACCGCTCCGACTCCGACTACGACATGTCCCCGCAGTCGGTGTCCCGCAACTCCCTGGCCAGCGAGGGGTGAGGGGGGGAGAGAGAGAGGGAGGGGGGGGGGGGGGGGGGAGAGAGAGAGAGAGAGGGGGGGGGGGGGGAGAGAGGGAGAGAGAGAGAGGGGGGGGGGAGAGAGAGAGAGAGAGAGAGAGAGAGAGAGAGAGAGAGAGAGAGAGAGAGAGAGAGAGAGAGAGAGAGAGAGAGAGAGAGAGGGGGGGGGGGGGAGAGAGAGAGAGAGAGAGAGAGAGAGAGAGAGAGAGAGAGAGAGAGGGGGGGGGGGGGAGAGAGAGAGGGGGGGGGGAGAGAGAGAGAGAGAAAAAGAGGGGGGAGGGAGAGAGAGAGAGAGAGAGAGAGAGAGAGAGAGAGAGAGAGAGAGAGAGAGAGAGAGAGAGAGAGAGAGAGAGAGAGGGGGAGGGAGAGAGAGAGAGAGAGAGAGAGAGAGAGAGAGAGAGAGAGAGAGAGAGAGAGAGAGAGAGAGACAGAGAGAGAGAGAGGGGGGGGGGAGAGAGAGAGAGAGAGAGAGGGGGGGAGAGAGAGAGAGAAAGAGAGGGGGGGGGAGAGAGAGAGAGAGAGAGAGAGAGAAAAAAAGAGAGGGGGAGAGGGAGAGAGAGAGAGGGGGGGGAGAGAGAGAGAGAGGGTGGGAGAGAGAGAGAGAAAGAGAGGGGGGGAGAGTGAGTGTGAGAGAGAGAGGGAGAGGGAGAGAGAATGCTGTTGATAGAGATGCTGATCGGGAGACAGGTGTTTGTGTTGGAGGGGTGTTTGAGAGAGAGAGAGAGAGAGATGCAAGTGGGTGTGTGTGTGTGTGTGTGTTTGAGAGTGACAGAGGTGTGAGTGTACGCGAGAGTCAAAGAGAGAGAGAGAGAGAGAGAGAGAGAGAGAGAGACATGGTGTGTGTGTGTGTGTGTGTGTGTGTGTGTGTGTGTGTGTGTGTGTGGGTGTGTGTGTGTGTGTGTGTGTGTGTGTGTGTGTGTGTGTGTGTGTGTGTGTGTGTGTGTGTGTGTGTGTGTGTGTGTGTGTGTGTGTGTGTGTGTGTGTGTGTGTGTGTGTGTGTGTGTGTGTGTGTGACAGAGAGAGGGAGATCCAGAGAACCAAACCAGCATCCGTCACCATATGCTTGTCATTGAACGTATTTTCTTTCCTCGCCTCCCCCCTCCGTCTCTCTCCCCCCCACCCAGACACATCGCAGAGGACTTCATCGTCACACCCTTCGCTCAAGTGAGTCCTGACTCCTTTACCTGGCAGACTGCACTTATTTATTTCTCTCTGAAACCAGTGAAGGTTGAATAAAACATGGTTTTGTTCATACGCCATCACCCAGGTGCTGGCAAGTCTGCGTTCGGTGCGCAGCAACTTCACACTCCTGGCCAACGTTTCTACGCCAACAGTCAGGTCGGTGGTTCACTGATTCCTGATCCCTATTTCTCAAGAGTTTCCGCCGTATGTTCAGAATCAAAATCCCCCAAAAAGAGATGGAGCATTGGTATTTAAATGTTGTACGCTGGATCCTGAGACACTGTTATCAGAAACATCCTCATCATGGGACCAAGCCCTCCATACTGTACGATACTATATACTATACTATGTATGCACGTTGCTGTCATAGTAGTGTGTGGGTTTAAGTGGTTGTTCAAGCGTCCTCCATCAGTGATGGTTGACAACAAACCCCTGGTCTACTCATAGCTTTTACACAGAAAACAAATGACAGGGGGAGCATTTATTTTGACCCTAAATGCGTCGATAACAATAGCTTTGTTTATATTTCCATCAATGTTTTTGTATTATTTTTTAATCTTTGTTGTCATTTGCTTGCAGTGGTATCGGGTATATAAATATATATTATCTATATACTATATGCTTATTCCTATTGTCAGCGTTGCATGCGGCACGTTTGCTCACAGGTGTTGAAGATAATGCAACCTACGTCATGCGTTCCAATGAGCGATCAATAACCATGGGTCCATCTAATGCGCCGTCGTACCTACAGAAGGTCCCCGATGGGCGGGCTGAGTCCGGGGCCCAGAGAGGTCCTGAACGAGCAGCAGTACCAGGAGCTGGCCCTGGACACGCTGGAGGAGCTGGACTGGTGTCTGGACCAGCTGGAGACCATCCAGACCCACCGCTCTGTCAGCGACATGGCCTCCAACAAGGTACCCCCACCACCACAACCCCCCCCCCCCCCCGCCCCCGCCTGGTTCTCCAGCCTATCGGAGGGTCTCACATGATGTCACACACATTCCAAACTGCCATCCTGGTGCTGATTCACCATATAAGGAATAATAAGAGCTGGTTGCTTGGTTAAAAACTGCAAAGATGGCGGGCTTGAGCTACTTTAATGTAACTTCAGATCAAATGTATTAATCTTCTGTCCTTGTTTCACTTGATTCAGTCCAATTTTTTATGTCCAAAATGTGCTGTTTCAATGTGTGAACTTCAACCAGATGCAGATTGGGCGAGTTGAAACACCCCCAGGGTTAGTCACTACTTTATGTAACAATGATCCATGCTTTTCCCTCACCACAGTTCAAGAGGATGCTGAACAGGGAGCTGTCCCACTTGTCAGAGATGAGCCGCTCTGGGAACCAGGTTTCAGAGTACATCTCCAGCACCTTTCTGGGTAAGGCCCACTCCCAGCCTGGGGACCGGCCCTGGCCAAACACAAGCCTGCATACTGTGGATACAGCGTCCAAACTGCAGCAGATAACCGTCTACCACTTCCCTTTTCTTATCTCTGCGCCTGCATTTGATATTTTTTTTCACGGATCAGATCGTCTCGAGATATATTTTTTTGTGTATATTTTGTGGTGTCTTCTAATATAACATGTTTTACATTTTACAATTATTTATATGCTTGATAATGTTTTACTCATCTTATACCTTTTACCACCTATGTAATAAAAACATCCCCTGGTGTTTGACGTGTGTGTTAACATGTGTGTGTGTGTGTTTCTGTGGAACCCCTTAAGACAAGCAGAACGAGGCAGAGGTCCCCTCCCCTACCCTGAAGGAGAAGCCCATGAGCTACATCAGCGGGGTCCGCAAGCTGTCCCACAGCTCCAGCCTGACCAGCATCACCCTGCCGCGCTTCGGGGTCAACACCGAGCACGAGGACCAGCTCGCCAAGGTGGGCACACACACACGCACGCACGCATGCACGCGCGCACACACACACGCACGCACGCACGCACGCACGCACGCACGCACGCACACACGCGCACGCACGCACGCACGCACGCACACACACACACGCACACACGCACACGCACGCACGCACGCACGCACACACACACACACGTTGGCGTTAATCTTTCCTGCTACCATGCACTGAATCTTCATCTTCAATGTGTGAGATGCAATCGTTCTATCCTAAATATATATATATCTGTGTGCATGTGTGTGTCGTTGCGTGCGTCTGTCTGCGTGCATGTGTGTGTGCGTGTCTGTGTGTGTGTGTGTATGTGTGTATGTGTGTATGTGTGTGCATCGTGTGGGAACAGGAGTTGCAGGACTTGGATAAGTGGACCTTTAACATCTTCAGAGTGGCAGAGTTCTCCAACAACAGGCCCCTCTGCTGCATCATGTACTCCATCTTTCAGGTGAGCAGTCATCACAACAGCTCCCTCAAGCTGCTCAGGCTAGTGGTTCCCAACCTTTGGCTCTAGGTGTACTACTGAATGATCATCTAGACCTTTCGCGGACCACCAGATATGCGTCAACCCCCTCTTTATACACAAGAAGGCCGTGGCCAGTGGGTAAAAGTGCAACAAAAAAGTTATGCCACAATACTGCTTATGCTGTCAGTGTGTTTATAAAGCAAACACAAATGGAGGCAAAGCATCAATGGAAAATATATGAAAGGATGCACAAAGGATAAGTATTTTAGAAATATTAACCAGTCATGATACTTTATTTACCGACCAATATTTATGATATTTTTATTTTCAATTATCTATATTATTTTGTATGTATATCTGTCAATTATTTTATTTCAAGGGTCAAATCCTATGCACCACCTGCAGTACCCTGGTGTACCACCAGTGGTCCACTTACCACAGGTTGAAAAACACTGGTTTAGCCAGGCAAAAAAAACTCGATTAGGTGTCCCTATCACTGAAGAAATAATTGTATATATAGTCAGATTGTTTCCCATTAAAAATAATTGCTTTGTGTCACAGAGTTCACCAGCTGACATTGTCAATGCTCTCCGGTGCCCAGTGTAACTTAGCACTATGTGAGAGTAATATTAATAGATCAATGCAGTGGCAATAGAGGAGCAACATGCTCCTCTATTGCCACTGCATTGTTCTTTTCTCCTCCAGTTTTACCCTAAATGGACGGACCTGGCCCTCTTCACCTGTAGTTATGACCTTATATGGATGAACTATACCGTGCTATGCTCTTCTCCCGACCTTATTTATCTATAAAACTTCTTTGACACTCTCTCTCTCTCTCTCTCTCTCTCTCTCTCTCTCTCTCTCTCTCTCTCTCTCTCTCCCTCCCCCTCCCTCCCCCTCTCAGGAGAGAGAGCTGCTGAAGACCTTCCGGATCCCGGTGGATACCTTCGTGACCTACATGATGACCCTGGAGGACCATTACCACGGCAACATGCCATACCACAACAGCCTGCACGCCGCTGATGTCACCCAGTCCACGCACGTCCTCCTCTCCACGCCCGCCCTAGACGTACGCCCACCGCACACACGCCCATACACGCACACACGCACACACACACACACACACACACACACACACACACATACACACACACACACACACACACACACACACACACACACACACACACACACACACACACACACACGCACACACACACACTCGGACGTGTGTGTGTGTGTGGACACGCCCACTTGTGATGTCAGAAGAGGCAGATTTCCAAAACGGCTTGAAACGGCTATTCACACTCACACCTGGTGGTATAATATGTCACCTTTAATACAATCGAAATGAGTGTAGTGAGGGGTCAGAAGAAGGCTGATGGTTCTCCAAAGTCTCCTCATCACCGCTGTTCATGGTTCATCATGATCCTTCTCCTGTCCCCCCAGGCGGTCTTCACTGATCTGGAGGTCCTGGCTGCCCTGTTCGCTGCGGCCATCCACGACGTAGACCACCCTGGGGTCTCCAACCAGTTCCTCATCAGCACCAGTGAGCGCACAGACACACACAAACATGCACACCAGAGATGGAAATTAACTTTTTTGCCCACCAGCCACTCATCTTTTATATACGCTATATATTTTTTTATTATATGCGTACATTTTAAACAAAATAATAGTAAAAATAGACAAGAAAAGTGTTTTTCATGCATGTCTTTTTATTTCCATCAGAAGTGAATTTTACTGTAAGTAGGTTCTACCAAGGAACAGAGTTGAAAACGTTACACTATTACCGCATATGATAAACAATACAGTTATCTGCCATGTTAAGTCATGTTTATTACAAAGGTGTTCCGATGACAAGTTTGGGGATAATTCATCTATACAAAGTATTTTCAATAAAAAACAAATTGACATATTAACAATGAAACAACATGCATGGCTACACCATCATAACATGTTATTTACATGTGACTGCAAACAAATGTGTCCACAGAACTGGTAACTAACGTATGATAGTAAGAATTATTTGCCCTTAACACTAATATTCAGAAAAAACACTGCCTCAAAAGGCTATTGGCTTAAGCAATACAAGTAGAGGCACATACTTGAACTTTATACCCTGAACTTTTAAACGTTGCAAACGTGCAAAAACATAATTATATATTTATGTGGCATTCAGTCCAATGCTGAAAATATATTTGTTGCATTAGGCCAATGCTGTGGTAATGTGTGTAAAGTATGACCAAGTGTTTCTTTCTGTTCAATAGTCTAGATAGAACTTTATCAATCCCCTGTAGGAGAAATTTGTTAATGTTTGTCCCTATAAAACAATAAGGGTAAAAAAATAAATACAAAACACGACGGTAACTGAGTAAGTCAAACCGTCCAATCTGAAGGCTCTACTTAACCTCTCCCCCTACTCACTTCCACCAATGCAAAGCGAACAGAACTGAGTAGGGGAGGGCGTAGCCTAACTAGTTTGTGAACGACCCAGAGAAACGCAACGCAAATTCAATGTGAACATGTATGAGGCTTTCATAAAATCCTGGACGATTTTGAAGTTCCGCAAAACTTTTTTTAAAAGTGTCTCAAAAAGGGCATGTCCGGGCAAAAGAGGACGTCTGGTTACCCTTACGTACGGGAAACACATTTGATTCCTACCTGTAACACTGTTAAATAGCTGCCCAAATAGGTGGGCGCTATCCTGGTAATTTCTCTGTGTGAGAAATACGAAGTGTGGCGTGTGAGCGTGTGCATGGGTTGAATTCATGGGGCAAGCCCCAGGAATCTCCCACTTCAGGCCTCCCTGAAAGAGAACCAAACTAATTCACACAAAAGCGTTCATGCAAATCTAGCATTGAAGGTTAATTTAAAGCAGTTCTCTCCAGTCACGCTGAAAGTAGTTCGCTAGTAGTAGCACTTTAATTTGCAGTGTCAGAGAATTCTGGGAAAATCTGAATGCTGACTAAATTCTCAGAATTCTGACATTGCAAATTATTGCACACTAGTGAACTACTTTAAAAAAAAACTCGACATCGCGACCAGGCGACAAATGACTGGTCAGAACCTTCTTAAATTAACCTTTAATGCTGGATTTAATGATCAGAATTCAGATTTTATCCAAGTATTCTGACTTTATTATCAGAATGCTGAACATGCACTTATGGGTGCACGCACGCACACAAACACACACCCATAAGCATGCACTCGCAGACGTAAACACACACACACACACACACACACACACACACACACACACACACACGGGCGCACGTACATACACACACGCACACATGCACGCACACACAGGCACCAAATTTGATGCATCTACATTTGAGTCATTTAGCAAACGTTTTTATAGAAAGGGACTAACAGTAAAAAAAATTATTGATGCATTTGTAATGAGCCGATGAGGCTTAGGCCCTAGAAGAGATGCCTATAAGTCTTTGGATCCCAAAAGTCTCGGATTCCAACAGCCTAACCCACTCAATTATTCCTGTTGTTCTACTCAAATGAATGTAAAAATATAAAAATAGAATAAATCATAAAGCTAAGGCAATAAAAAACAAAACAGAAAAATTAGCACATGGATAGCAAAAACGATTACCTGAAGATCTCATGAACCACGTCAAGAGTGTGTGTGCTGCCATGTGGCATAGACTAGTACCTACCACTGTGTTTATACGTTGACCCAACCTCCTCTGCAGACTCGGAGCTGGCCCTCATGTACAACGACGAGTCGGTGCTGGAGAACCACCACCTGGCCGTGGGCTTCAAGCTCCTGCACCAGGACAACTGTGACATCTTCCAGAACCTCAACAAGCGGCAGCGCCAGAGCCTCCGCAAGCTCGTCATTGACATGGTGCGTCCACGCCCGGCCCCGTCCGCACGCACCCCGCTCCCGCCGTCGGTCTGGGAATAAACACAATGGAACACTGCGATTGGGCTCCAGTCGTGGCGGTGAGAAGGCTCCGGAGACGTGTGAGGAGAAGCAGACGGACGCCGACCCTGGGGGCATGTGTCATCACAATGGCTCTTTATCACGCGGATTATAAGTCCATCAGGACCAACGCGTCCCTTGGATTACTCCAGGATCGATCTCTTGACTCTGAATCGCACACAACGGTCAAGCCTAGAGATCGGTTCATGGGCCTTAAACCGACTTTAACACATAAGGCTTAACCCTTATTTGGATGATTATATGCTTTCCTCAATCCCCTTTTTATCTATAAAACTGTTCTCTCTCTCTCTCTCTCTCTCTCTCTCTCTCTCTCTCTCTCTCTCTCTCTCTCTCTCTCTCTCTCTCTCTCTCTCTCTCTCTCTCTCTCTCTCTCTCTCTCTCTCTCTCTCTCTCTCTCTCTCTCTCTCTCTCTCTCTCTCTCTCTCTCTCTCTCTCTCTCTCTCTCTCTCTCTCTCGATGTGTTTATGGGCCTTGAACCAACTTTAACTGCCCATTGCTCCAAGAGGCTCACTATCCGTCTACAGCGGTCACGGCGACATTGCAACCAGGAACCAACGCCCAGATAAACAGCTTCAACATCTCCCTCCCCTCTGTCACTCTGTGTCTCACTCTCAGGTGCTGGCCACAGACATGTCCAAGCACATGACCCTGATGGCTGATCTGAAGACCATGGTGGAGACCAAGAAGGTGACCAGCTCTGGGGTGCTGCTGTTGGACCACTACACCGAGCGCATACAGGTGAACGGGATCCACCCCGCGCACGTTGATGCGCTCGTCTATTACTCGTAGATCGTTGTTTGTTTATCGCTTCTCTGTGAACCTTTACTAAACCAAGCTGAAACACATAGCACCCGATAGCGGTTCAATTATCGATTGTAGATGAATTGGTTGTTGTACTCGTTGGTGAAAGTCAGGGCCGTTGCTGGCCGTTTCGGTGCCCTACGCAAGCGCGGGGGGGGGGGGCGGGGGGCTCTTTTTATATATTAGGTAGGGCCTCTTCATAACTTATTCATATATTTTTGTAATTCTATAATGTAACATATATATATATTTTTTTTACAAACCTTCGTTTTTGGTGCCCCCCCGGGTACTTGGTGCCCTACGCACTCTGCGTACTCTGCGTATAGGGAGCGGCGGGCCTGGTGAATGTTGTTGATGGGTGTGTGTGTGTGTGTGTGTGTGTGTGTGTGTGTGTGTGTGTGTGTGTGTGTGTGTGTGTGTGTGTGTGCAGGTGCTGAGGAACATGGTGCACTGCGCGGACCTGAGCAACCCCACCAAGCCCCTGCCCATCTACAGGCAGTGGACGGAGAGGATCATGGAGGAGTTCTTCAGACAGGGAGATAAGGAGCGGGAGCGGGGAATGGAGATCAGCGCCATGTGTGACCGACACAACGCCTCTGTCGAGAAGAGCCAGGTGGGTAGCAGCATAGCACCAGCAGCGGCGGCGGCTCAGAACGTACGCAGACACCGTGTACGCTTTACCCTCGTTGGGGGGCGGCAGTAGCTCAGGAGGTAGAGAGGGTTGGTCGGTAACCGCAAGGTTGCCAGTTCGATCCCCGCTTCCTCCTAGAGTGTCGAGGTGTCCCTGAGCACGGCATCTAACCCTAACTGCCTCCCGACAAGCTGGGTGTCACCTAAGATGGTTGGCTCCGCCGTCGGTGTGTGAATGGGTGCATGAATGGGTGCATGAATCGGTGAAGGTCAGGCTATATTGTGAAGCGCTTTGGATGAAAGCACTATATATAAATGCAGTCCGTTTAACCTCAGCCAAGTCTAGTGGCTTGAGTTGTAGCTACAGTGATGGATATTTATGGTGACTGTTACTGTCGGCTGAGAGACGAAAAGTGGATATGAATAAAACGATATACAGAGAAACCTTCCCAAGAGGGATTGAATCGTGGATGGGCGAGTCTTACTTTTGTCATAGAGTACAGCTGCAGAAGAAAAGTTCTGAAAAGGAGGTTGAATGTTAACCGGACACCATCCTCCAAGGACGGAGATCCTCGGGGAGAATCTCACGGCCGCTTGTACCCCTTTTCCCACTCCAGGTGGGTTTCATCGACTACATCGTGCACCCCCTGTGGGAGACGTGGGCCGACCTGGTGCACCCCGACGCCCAGGAGCTGCTGGACACCTTGGAGGAGAACCGGCAGTGGTACCAGAGCACCATGCCCCAGTCGCCCTCCCCTCCGCCGGACAGGCACCTGCAGACCGACCGCTTCCAGTTTGAACTCACCCTGGAAGACCTGGGGCACAACAACCACAGCCACGTGCACCTGGGCAACGCCGTGGACGCCGAGCGGGCGCCGCGCTGCCACTGCAACGCCAACTGCACCGACGGACCCCTGGACGGCACGGAGGCGCCTAGCAACCACGTCAGTGAGGAGGAGGAGGAGGAGGAGGAGGAGGAGGAGGAGGACAGTCAAAAGGAGGTGCACTACAATGGCGAGCAGAACGGTTTCAACCAAGAGGAGGACATGGGAGGCGCGGAGGAGGAACCGGAGAAGGGGGAGGAGGTGGTCGTTGAGAGCGCCAAGGAGGAGGAAGAAGAAGAGGAGGAGGAGGAGGAGGAAGGAGGGGAACCTGATGCAGAGGAGTGCGGAGCAGAAGATGAGGACACAGGTGGGGACGATAGGGCGGAAGAGGAGGAGGAGAAGGAGGAGCTCCTCAACGACGAGGTGGCCAATGACGAGGAGGATGGGGGAGAGATGCCCGAGGAGACGGAGGCGGAGGAGGACCAAGCAGAGGGGGATGATGAGCAAAACGAACAAGAAGGAGGAGAGATCGAAGGCGAGAGGGAGGAGGAAGAAAAGCTTGAGGGAGACGGCGAAGGTGAAAAGGAGGACAGAGAGGAGGAAAGTGATCTGGAAAAGGAAGATAATCTAGACAAGGAAGAGATAGAGGAGGAGAAGGAAGATGAGGAGGAGGAAGACAGGGAAGATTATCTAGACAAGGAAGAGATAGAGGAGAAGATTGAAGATGAGGAGGGGGAGGATCATACGGATCAAGGCAGGGGGGAAGAAGAGGAGGTAGAGGGAGAGGAGGCAGAAGAGGAGCTAGAGGGAGACATGCTTGAGGAGCAGTTAGGGGAAGATGGCGAGGTTTCAGAGAAGGAGGAGGTAGAGGAAGGCGAGACAGAGGATGAAGGGCAGGAGGAGGAAGAGGAGAGTTAGCTGGTTGTGGAATCACAACAAAAGATCAAAGTAATAACCCGTGAGGGGAGACTTTTGTGGAGACTTCATGGATAGAAGGACACATGATGGCAGTAGATAGTGAGATAAGGGGAGTAAGAGTGTGAGAATGACAGAGAAAGAGTGAGAGAATGAGAGATGAGTGGGAGAGACATGTTACCTGTAGATAACACTGAATCAACTGCAATGTACGAACGCAAGGAGGAATGAAACATCCCTTATACCTTATATGCTCCGAAACACAGCCTTCATACTGTTGTGTGTGCTGTAGCACACACACAAAAGGTTTGGAAGACAAATTGTGTGGGCAACTGAAAGAAAATATATCATTTGTCACCTGAGGTATATTTCGCGGACAAGAGACAGAAAAACATGTACTGTACACCAAAAACTGATTTTTACCATATTTTAAATGTGTTCAAATGCTATAAATGTTGGAGCCTATGCACTGTATGGATTGGTAATAACTTAAAAACAGTGTTTCACAAGTCAATCTTTTACGACAGAGAGACCAATGATCTGCATCACCTAGCATCTACTCTACATACATCACTGCCATAGGGAATTAGGGTTGAAAGTGAGTTTTATCAAACTTTTGTAGCACCCCTGGTCCAAAATACACACATGCAAACAAGTGCATGTGAAAAAACCTCCAGATGTCATGGACTATTGCTGTCTCGTTCTCAGTGACGCACGTACGTGGGCCTACATGTGTACACACAACACACACACACGCGCGCGCACATAAACTAAAGACTCTTTATGTTGGTGTTTGAATACTGAACAACATGGATACTAACTATTCTTCCATTTTTGTCGGAAAAATGTAAAGAAACGCAAAAAAATGTCTTTGGAATATATATAGTCTGTTGTCTTTACTTCCCGTGTTTTCCTTTGGAATCAAAACTGCTGGGTAGGCCCTGGTCTGGGAACAGAGCAACAGTCACATACGCCAACTGATACGTCACGCCGTTGGATATGGGAAACCATTCTATCTATAACGTCATGATAAAACGTGCTATATATGGTGTGGGGATAACAACATCAAGGGCTTTTTTTTGTCCAGTTATAAACACAGATCTTCAAGAAGAAAAGGCTAACTCATAACATTCAGCTCAAACTGGAACCGCCATATACTACCCTAAACAAGGTATTGCAACGACATCATGGATGAAGTCCCGATGACAAATCACAGCCACTTTCGTAGAGAAATACGCCATCCGTTCCTTCTGACCGAGTTCTTTGACCTGTCGAGACATGGTCTCTGGAACCAGGGTAACCGGTGTGATGGTCTTCCACCATTCCCCATTTTGTCTTTGTTTATTTATTGTAAAAAAAATAAGAAGCTTTTGGCACTTTATCTAACACCTCTGTTACAAATATGTATATAGTGAACATGTATTTTAATCTGCTGATGTCACACAATAAATATGATTGGTCAACAAAGTTACCATGCACCTCCAATATGGTTTTTCACTTCCATATTTGTCCCTGTATTTGTATTTTGAACCCAAAAACCTGTTTTCTGAGAGATTTCGGGACGTGTAGGATCGGACTAAGATTAGCTTTGAACCCCACGTAGAAATAACATAGAAAACCAGAATTATTTTTTCCCTTTAATAATAACATTAATACTAAATTGTTCTACATTTACAGGGATAACAATGAGGGAATTTCCCAACAAAAGGTACACAACACTTTAAATACAGAACACTTTCATTCTCACTTCTCCCCTGATTTTCAGCTCTTCCAAAACCAAACCAAGTAAAAGGAATCTAAACGAAGCATTTGGCTCGGCATACGCTAAACGTACTCCTGGAAACAAACCCAAAACAATGCGAGTGTGGGCAGGCATGTGGGAGGCACAGGCTTGAGTAGAAAATATTAGAAAAGAGAATATAAAAACCGTAAAGGGGGCAGTGCTCCAACCAACAGTAGAGAGCTGCGCATGTGTCAGTTTAATGACTCACAACCTGCATCATTTTAATCACTGTCGATTTATGAAAATATCAAGGTTATCGGCAAAAGTGATGTAAGCTCAGCCAACAAGCTCAGCAACAACAACAAAATAGGATAATAATAAATAATAGAAGCTCAGTAGGTTCTAATTTTAGACGTCCACTAAAGATGTCCAGGGAGGGAAGCTCTCTATCTCGCCTGTTTCACTAAGTGGTTGGTCGCCGTGCAACAGTGCCAGTTTGTAGCGGAGCCGTACCTTCAGCTGGAGAAGGAGAGAGAAAGAGAGGGGGAAGAGAGGGAGAGAGAGGGAGAGGGAGAGAGAGGGAGAGGGAGAGGGAGGGAGAGGGACATTTTGAGAGCAAGGTTATAAAAGAGTAAGGCAGCAGCAATTATTGGTTCAAGACAAATGTCTTTGTCTACTAGTGTGGCCTATGCTGTGCCTGGCTAAATTATAGCACTGATTAGGGTATAAAACTTTTCCTCAGTCAGACCCTACTAATGAGCTGCTCATACGTCTCTATTTTAAACAGAGGTTATGAAAGCTAGCATTTAGCTACAAAAATGAATCTATTTGATTCAATTCCCCATTTTAGAAGGGAAGTAATCACCTGAACCGAGTGGCAGCATATAATCACAGTAGTCATATCCTAACCTCTGCTCTATAAAGTATGCGTCCGTTAGTCACATAGCTATAACATATAATCATAACCCGGAAAACATGACACATAACTGGCAATAGTCATGGGTCTAATTTGATGATTAAGAACTTTCCATAATGGCAGAGTTCAAAATACAACCACAGGCTATTCTTTATTGCTTCAGTAAAATATTCGTCCTTTTTTTCTCACACATGAAAGGCCAATTGATACAGCCATGGATACACGCTTCAGCATGGGGTGTGTTGTGGTGCCACGGGGGCCACAGCTTACCTTCTGGGGGTTGGACAAGAGGAGAACCTGGGAGATGGCTGCTGGAGGTAGCACAGGGTTGAAGGGAGGCAGTTGTGAGCCAGAGGAAGGCTGGAGTTTCACGGACATGCCCTGCAGGAGAAGGAGTTGTCATTCAGACATTTAAACACCACAAAGGGGGAGACAGGAAAAATAGACGACTATTGAGAAGAAATCCCTTTTTATCGCGGGGAATCCCAAACAAATGGCATTTCATTCAGAAAGTCATCTAGGAGCACAGATCATCATCGCAAAGACTCTGCGACAAAATAAATAATCATCATTGTTTTTCGTTTGGATGAAAGAATGTGGTTTGGTTTGGAGGATTTCGGCCACCTTTGGCACGGCGGCCTTGAACAGGAAGTCCCTCACAGGAAGCGAGGAGGTGTTGATGGCAGAGAGAACCACCACGGCTTCGCCGGGATTTTCCCTTGGAGGGTCCCGGGGGAAGTGGAGGGAGACGTGCACCCCGGCCTGGTCCCACACTGGGAGGGGCTCCAGCTGGCCTGATGGACCAGAGAGAGGCGGAGACCGGTTTGGTAAGTTTGTTACTCATTACCTATTCATGACATTGTTGATATCTAAACGTGCATCTTATTCTTTTCACTTTTATTCTCTTTAATTGAATCTTCAATCGTTGCAAACTTATACTCCACTGTTGTACCGCAAAGAAACTGAATTCCATGCACAATATATAGGCCATTCAATTTACATTTACATTACATTACAATGTAACTGTTAATGTAAATGTAAATGCAGTCATTATGTTTGTAATAATGCCGCCTGTGGGCATAGCTGCTTGTCTGACACACCAAAACAACATTCTAGTCTCGGGGTTAACACAACACCGCAAGCTTGTTCGCACCGCAACTAATAAAGTTGTAACATCGCTGCGTAACAGCATTATCACTGCAGCACCCTACAGAGCACTGTGGCTGTATTAACGCTGTACTTATACGACCGTGAACGACAGGCACCCATCTCTAATAATCCCTCTTAATGAATGGGTCAAGCTGGAGGTGGACATACTGGGCCTGACTGCATCCATGGGAAGGTGGGTGTTTGTACAGGGCTGGGGAGGAGGCCGACGGCCCTCTGATTCCCCTGGGGACAGAGGGCCGTCCAGGGGCTGGCACTGCAGCGTGAGAGGCAGTCCTGATCCAGCAGATGGTGGGTTTTGGATGAATGAGCTGTCAGGATTAAAGATACGAGTCAGTATTTAGACGACTTAAGACGAAAAAAACAAATCAAATCGACAAAAATGAGTCCCTTAAAGGCCGATTAACCTATGCAGTTAGAAAGGGAGAGTTGAGGGGGGTGTTCGATTGGTTGCAATCTACGACCTCACCGCTAGATGGCTCCAAATCCTTAACACTGTACCTTTACTTAAAAGTTTACGGGTAAAAAAGCAACTTTGCCAGACATTGATATTTGAATATAATATATATATATATATATATATACACAGTCATATCCCTCTCGGTTTACATACACAGCGTACCAGATGGTGTCAGCCCCCTTCCCAGAGCTGCCTTTTGCCCTAGAGCCACTCTGAGCTGGGAGGAAGTAGTCACCACCCCCACATGCATCATCGTAATTCATCCGAAGTCCTCTGCTGACCTGAGAGACACGAACAAGCTGGTTGAAGGAGATGAGTGCAGCTCTTGATGTATTTTGTAATGGTCTGCATTCAGGCCTCACCATCAGTAGTACTTTACAGTATGTATTTTGTAATGGTCCGTATTCAGGCCGCACCAGCAGTATTTATCTAAAGTATGTATTTTGTAATGGTCTGTATTCATTCCTTACCAGCAGTAGTTCTTTAGAGTATGTATTCCGCGTCCCTTCCGTCCGACAGGGTTGGGCATGTTCAGTTTTGCCTGGAGCACAGGGAGCGCACATTTTGTCTCATGTTTGAGGCAAGTCCCAAGATATATATAGAATCATAATGTTTTCAAACCGAGCAGAGCAAATGTGGCAGGGCTGTATTTTGACGCCCACTTCGTCTAGGACTCGAGTCTATTTTTGACCCAGAAATTCAAAAAGTATTTTGATACAGCATTGTGCTTTGGGGTTTAACGTGTCGAAAGAAGATAATCACACTGAACAGCGATACATGATGACCTCTACATTACTGATTTCTCAAATGAAAAGTTTTAATGGTCAGACAGATTCCTCACCTAAATCAATGAGCTCCAGGTCAACCCCTGAGGGGAGGGTACCATTCCCACTGGGGGCAGGGGGAGGGAGGGACGAGGGGAGGAGCAGAGGAGAGGAGGAGAGGGGGGATGGATGGAGGGGGGATTCTGCTGTTCTTTGGTCTGGTGGGGCGTCCAGGGCGGACAAGTCAATGAGGTGGTAGCTTCGAATCCCCCTGGGACTGGTGGGTGGCCCTACAGAAAGAGGAGAGGCACATCATCACATTTAAATGAGACATCTCATTTGCATGAGATCATTTGCCCAAAGTGACTTCCAGAGTGAGGCTGAGCCCTGCAAGAGCATACAATTTATCAATATTAGAGATACAACCAAATGTACGTATGTTCAAGTTTCAGAAAGTAATAGACAAGTACATGATGTCTATAGGAATCATATATAAGTTTTCACTTTGAAAACATTCATCGAACGCAAAAAACTTTCTCGAAAAACCCTGTAACTATGAATGACAATTCTTTCAGTCATTTAGCAGGGGTTTAAACCGAAGGTTTGGGCTGGGAGTCAAACACTCTAACCACTAGAATATCCGACTGCTAACCCCAACCCTAGAACCAAAGCAACAAACCCTTAAACCCAACCCCTTACCCTACTCCAGAATAGAAAACCAACCCCTAAAACCCAACATATTGGAACCCATAAACCTTACCTTGGAACAGAAAAAACCTTAGAGCTGCGCCTAGTGGCTATATTAAAACTTACCATAGACTGTCTTTTCCTCTCTCCGTGATGTTCCTCGACTAGCTTGGTCCCCCTCGCTCTTCGCGGCCCTCTCCTTATAGGTGGTCACCACCTGCGTTAGCTCGTCGTTAGCCGCAAGAAGCTGCGCCAGCGCCGCATCGTCGTCTGTCGTTTCGCTGGCTAGCCGGAACAAGCTAGGTCTGAGTCGATCACAGTGCTCGTATAACACCTGTAGATTACAGGAGGAAACAAGTAGAAAGATTAACACACAAAATAAATAAATATCACAATAATAAACAGGGGGTTGATGTTGGGCTTGTTTAGAAACAACACTGAAACAGATTTATGGAAGAGAGACGTGCAAACAAACGATGTCACACGTATATATAAATAACAAGGATTCGCTCCGTGCTCCCAACAGTTGTGTGGTCATGTGAAGCTAAACAAACAACAATAAATAAATATCCAGAATAAGACAGAAATAAGCTTTAGAAACCATCACACAACTTATCACACTATTATGTAGATCAGAAGGTCAGTTAAGAAATCTCTAGCCTACTTTTATTAATTTGAAAGAAAAATATAGCCAAACTTGTATTAATATATGAAAGGCAGTCACCAATGGAAACAATGTATCCCAATATAGCAATTTATTGCTGAACCAGATGGCCCTACCCAGTTTTCCAGCCTTTTAAATCAAAATGTAATGAACGAATCAAACTAATCAAATGCGGCACTGTGATCTATTAATACTAGAACTGATATTTTCAACCCACTGTCATTTAAAACCTTGATAAGCGTCGACCGAGTGCGTTTATGAATCCAGGCCTAAAAATGTCCAAAAATGTTTTAATGCCAGAAATGTGAGTGGTAGGAAAATAACTTTATCCAATGATTTTACTTAGAAACAATGAATTGGATATACTTTAGGCTTGTAATAACTACTGCATCAAGAGCATGAAGGCTACAGTTGAAGGGTCTTCGAATACTGTACAACCTCCTCAAGGGTCTCACAGTCACTATAAACATGACAGCGTACAGCCTAGACCAGCGTTTCCTAAACAATGTGTTAAACAAAAGGACCACCGATTCTGCCGTGATCAGCGTTTCAAGCGAGTGTGCGGTCGGATCGAGCGGAAGCACTGAAACGGTCGCGGGAGGAAAAACATAGGAACCCCTGGCCTGTGCAATGTTTTTTTTCTTTTAACACCACCCATACCCTGAGCTCCTCACTGTGCTGCACGGGGGCTCCTGTCCTGCTGCTCTTGGCCAGCAGCTCCCCCAGCTTGGAGACGCTGGTCTCCACCTCCTTCAGAGTCGAACCACGCCTCGATTCCCGCGCTGCCTTCTCCTGCTCCTGAGACACAAGAACACAGCGTCTCAGATGAACCGGGCTAGCTGTAATGTGACGCTCAAAACCCTTAGCCAATAGGGCGACGGCGCCGCCTCTGTGGGGGGGGGGGGGGGTGTGGGGGGACCCTCACCTCTTGGATGGTGTTTTTGATGAGTCTGTTGGCGGTCTGTAGGTCCTCGGGACATGTGCTCTTCAGGAGCCTGGCTAAGAGCTGGGGACGCCGTCACAATGCAGTTTCATATAGATTTGACTTGGAGATTCACATTTAGAGAGTTTCATGGCAAAGTGCACATGTGTCTAGGGATTGTGATACTTAAGTACACAAACTTTGAACCACACAAAAGGCACAAACACACACGTACCTCTGCCTTGCCCTCCTTGTCAAAGACGGACTCTTTGGTTCTCTCTGATGGTGGGGGCATCGCAATTCGGTCTGACAATGTAGGGTCTTCTTTAACAATACCTTAAAAAACCACAGACAAATGCATATTTTTTTAAAAAGAACAAAAAAGCTTTTCTTTGTGAATAAAGGTCGTAGTCATGTCGGAAGAATACAGTATCTCACAGCTGTCAGTGATGATTTGTGTTTTGTGTGTGTGTTGACACCTTGTTTCTTAAGCATTCTGTATGCTTCCTGGATCTTGGCTTCCTCTTTGAGCCACAGAGTCCAGCCGTACAGCACCTCAGTCACCCGCTCCTTCACCCTGTCTGAGCTCCATTTGCCCAAGTACTGTGGAGGTAGAACCAACAGGTTGAGAGAGGGGGACAATAACATGCAGTCTCATTCATAACTATTACTAATTGCATTTTTATCAAAAGCAAGTGTATATGTTACTGAGGTAGGGGTTGTGCATCTTGCTCAAGGGCGCTGCTGAAAGTACATGCATACGGCAGGGATGAGGGTTGAACCCAGAAACTTTTGGATGGAGGTCAACCCCACATTTCTCTCCTTTAAGCCCTCCTCAGCCCCCCTTAAATACTCATTTTCAATGCTTGCTACAGGTTTAACCATTACAAGCAAACATGTATGTGTTATTAACATCAAAGGTTAATATACAGAACCATGTCAGCTCAGCTTTACACAATTTTTAAAAGAGCCTTATTCACAGATTCCCATATAAGCCCTTTATTATTGAGTAATGTGTGAATATGTTTAATAACTAGCATTGTCTATAGACAAATTAAGCAGATATGCTGGAACGAACTTTGAGCAGTGAAATCTTTTTAGGTTGCGATAAAACAAAATGCCTACTTTAGGTTTGACTTATATAATGTTAGATAATGTTTCAATTTATACAAATGTGAACATTATTATTGTTGTTGTTATTGCTCTGAATTAAAATGTGTGACCTTTGGAATCAGCACTTTGATGAGTTCATTGAGAAAACGGAATTTAACGGCCTCCACTTGAAATCTCCTGCCACAGTTGTCCATGCATGCTTCCAGAATCTGAAATGCAGGAAATTTAAATTATCTAACAAATTACAAGCAAAAGAAATTAGACATTTTTCTTTCAATTGACACGTGTATGGCTCACACACTCATGCACGCGCACACACAAACACACACACAAGTTCAATAAGGGCGTTTCCTGACACTGTCAAGAGCTTCTCTAAACACTACTAATGATATGAAACTGCTGTTCGCGCATGAAAGCATGTCATGGCTGTCATGTGATGATGGTTACTCATAAAGGCCAAAGCATAAACCACTTGTAAAAACAAAAACTAAATGTCTCCAAAACACACAAGAGTACCACTAGTTTTCTGTTTTGTTTTTTTAAGTAATGAGTAAACAAAGGTCTAATTGGAGTGGTAAAGGAAGAACAGATAAGGTTTAGCTCAGCATTGGACTCCAGATAGGATAAAGGGTGTGGTTGCATGTGGCGTGAGGGCTCACGGTGAGAGCCTGCAGAGCTTCGTTGTCCTGGGGCGACTGGATCTTGTGGGCCAGAAGCCGCGTCGCTACCTGAGGACTGACACACAAGCGACAGCTCACTCAGATTGGAAACACGCCATGGGGAAACACAAAAGGGACTCCGATCCATTGAGGACATAACTAAGGAGTTAAAAGGACCCATTAAGAGTATGAGATGAGTACTGTATGAGAAGGTTGGCTTTCATTCATGTTCATTTCATTCTACACCCCCTTTGCCTATCCTTTTGGCTGGAAGTAACTTTTGAAAAACTAGTAATGAGTGAGTAAGAACCATTGCCGGTTCGTTATGTCCTCTAAGCCTCAAAATGGTGGTCACATCAAAATTGCCCCTTCATTTCAAACAAGTTTACTCTGTGACAGCTCTCTTACCCATCGGTCTCCTGGTTGATAAGTTGGTAGAATTCCTGGATACAATCCCACCTGTCTTCCATATTATTGGGGTCTGTGGCTTTATCTGAAAGGAAGGTAGGAGTTTAGCAGTGTGTGTGTGTGTGTGTGTGTGTGTGTGTGTGTGTGTGTGTGTGTGTGTGTGTGTGTGTGTGTGTGTGTGTGAACATAAACCAACTTTTAACTTAAACAACTTGGAACATAAACAAACCCTCCTAAATCACGTGCTTTGTGCGATTGGCCATAATGTATGATTTACAACGCATACAACACTTGGTGACCATTGAACGCAGATAGGCTATACAGTACTACACAGTTGCATAGTCGAGTGTGTGATCACAGGTAGCAAATGCAGTCCCAATTATGGTTGACTGTTGTTGCCCACCGTTATTTATGAAACCACACACTTCCTGTTCACTCGCAAATGTCTTTTAACGTCGTCTGGCGTAAATTTGTCTTTTATAACTCATGCAAACAAACCGATCACATGCACTATGCAAACTGTTTTAACGACAACATCGTTTAATAAAGAACGAGTGCATTCGAAACCAAGCAATCTTACCCAAGAAAGTATCGTTTCCTATAGTCGTCTTCTAACGTTTCATATCATTTATTCATTTTTAAATGTTTTTTTAGCCGACACTTACTGAGCCATGAGTCCAGGTTTTCTTCTCCGTCTCTTTTCGCCATGGAGCCGTTGTGCATACTCTTGTCGGGGATCAGACTTGTTTTATTTACACACAACGCGTAGTTTCTCTGGTTGTGGACTCAGTGTACAGCTATCAAACTGCTATTCGGGTTGTCCTTGTCTAGCCCAGCGCAGCAATGCGTAGCGACATGTGACACTCGTTATCTGCTTAGTCAGGATCATGCGAATCGATTCCCTTCTAAAGAAAAAAAACTCGCCCTTCAAAGTCAAATATATATATTTTTCACAATCTTTCATAACTTGGTGAGCTAAAAAATAAATAAATCATGAATCGAACTTTTATACAAAATCATTTTATTGTAAAATATGTACACAATTGCAGCAGGCTATTCAAATGCTGAGGATATTTCAGCTAATTGGTGAGAGAAGGAGAAGTTTCTGGAATCTATGAATGACTTCCCTGCGTCCCAAAGACACCATCATCTCCGCTACACTTGGACCTTGCTGCATGGCCACAGGACACACAAACAGAGGGGAATTGGGGGATTCGATTAGACAGTATAACAATGTACCTGTGACATGACGATAAAACAATCAAGATCCAACTATAAATTTAACTTTTAAGTGTGGTCAAATGATAAAGCTGTTACAATGTCACTCATGTCTGTATAACTTCAGCATCATTCATTTATAATAGCATTATGATACCTGTAGGCCACTGAGGGACAGTCTCAAGAGCTTCATGACGTCCCTGTATTTGGTGGCCTTGGCGCTCTTAGCCAGAGTTTTCAGGTCCTTGCTGAGAGCCTCCACAGACAGCTCTTCCCCTTGCGCTTCAATGAACCTGTGCGGAAAGGAAAATAAGAAACAGACCAGATCTGATTCAGAGATCACAGCTGACTACAAGACCATGGGATCCTGTGATGAAACCAAACCAAACACACACACACACACACACACACACACACACACACACACACACACACACACACACACACACACACACACACACACACACACACACACACACACACACACACACCACACACACACATTTTATTAGAACCATTTAGTCATTCTCCCTTTCATCCAAAGTGACGTACAGTGAATCAGATACATGTCATTAGGAAGGAGGTACAACCTTCATGTAGTGTCTGGGAATCCAAAATAGTCACATTTGGCACAGATTGGAATACACACATCCACCCCAGCATATCATACATGCCTCTAGATTCTTCAGATACACTTGTGTGGTCCAAGCAGCTTCCTCATGTAAACATATGGTGGTTAAAAAAAAAAAAAGAAGCCCTGTACTGGACTGTCCATTTAGGAGCAGTACTTTACCTCAGGAAAAGAGAGGTAATGTGCTGGGTCTCTGAGGTGAGTGCTGCCACCTGCTGGTAGGATACAGAAGGGCGCACCCAGAGGTAGGAGTAGCCCGGGGTCACCAGCTCCTTGAGGGAGGATATGTGGCCCTGCAGAAGTAACACAGGCAACATAAGCCTCGGGTCTAAACAGCCACCACTGATCCTGCTATGCTAGTGATCCCATTTGGGGGCTGCCTGCTAGAACGCAAGCTTTCCAACTTTGTTAATTTATTTATTGTAAATATTACTTATCTAATTTTATTCCAAATACCAAATTTTATTTTTATCCTTTATACTTAATTCACCGCGGGTCAGAGACGAACGAAATTTCGGTTATTCTATTTGTCTAGTACACTTGTTGTAAATGACAATAAAGCTGACTTTGATGTTATTGAATCCCATCTGGAGGCTGTTTTGTCATTGTGCGCAAACTCTCTTGTGAATCTTCACCCCCCTCTCCACAAGGTAGGCTAATCATTCAGGGTGGGAATCATCTTACAGAAGGCACCTTATCTCTCTTCTTAAACTGTTGATTCTCTGGTAAAAACATGTGAAGCGTGTTTACCTTGCGTAGGCGTAGGATGCGAGTGATGTAGCTCCCACGAAGAACGTCTTTGTCCTGGATCTCTTCTGCGTAGGCCTTCTGAATGTGTTCCTGCAGATCCTTCACCAGCGAATCACTTTGCTCCTCGTCTTCTATTCGCTGCTCGAGGTGGATTCTAAGCGAATGAAAATGTTTCACCAAATAAAGAGCTTACTGGCACATGTCAACCAAGGCTGAAGTTAAGCATGCTTGGGAGAAGCCACACCTGACAGTACAAAAATGAATCAAACAGTTTGCCATGGGAAGTCACGACAAGCTCTGACACAAAAACAAAAAGAAAGCTAGACAGAAAGTCTAGCTTTCTAGACTTTCAGATTGTAAGAAAGAGAGCGAGAGACAGAAGGCGGACTCACCGGTTG
This sequence comes from Gadus morhua, assembly GCF_902167405.1. Lineage (NCBI taxonomy): Eukaryota > Metazoa > Chordata > Actinopteri > Gadiformes > Gadidae > Gadus > Gadus morhua. Next base: position 20,733,512 of record NC_044050.1, read on the forward strand.
AACTCTGGGATTTTTTCCAGGTCAAGTAAAGCAGAGTGGGTTGTGATCTTGGATGGATTGAACTCTGAGATCAGGTCCTCCATCTTCCTGCCTATTCTATTAGCTGCATGGTGACAGAAGCACTTCATAAGCCCGCGTTAGTAAATAACTAAAAAAACACAATGTGTCACCCATGGCCAATGTGGACTGTTAATGCGATACCAGACACTCTATTCATCCCACAGAGACAGCATGCATTGGTGAGTCATGCAGTTTCCCTTTGGTTTAATAATAGCTGAAACGATGTCACATATCAATCTCATTTTAACTGAGAACCATGACTTGGCCTAAATCGCAGCCATTCAGAATTGGCAATCGCAATAATCTTTGTTTGACAACAGATGGTGCTGTCCCCACAGACTGAATGCTTGATATCATATATCACTTCCCTTAAAGTGTCCCGCGCAACTGGGTGAGATGTATTATTAATTGAAATGAATAATACATTTTAGCTTAACTAAATTTTTAAACAAATCCTGATTTGTAAGCAAAGCTCCATTTTTTGTCACATAAGCGAGCAAAAAAACGGCTTGTTGTCGAGCAGTGGACACAGGTAGTCACAATAACCACCATAACCACAACAACAACAGCCCCCACCCGCTCCCTCACTTACTGGCGAAGCCCGAGCCACAGTGGGTGGTGAGGTCCAGCAGTGCCTGGGGCAGGACGCCGGCCTGCTGGAAGCGCTGGATGAAGATGTCCCCCTGCCTCTTGGACAGCTTGCTGCCGTCCCGGTTCAGGAGCAGCGGCAGGTGGGCGAAGGCCGGCGGGCTCCAGCCCAGGGCGCGGTACAGCAGCAGGTGCTTGGAGGTGGAGATGAGCCACTCGGAGCCCCGCAGCACGTGGCTGATGCCCATGAGGTGGTCGTCCACCACGTTGGCCAGGTGGTAGGTGGGGAAGCCGTCCGCCTTCATGACCACGGGGTCGCCCTCCACCTGCAGGGGGGGGGGGGGGGGGGGCCAGGAAGAGAGAAGGAGGGGATGGAGAGGAAGGAGGAGGAACCAGAGATGAGGGGACTGAACAGGCACTGACAACCAATGTGAATGGTAATTACAGGCTGTCGCCCTGTAGGGTTGACTCCGCCGTCGTTATTCAATGGGATTCATTGAATGGGATTTTGTAAAAAGAAGGAAATTATCTTGGTATGTTGTATATCGAAATACAAGATGCACATTGTGAAAAACAGCTGTACAGTCATCGTTAAAAATCTTAATAGGAATAAGAATAGTCAGTCTCAAGTATTAATAATATTACGAAAATATTGAAAACATAAAATGTGGTACATTAAACACAGTAGTTCATTCACACCTCCCTCGAGGTCCAACACAATCCTCTCCCACCTGGGCCACCTCATGCTGGTTCCAGCCGAAGACGAGGTCCTGGAAGGGCTCGACCCCAGACCGCAGCCTGAAGCGGATCACACGTGGACCTCCCGTGGACAGCTTCTCCTGCACCTGCTCCGCCCTCAGGTTGTCGGCATCGGTTATCATATCTGCCCAGCGAGATGGAACATCAGCCACACTTACACACTGACAACACTGAAGTCACAAATATCTCCTATAGATATCAACGCACTCCCGTTCTGGTTAAAGATCCAATATATGGATTACAGACTGCCTCCAATGATTGGAATAGTCCTGACCTAAATGATGGGCTAAAAGTGTGTCGGGCTGCCCTGAAGGTTTAAGTACATACGAGTACCCTCTATATGAAGAGTTGATCTCTACAATGGAAGTACACCGATCGGTTCAACCACCTTACCATGAGGGTCCATACGGAGCGCGGGCTGCATGGGGCTAGTGTTTACCTGGGCGTCTGTCCGCTGCGCAGCGCCTCCTTCTTGAGAAGCTCCAGTCTTTGCGTGCTACAAAAGCAGTAGTAGGCGTGACCGGCGTCCACGAGGCCCAGGGCGGCCTGTGTGTATAGCTCCAGTCTCTCGGACTGTCGGTAGGGGCCCAGCGGACCTCCGCGACGAGGGCTCTCGTCTGGAGGAATACCTGGACCAACGGGTACAGACACAGCAGACACGGAAATAACCCAATTATCACCTCACGTTGTGGCAGTGTAAATTTTAACGATACTAATAGAGCAATAGTTTATAATCGTTTAGATTGGTTGAGAGACTGAGCAGTAATAAACAACAGGATCCTACCAGCCCATTCCAGCATATCTTCTATGGCCTCGTCTGCTCCCGGTACCAGTCTGTTCTGGTCCGTGTCTTCAAGGCGGAGGATGAAAGTTCCTCCATGCTTCTTTGCAAAGATGAAGTTGTACAAAGCAGTGCGGAGACCCCCTAAATGTAGGAACCCTGCAATGTGTCGACAGACCTCGCTAAGTCATTATATTGCACTAGGTATCCAACTTTTTTTTAATTGTTATGGATGCTTCTGTCCCTGAATTGATTATGGTTAATAACAACAATTTAATAACAGTTGAAGCTGTCTTGTTATTCTTGACACCGAAAGCTTACCTGTAGGACTCGGTGCAAACCTCACTCTGACTTCACCGTTTTCTGTGGTTGGGCATGTTTTCTCAGATACGTTGCAGTCTTGGTCTGTACATAAATTCCTAACGGCTGATATTTTGGACTCCTGCTTAAACGGTGTATTCGTCAACGACGTGGATCCGATGCAGGTAGAAGAGTATGTTAGCCCGGCGTTACTAGTCAGGACACATCGATGTAACGCCGTGAACAGATGACACCTGGTAGTCACCGCGGAGACTGACAGCGAGAACATGGTCATACAAGAAGAGACACTTGCGCTAGTGAACACAGCCACACACATACACCGCGTGGCTACCAGCTTAGGTATTATCGAACATTACAGTCGAGCTCCATTACTGTCTTAATTCATTCATTTAATTGTTCGTTTTAGGACGCATCGTTGTTGTTACCCGGCCCATGTAGTATCAGAGCGCACCCGTTCTTCCTCGCGAGAGGTCATGGCGTGCCGGGTGTTTCTACAGCTTATACCGCCATCTGGCGGACGTTTCTTCTGCTGTTGACCTTGGTGCTTCAGTGTTGGACGTTGGGGAGGAACTAGGCTTTCTATCTTACTGTTGATTTCACTGACAGTCTAGGGTGATGGTGGTGGTGGTGGCAATCAATCAAGAATGTAGGAACATCACAAATCTAACTAAAGGTAATCTTATCAGGACTATGTCCTGAGGGAGGTGTTGAAGTGACACAACTGGTTCTTCTTCTTTTCTGTTTAAACCAGATGTCAAATGAGTCTTAAATTGCCTGTGGATGTCTTTATCTGTTCTCACATTAAGCTAAGGTTATTATCGCTAAGTATTTACCCAGGTCAAGTGAGCTGTCAAGACACCCGATGTTGACATTGATGTTATAGAAAATAGGCTATAGGGATATGTCTGCCTATAGGCGTGTTTAAATTGTGACTCAAATTCAAACAAAAGAAAGAATGTACTCTGGGACAAAGGTGAAATGAAGGCATGAGAGAAAAAACAACAAAGAACAAACAAGAGAGAGAACGGTAAAAGAGAGTTAAGAAAGATAAAATAAAGGATGAATGCATGTTGAACAGGCCATGGTTCAATATAATCCCTTCTTCAAGGCATGCCCTTAAAACTAATGTATCCCATACGTTGTAGGGATTTAGTATGGGGTGGCCACCGTGCCGCCATTCAGCTATTTATGACAAAACACAATTATTATTACAAAAATACGCTTGTTTATTAGAGGACTAAAGGGGACATATTATACCACCAGGTGTGAGAGAGTGATTAGCCTTACAAGCTTACGAAAATCTGCCCCATATGACATCACTAGTAGGCGGGTCCACCTAGATCTGTGCTGGATAGATGAGCAACGTTTACTTCAGTCCACTTGGTTGGCTGGTAGACTCATCTATCCAGGCTAGTCACACTCACACCTGGTGGTATAATATGTCCCCTTTAACATGTCCAATAGACATGTTATTGTCTATTGGACATGTCTATTATTGAGTGAACAGCCTACTCACAAATAAAGACAAATAATTGTTATTACGGCTGGTATTTTGGCAATTGCCATTTTCTTTGACATGGTTTCTATATTAGTACAAGAAAACATCTCCCATGGAAAATTTACAATGTTAAATGTGTACTTGATTTGTATACTTAAAATCAAAGTCTGATCGACATATTGTTTTAGTGTTTCCCAAATGTAATATCCACAAGTTATAATAGAACACTTTTAGTCTGAAGGTTATGCAGGGGGTCGTCCACCCCAGAGATTAACACCAACACACAAAATAATGAAACATTTGACATCGAGAATGTATGAAATGAGAAATGTAAGAGGAAACTGCCTATCGATCTATCCTCTTTCTCGCATTGGGTCAAGACTAGCCTGGGTTTCTTGACACATAGGCTATTTATTTTAGTAAACATGACCTCATATAAAGAGGATAATATCCACTTAATTGAAAAACCGGTCCAACCAGATTTATAGATGTGTATGTGAAAGGTACAGTTCATTACACTGTGACTGGGCATTTTGGAAAACCTGTTATTCAAGGTAAGAAATATTAAGGTGACAAGCTTGCTTCTTTCTTCACAAAGCTAAAGGCTTGGATGTCCTATACAATGACTTTAAGGTGTTGGCCTAGCCCACTACTGATCCCATTGTTACTTTATACAAAGGCCAAGCTATACCCATTCTCTCCCTTTCATTTATTTTATTTCTGTCTATATACAAACCCATTAACGTAACCATATACCAATATATAGACCCATGCACACACACTCACAAACAAACCCACACATACACTCACACATAAATGCGCTTTGTCAACTATCATCTTTGTCGCTTAACAAGTTGTTTCCTGGTTCTACTGCATCTCAGGTGACACTGAGGGAGGAGGGTGAAGGGTTGGGAGACAGAGAGAGAGAGAGAGAGAGAGACGAGAGAGAGAGAGAGAGAGAGAGAGAGAGAGAGAGAGAAGAGACGAGAGAGGAGAGAGAGAGAGAGAGAGAGAGAGAGAGAGAGAGGAGAGAGAGGGAGAGAGAGAGAGAGAGAGAGAGAGAGAGAGAGCGCGAGATAGAGAGAGAGAGGAGAGAGAGAGCGAGGGAGACACAACTGTCAGAGAATCAATGCAGGTTACCCAAGCTGTGCTGAAAGACATACACGGCAATTCTCAAGGAGATAAGGTGAGCATTTCTGTGTAAAGTATGAGTATATATATGTGTGTGTGTGTGTGTGTGTGTGTGTGTGTCACTGAGAATATTTATGATAAGTGACACTGTGCTAGTATAAAATATATTGTCTGAGATGTCAATTATTTCCCATTTCAAGTGTTGCTCCTTTACGATTTGTTGTTATTGTTACTGCTATTGTATTATTAATCGGTCATCAGGAACAATTGAAATTTCTGACGGAAAATGAGAATGATCATTCTATTTCTCTTTGGATGAAAGTGTCTAAACAGTAATAAATAGCATCTATGTGTTCCTAATGCTGTTGCCAGGATATCGCTGTCTTGTGCGTCAGGGTGAGTCCTCACGACAACATGCCAATTGGGAATTTAAGTTCTGGGGAAAACATGGAGCTAACACGCCGTTCATTCCTGTTATAGTTAAAGTACTCGGTGAAAGCCTTCTCAGAGGGAAGTCATAGGTAAGACAGAGCAGAGACGGCAAAGAGTTGTCAGCTTGACATTTAATGTGTAAGTGCAGTCAGATTCATGGAGGAGAAGGGAGGAAAATGACAAAATTGTGTATTGTATATTTATCAATGGTACATGATAAGTAAGTTATATACTAGCCTACATTTTGGGGAAGACCTAGATAACATAGATAATATAAATATTGAAAACATACTTTATATTAACTATATGTCTATAAATCTACTATAACCAGTCGATTTATTGTAAGTGAGTTAAAATGTTGCATGTAGTATAAATGTCTACTAGATAAAGAAACAATGAGTGAGGCTGTTGCAAAGACTTGGCTGGAGAGTCTAACACTTCAAAACCATGCTTCAGGAGACCTGCAACGTTGAAACCGCTTTGCGTCAATTAAAAAACGCTGTCTAGTTATAAGGTCTAAGCCAAATCAAAATGTGATGCACCTAAAAAAAAAGTTCTTACGTAGCACCTAGCACTTAAGACCACACCTACCCCTTAGCAGGAGTAAATGGTGGGAGTTTGTGACAAAATATAATTGGCAAAATAAAAGAAAGACAAATTATGGAGGAAGGTCGTTGGGCCCAGTGCGCACTGGGCAGATCCCACCAGCGCCAGCCTGTTTACATACGGGATACTGTGCCTGTTGAACTTTTTAACTAATGGTATTTTACAACACAAAGCCGTTCTAGAGTACTTGAGCAATCAATGCTTTCTCTGTCTTTTAAAGCACTTAATTAAACAGAATTACACAAGGTGCGACCCAGTCTAGGGTTGTATGTTGAAAACATTCACTGGGAGCACAGATTGTCACATCAAACAACATTTACCTGTGTGTATGTGTGTGTGTGTGTGTGTGTGTGTGTGTTTCTGTGTGTGTGTGTGTGTGTGTGTGTGTGTATGTGTGTGTCTGTGTGTGTGTGTGTGTGTGTGTGTGTGTGTGTGTGTGTGTGTGTGTGTGTGTGTTTGCGTGTGTTTGCTGTGTGCATGTGTGCATGAAAGGGAGAAAATGTGATAGTGGAAAATAACAAAAAAAAAAAATACTATATCCACACAAAATATGTAGACCAAGGTTGACATGATTGTCAAAAATATTTCCTCAGTGATTGACACTGTGATGCTAGACCTCATCTTTGTTTCCTCTGCCTGTTGCGTGGGTCGGTAAGTCTGAGGTAGGGTTTCAGCATTCTTTTAAATCACCCATCTGTGTTCTCATCACCTTTAACCAGACTTGTGCTGCTCACACCTTATTACCATTGAGTATAACAAATGCCTCTGATGAATAGGCACACATTGATTCTTATCACATAATGCCTCTGACTAAGCTCTAGTGAGAGCCTTTCTACGCAAAGCTGTGTTGAACGTTACAGATAAATGCAACCAGTACTTAGCATCATGATGCGTCTTATCCTAGCAATCTTTGTTGTATACAGGGAATGGGTTAACTTATAGCAATTGTAAGTGTTTGGCACTTGTTTCTATGAATATCTTTACTGTACCGAAAGCATTATTTAGTTATTTCTCTTTTTTCTGTCAATTTCTTTTTTTTTATTATACAGGAAAGTATTACAAGTAACAAAGTTACAATATAATCGGGCCTGTCTCAGTAAAATAACTGATTTCCAGCAGGTTCCTGTTTTGCAGCACAATATAACATACAGGGACAAGGCACATCGCACGTCACATTTACATACAAAACATAAAAACAGGGACATAGTTCTAAATGTACTCATTGTAAGTCGCTTTGGATGAAAACTAGTGTTGAGCTCAATTTCAACTTTACATTCCAATGTGGTTGTAATTATGATTAAGTGTCTATTTATATTATGCCGACTCTATGATCCAATGCAAAAATGCAGTGAATTTCGGTCACTGGTCAAGAAACAGCAGGTTTGAGAGGGGTGAGACATATCGCTGGCTAAGGTTGTCTCTGCAGGTAGACTACGGACAAATGGGGCTTCACACCCAGAACCATTAACGACGGCAAAAACCAACAGCCACGGGTGTGACGAGTCAGCCCTAAGAGAGTTCTGTTGTGCTCCCTTTCAGTGACTGTCATTTCCCGGAGCAAGATCCCATGAGAACGCTGGAAACATGCTGACATTAGGACATGTGTTCCTGCTTGTGTACCTGTGGGCAGGCTGCCGGGGTGAGGACCAGGCTAGATATGTATACACCTTACCATAGAGAAGGACCTGTGCGCAGCTTCTTCTGAGCCAGAGCACAGAGCATTTCCTCTCAAAGAGATGGAGGATTGACCATAATGCTAGTAGTTGATGTACACCTTTAAAAAAACAAAACTGTTTTGTTTCCACATAAGGAAATCATTTGAGTATAGTAATAATAATCAACTGTTTTTTCTGTTTTGCTTTGTTTTTTTGTAGCAGGAGAATTGTACCCCAGCAGGTGAGATTCAACATTGTTTACAGTGAGCAGTCATAAGTAGGACAAAGCAATCATTGCATTTTATTGAAAAGGTATGGGTTAAAGTGTCATGGTGCCTCGATAACCTCATGTGCTCGTGGACATTCACAGCAATGGAACCTGTACAAAGAAACATGTGGTGAAGTGAGTATTCATTTTCCGTATGATATTTTTCTATCCTTTTTTGAAGTTCTTCTTCTAATTGTCAAGTTACGCACAAAATAGCAACATGTGTATCGTTTTGTTTTTGATAAATCATAAATAGTTTTACGTTGTGTTCAAAGAACCGTAAAAAGTAAGTGCAGTAAAAACACGTAAGGTAAAACAAGTGCGAAGTTATGCTTCATTGAGGAGTAGCCTTTTCGGTTCTTTCTCTTCATGTATTGACGATGAACGATCAAAGCACAAGACAATGGCGGCTCCGTGTTTGTTCTGGCTCTTTATTTCTTGTGTGCTCACCGTGCTTGCTTTGCTTATTCTCTAAGCTCTGGCCAAATATACCATTCTAAGTCCTTTATGCCCTGCTAGTGATACCAGGAATGGCTCAAATGGGTTTGAAATCATATTCAAATGTATCTAATGTAGCCAACCCTTAATCGATAGCGTTTTATACTAATAATACGTCCAATGAATTGTCCTTCTACTAATAATATTAACAACAGGGGGTTGTTAAAATACATAATATTACATAACACCACAAATGACCTGTCTTTTTTTTGGGGTTGTGATTCATG